>NW_020799091.1:44417880-44470733 GCF_003259725.1 Athene cunicularia
TTGGGGGGGGGGGTATGGGGGAGGAGGGTAGGGGAAGGCGGAAGAGAAGGGAAGAAACAGCATGGTACATTAGGGTTTATAAAATTTTTTTTTTTTGGTAAAAGAAGAAAAATAAAAAGTTTCTTAAATATCAGTGCAAGTATTTTGTTCATGCCAGCTCAGTTATTCACCAGGTCTACTGATCAGGTATTTTGATATGTCTACTTTGTGATATACGAATTCAGAAATGTGATTTTTAATTATTTTATACACACTTTTCCAAAAATCAAACCAATATTAAGAATAATTTAAAGTTTGCCAGATGAGACAATACTCTAGATAGGACCGTTTACAGGATTCCTCATAACGGAAAAGGAGTCCTTTTCTTAGAGGACATAAAATACCGTAAACCATTCAGCAATGTATCACATTTGAAATATATGTATGACTACTGAATATCAAGCAATAAAACATTCTAGAACAAAACTGCTTATGAAATGTATAGCTTAACAGTGTTTTTTATGTTTTTGAAAGCAAAGGCTTGGATTTGCATATATACAACAGGTAAATAATCCTAATTAGCATTCTAGACTATCAGCACAAAGAAAAATCCCCCACGTGAAAAGCTGCATAATCATGTAGCCAACTGCTTTATCTGTAAACAAAAAACAATACCCCCCCATATTTTTCCCCTTTCTTCTTCCATATTTCATTTGCCTATTGTTTGAAAACAGGTATTATTAGATAATGGATTAACAGTCACCTTTCTGTTTACAAAGCAGTAAGAGATAGCTAGATCACGTATCACAAAGTTGCTGCAACTCAGGAAGGCAACACTGAATAGTTATATAAAATAAGCTCCCAACAACCACCAAACTTGAACATGTCCTTTTGAAATAGTATTCTATTAAGCGAATGAAATGAAAATGAATGGAAGGAGAAAAAACCCCAACATTTTGAATGTAAAATCTGAATAACCTTGCTACAATGGCATGCATACCCACCCTTCAGTTTGTGAGAGAGAGATGAAAGAGCAGAGGCAGGACCAGCTACATCACTAGTTTTGTAAATACGCTCACGAGAAGCAAGGCAGCAGGATGGAGTTTCTACAGTGGAAAACAGTTGCACAGAAGCAGCACATATTCAATGGAAAAAGCAGTAAAGATAAAAACAAGCATTTCAAATGATATGCATCTCCTTTGTTAAGTATTCTGAATTGATTTGAGACTCCTAAATTAGTTTTAAATGAGAAACAGTTACTTCAAAATGGTTTCCCTGATCTAAACTTTAGAATCTTCTGTGATTTCAGTATTAGTTTCTAGGATCTAAAAACATAGTATGTACAAGATGAGCCAATAAGATTTACAGTTTATTATAAAACCCAGCAGTAGCTAGTTTTGAACTGAAATCTGGTATGAAATGTGAATTTCTAATCTGTGAATTCAGAGATTAATTATTTAAAACTGCACTATGGCCTTCTAGAAGACTAATTCTCACATTCTTTGGAGAAAATTAGAGACCATCTAGATGTTTGTGTTGGAAAGTCTCACTAACCACTGGAAAGAATGAAGAAAAATATATTAAACCCATCCAAACTACCTGTTTTCAAATCTGAATGCGCTCAATAATGTAATGTTTTGAAAAACTTCATATACATAATGTGAACTGTAGGTTATCAACAGAGACATAACTAGGAACAGAAGAGTTTCTATCAAACAATATAAACATGAAAACAACTTTGTATCAACACTTAAAATAATTTAGCCTTAAGAAAAAAACAAATAAAGATAAATTCTGATGTAATACAAGATAATTTCGGTAGAGAGTCTACTGACAACAAATCTGTTAAGTACAGCTCCAACTGAAACTTGGAATGAAATAACATCAGGGACTTTTAGTTTCAACTCTATCATTTTACTTTCCTATAATGTTTCTAATTCTAGTTTCAATTCCTATTTCTTCCTTTAGAAAAAAGTTGAATTCCTACTGCATTAATAAAGACAATTTGTATCTTTGTTAGAAGATACTCTGTTTTAGAGTGACCCTTCTGTACATATGGAATGAGGCAAATGTTAAGAATAAGTGATTTCAATTCCTGCACTGTTTAAGACATCTTTTTGTACTACAATTCCTAAGTTGTATGTATAAATACACTCAACCCTCTATCTTGTACAGTGAGCTATAGTTCTATAGACTCTACAATGAGAAGTGTTTACATGTTTGAAATAAGAATTTAACGCTTTAAAATAATAAAATAAACTGTACTTTCCCAATCCAGTATCAGCATATATTTAAGAACATTATTACCTACTTTGATTGCCACAAATGATTTGGAGTGATCCAACACTAACTATATAGCTTCTGACTAACAGGATGTCATTCCACCAATTTAAAGGTAAAATGGAAAAAAACACATTAGGACCACAAAGCAGGAGTAAAAGCAATCCTAAAAATATCAATTTGATACACTAGCATTCTATTCCATGAATAATTAAAAGGAAATTTTACTAAATCTGCTTTCACGAATGCACATTCACATTACATTCTTTCATTCTATATCTGAGAATACTCACATTTTGTATTGTTGTAATCTAGTTTATGTTGAACAAGGTACTACTACTCAATCATTTCAAGGGGACTGTGGTTTGAAGAGAAGGAGTCTCCCACATAATCTCCTTGCTTCCTTAGCAAACAGTCTATCCAGGATAATGGGTCTGCCACAGGGACCAGCTTTTTGGTCAGGATTCCTTTCTGCATCACCCTCAAAGACTACAAAGATTTAAAATACAAGGTAGGCAAGGTCTGCCTCATGTCATGTTCGAATGTGACAGTGTATCTTTAGTCACACCCTTTTTTTCATTCAACATGGAAATAGCTCCAGCTTGAAAGCTACACAACATGGAGACCTAAGAGACAGTTCACTTCCTATGGCAGGATGCAGTCTTCTAACAGCCATGTCTACTTCCTCTGAGGAAATGCCAGTAAACCAATCTGGGAGGCATGACATACCACCAACTGGTCCATGTTTGTCTTTTTTTAAAAAAAAACTCTAAAAAAACCTGGTAAAATGTCTCTGGAAAGTGGAGATAAGTTAAAGTTTCTTTCAAAATGCCACTGGGTTTCTGAATGGCGATGAAAGAAGCACTGACCTGATTTGCCCTTTTGCCTAAGCAATGGATGCCTCTTCAAAAGAATGCTGAATTTCCTCAAGCACTGTATCTTTTTTCACATCCTGAAAATGCCATAGTGACAGCTGGACAAGGACACTTTTTTTTCATGAGTAAGAGAATATACGGAAGTCAACAAACATTTGAATATTAAATATTAAAAAAGGGGAAAAGTATTAGGTACTATTATAGGAGGGGAATGAGTGAGTGAATGAAAGCAAAAGCCAAAATGTAGTGTCATTAGAAAAATATTAGCCATGTTCTTTACCCAAAGGTACAGTTTGGAGCACCAACACTTGAGCCACTTAAATTTATTAATTGAAAGAAGCATTCCTGTGCTAGAAGGGAGATAAAAATGATTCTATAATTTTATAATTTGTAACTAAAATTTCTGAAGATGTGATAAGCCAAATTTATTTCTAAAATAAAGTTTGACACAGTATGTGCTTTCCTCCAAACTTTACCATACCAGTTCATCAGGGATGGGTTTGGATTGACCTGGACAAATATACCTTTAATCTTTTGACATACATATATTTGATCATGAAATCTGTAAAGCCTCAGGTACGTAACTGTTTAAATTCTTAGCTCAAAGTTTCAGGAATGATGCTTTGGCAATATGCAGCATCTGAAAAAAAGAGTTTAACCAATAGTGTTTGGCTGCTTCACATGACAATTAAGTAATTCCAGCACAATACTGAAGAGATCAGTGTGCTTGATTGAGAATATTCTCTCCCTTCATTTTCCTGAAACACTACTGAGAAGGGTTATGTGCTCCATATGTGTACTGGTCTTTTGTGCCTCCTCTACAGTTTAGGAGATGAGGACAGAGGCACTGCAGGCAAAGCCAGTGGTTCTAAATGCTCTGTAACTAGCACCTAGAAAGGAAAGGAACAAAACCAAAAAGTGGTAGCACAATATAAAGGGATGTATCAAGGAACCCCTGACAGGAACAGTAGAGGCTGATGACATATGTTGGGACCACATGCTGGACTGCAGCTCTGCAGCACGGGCTCACAAGGAAGCAGCTTGACAGGACACCACGAACGTACTGAACAGCAGCTCAGCACTGCAGTTTCTGCCTGGACTGAGATGAGTCAGTAAGCAGTAGCTGTGCTGTGTAGCCACTCAGTGAGCTGCCTGGGCTGCACTGGAAGCAGGCAAATGTGACAGATGAGGCTAACAAGGCGGGGTCCAAAGCCTCTTCAGCCTATGAATCCACTCTTCATTTGCAATAGCAACTCAAATGTGAGGAAACATGGCATAAAGGTCTAACACTGGTGACTGCAAGGTATCACACTTTCTGCCCCAAGTTCAGAGTTCAACAGCCAATTGTGAAATTTTGGTAACTGATGCTGGATAGCATGGCAAGATCCCTTTTCCCTGACTTCTCACATCTAAGGAGATTTATGCACTGCTGAAGGTTGAGAAACAAGATCTTCTTCCATCCTCTAGGTTTCCACACTTCACCTATACTCAGAATTCAAGCAGAAATTCAAGTCTTCTGTGCTCTTCACAAAGTTAGGAGACCATTTAATCAAGCAACCAATCTTGCAGCTATGGGAGGTTGCAGGCTTGAGCAAATCTATTACTGGTGATCTTACAAACGTCTCAGAAGCAAGCATATGCAGGCTGAAGTAATTACAGATTGTTTTGCTGAAATAATCAAGGAAGGAACATGTATCACTTGTGCTATTCCTCTAAAAAACATCCTTGCTAAGTTTCCAAGTCAATACAGCTGTTCCTGAACTCCATGTAGGTTATGCCATCTCTTCTAGCTTTTTTTTGACTTTTAGCTGCACAAAAGACTGACCAGGAATTAAAATACATGACAAGAGCATCTTAGTTTTGTCTGTCCCTGTGAAAAAGAAAACTACATCTCAGCCTTTTTCCCTTGTGACCATGTGTGAAAATTAGTGAAGGAATTAAGCAGGACAGAACAATCAGCCCTTCACAGAGTTCTAGCAAATAACACAAAACTGAGTAACACAGTTCCTCCTTCTTTTTATAATATCCCTTTTTGTAACAAATTGTTTGACAAAACACACAGGACTCTTGTTAGTTTACCTATTCATGATGTGAAAAGAGTAACAGACACACTTCTCTTTTTCAAGTATTATATGCAAGGAAGTGGATGTCCAAAACTGTAGTATTTCCACATAAAAAAATTAACCAGACACTGTATCGGAAGATAAAAGGTTGTGACAAGCTCTTTCCCTCTTCCTTAAATCTGAAACCAGATCAAACCCCAAGCATTCATCAAAAAAACCAGCTACCTACAATCTCTTCTAAAGAAAAGCTACAATCTGTCACTGGCACAGAGTATGTTTTATAATCAGAGCAACACTTTTCTTGCTATTGTAAAAATCTGAATTAGGGAAATAATTCTAGAGGACATTCAGCCTAATCCTAACTTCCCTCAGAATCATGCTTCCAAATAAAGTTTCTCCCCAGGAGGACAGATATCTGAGGAAGAACAGAAAATTTAAGTGTAGCCAAAACTATTTAGGTAGACGTTAAATCAAGACTGGTATTTAGTATATAACCTCTGCAGCCATGGAAATCTAGGCTGACACAACTTCTTTTGACTATTAGACTATCATTAGTCCCTTTAATATGACATTTATTGACTATAAACTTTAATTTTAATTTTTAGATCAAACTTCACTGCAGGAAGCACATAATTTGAAACTAAAACTAAGTGTGTCTGGGACAAAAGTCCAAGTGACTTGATAACGAGTCTTGGGATATGTTGTTTAATCGATTTAACTTATAATTACGGGGCTGGTAACAGGAGGCTATAAAGTGCTTTGGAAATAATGAATGAAACTTGCACGTTTAAATAATTTATGTTACAGTTCTATTATAGCCGCATCAGTGTTGAACACATATTAAAACCCACACAGTGTAATTCAACCTGAATAGAATTTTTCTGTCTAAATATTTTTATTGCATATATGCCTTGTTGTTCTAATTAATCTTATATTGTAAATTAATCCATTAATTTATAATATGTAAATTTTCAAGAAGTAGAGTAATAATAGAACTACTTAAAATAAAAATTTTAATCTAGAGAGTCTTATATCCCTCAAAATTTCCTTGACTATTAAATGAACAAGTATATGAACGTAGTCTTACAGACCTCCCTGACAACATTCTGAATTTGGTTGAACTTATAAATGTAAGATTAAAAAATAAAACAGGAAATTTTTCCCCATATAATTCTTAAACTGGCAGTGAAAACAAAAATGTTAACATTTCCTTCCTTTATGCATAATTTACATTATCTGCATCAAATCTTAAATTAGATATAAACTGTTTGGAAGAAAGTCCTTTCATCAAATTACAGTTAGTGCAACAGTATACCAGTTCTGGTTGACAACTTTCGCCCTGTTGGAAGGACAAATAACCCTATCAGTTGAGATCTTATACTAAGCTAAGATCCCAAATCAGACAAAAACTTGAAAATTTTTTCCAGTTTCACTATTATTTTATTTGGTAGACTACCAGTGCTCCCTTTATCTGACAAAAAAGGTTTCCTTCTGAATCAGGGATCCTTATTAAAACACAAAACATGAATGTAGCTTACTAAATACAGTTTATCTCCATCTGTTCATTAGGCAAATCCATTCAGCAAGATCCTGTTGGGCAGCCAATAAAAAATGTTGACAGCTTTTCTTTTCTTATACAAATCACTGAAATTTGAAATAAGACAATTAGGGTTATTTTTGATGTGAAGTTGAATGCAAAACTGACTTTACTACTCTGAAAAAGGTAAGAAAACTAAAAGTGATGGAATACAACTGATAAATTCTCAGTCATGGCTTGCTGATGCCAGTGGCAATCAGCTGTTTTATCTGAGTAGGTTTTGAAATATTCTGCTTTCAGGACACTGGTTTAAGTCCAGCATAAGTACAGAAGATCACTGTCACTGTATTTCTGACAGTCTTTATAAAAGTGAATTAGAGATTTTAATCTAGTTCAAACATGAAGCACTTCACTATCACTTCAATAAACTGAGCTGGATAGATTCAGGTCTGCATAGACTAGAGACTGAACTGACAGGGTCCTACAAGAAAACAACTCAGTCACTTCTGAAGGACAGTTTGGAAGACTAGCATTCCTGTGACCCATGTTATACCTGTTCTGTACGTAAGGAAGAACTTACTGCAATATCTGCTTTCCATCATGAATGTGAGCTTTTATTTTTCATTAATCAAAAACTAAGTAGTTTCCTGTCCTTCCATCAGTAATCAGGTTAACTGCTATTCACCTCTAGGTGCAAAGATTCATGTCCATGCAAATCTGATGAGCACCCAACAGAAGACGACCAAAGCCTTTCTTATGAGTAGTGCCAAGTTGTTCCCACTGTCCAGCCACACCCCTGAAGTTAGGAGTGATGACAAAAGTAGGAATTTAGGAAGTACCTATGAATTTACTGCAGTCCATTTTCGATGTTAAAAGAATTATTAACATTTTGTACCATATAAAATATTTACCTTAATTAAAAATCCAGAGTTGCATACAATATTGGAAATGCACTTTCATGACTTATCTATGCTGCAGAACACATACAAAAGCAAAATATTGTCAACATAGAAATTAAAGTTGAGCAAGTATACTTCTTTAGGAGCATTACCTCACATGCTTCTGAATCGTGAAAAACTTAACAAAACAAAACCAGAAAGGTGCAACTGAGGGATGATTAGTAGCTGGTAAGCAACGGAGAACAGCAATGTCAAAGCTGCAGAAATGGACTGATGAGGCAGGTAAGGCTGACAAACTTACTCTGAAGCTGTGGCTGAGGCTGCTGGAAGGAAAGGGGCTGTCCGAACACAAATGGACTGTGGACTAGGGAAGAGGGAGGTTTTGCAGCTTGATCAAAGATGGAAGGAGCTGGGAGATTTGGCCGTGACTGAATGGAATTCAGTATGGCACTCAGTTGGTCACCTGTAGTGGGCAAAACAGTCAAAACTACAACCTGTTACTTATCATTCTCCAGAAAGGCAGAGTAAAATGGTGCTCAATTAAAGTTTAAATGATGATAAAAGAGAAAGCTCATAAAATTTGTTTAGCCACATACAACTCTGGTTGTGGCTAAACATAAAAATCTCACCCCATGCATGGCAACAAAATTACTGAGAAGTACAAGCAGGGTTTTTAAAGATCATGGATATTTTACTACAATTATTTAAAACATTTCAAAATAGAGATTTATATTTGCCTTGCTAAAAAACGAAGAGCAGCCAAAGAAAAAAGAGAAACCCCTAGCATTTACAATAATATACACATGCAACAGAACATGCAGAAAAATATTAGAAAAAATGATGAGAAGGGAAAGATAATATGTAATTAGGCTTTGGCAAGTGTATTTCTGTGTCAAGGCTTTGGTAAATATTTGCTCGTTCTGCAAATATTTTCAAAAGTATTCTATCATGCTGTTTTTCAAGATCAGATTTAAGATAACTTAAAAAACCTTAAGTACCACTTAGGAACTGGAACTGGTTTTCCAAAGAACTACATGCATTAGTTGTGAGGCAAATGAAGGCCTTCAAGAAACTAGCAAGTTAAAAAGAGTTTTAATAGCTGAATGCCAATTCTGAAAAAACTCTACGTGAACGTGAGAAATACATGAAGCTTACAGTAAGAAGGCAGAGTTTATCACACCATGTTATAATTTGAAGTATACTTAGTAATACGAGCTGAGACACCAAGAATTTGAAAGCATTTCATATATGAACGATCACCAAGCAAATTCTAAGTGTCACTTTATTCTGCAAATTCGTATCATTTTGACAGCATTCTAGAAATCCTAATGCAAAAAAATTAGCATATAATACAGAATTTACAACTCACCGAATTTACAACATTTCTGGGTGATTATCAAATGTTTTTTCATAGAATTAGGAGAAAAACCAGCGAGTATATGGAACCCTGTATTACCTAAGAACTCCAAAACTGAAGTTTGTATTTATTTTCTTGGTATTTTGGTTTCAAACTTAAGATAACAAAAATATCAGAAAAGAGCTGGAATGCCTTTCTAAATAATCATCTACAGTTATCAATAAATCAATTTTATTCCACTGTTTTGGAAGTAGTATACCTAAAAAAAAACTGGAATCAGTGCTTGGGCAGTAATCACTCCTACCTCAATAACCTAGAAGTGATTGACATGTTTCACAAATCACTATTAAATATCACCAGCCTATTTCTTAAAATGAGTAATTATTTTAAAAGGAAGAACACCTGATAAGAGATTGAAAGTCACCTGCCCACCATAATCAAATATGGAGGTGGGTAGGGTGATTGATGATACTTGACTGCAATGTAGAAGGCTAGAATAGAGAAGACATAGCTAAATCAAACAGAATGATTGTGTGAGTTATGTCTTCTGCCTCTCAGGTAATATTGTAAACACAGACCCATTTCATGGGGATCTTTACATTTGACTAGCAGTCTGAAACACTAACAGATGGTGACTGAATTTTCATTGAAACTAGTGCACCTCTACAAAAGTTCTTTTAACAAACAAGCACCTCCAAAAGAACTGTTTCATTCAGAAATTCCCCATAAAGAATATGCTTGTGCCTTCAGATTTTTATTATCCACAAAACTCAAATGCTTCTTAGACCTCAGAATGCAAAAATAGCGTATATAGAGTAATGAGACAGATGAAGAATTCTGGTTTTGGGAAAGTAATATCATTATTCTTTCAATGTAATGCCAACAACTCTCCACTCTTGGGCAGTTCACAAGGAATTACAGTCCACAGAGAATGAATTAAGTCATCTAGCCCAGTTGTTCACTCACACTAAACATCACAGCTTGAGGGTATGTCAAGAGAAAAATGCGTATAAAATGATATGGAAGTCAATGCCAGGAGTAGCTTCCAAACTTTCCGTAACTCTAATATCCCAAAGAAACACCTTAGAAACTGCTTATGATAGGATATAGTAAAAAGAATCACAATGTCTTCAGAAACTAGGATGCCTGTTAATATGGCATATTGCTCTCCCAGATTTCATCTTTGGACAACACAGGAAAAAAATAAAATTCCTAATACGCTTCTGCAGTAAAACCCCATAATACTTCTGCACTATTACACAACTGACATTGAGAGACAAGCTGTCATACTGCCTCACATGCTGAACATCTTAAAACACTTCCACTGTTGTGATTCAACTGTAACTTTGAAATGAGTATGGCTGAACTGGGAAAAGCAATTCTCTATAAGGAGCCCAATAAAACAAAAGGAAAACAAACTTTTCCAGCCTTTGTCCAAAAAAATGTTTCCCATAGCAATGCAGAGACAGGTATGAACTGCTTCTTTATGCAGTAAAACATTGTGACATGATATAAAACTTTTTCATGTTAAGAAAATAACAAACTAGGACCATTTAGCAATATTTTTTCCCCTCATCTCTCTTCTCCTTTAAAACAAGTCTTAAACCAAATTACTTTATTTAAGAATACTAAGAATACATGCTAGTGTTAAAAACACATAGCACACCTTAGGCCCATGCTTGTAGTGGACCGAGTACAGCGACGTAAGAGTACAATGACAAAGCTCCATATTTCAGTAATACTTCTCAAGGACTTCTGCCTCAGCAAAAGCCCCTTCTGTATTGTTAAATCTTCTAGATCCAATCAATGAATGGACAGCATGCAGTTTGAGTTTATTGTGATGGCTTATATATATTTACATGTTGCCAATGAAATAAACCATAGGTAAAAGAAATAATTCTTTCCCAGCTTTTCTAACTAAGTGACTGAAAGGTAATTTCAGTTTTACAACTTAAATCTCAGATGGTACCTTTTATTTTGTCATCCCATTAAAGGCACTTAAAAAACCATCAAGACAGTTGAGAAGCTTTTACAAATGTTTGTGATCATTTTAAAACACATGCTTTCTAAATACTTGTAAAACAGGATATGGAAATTATTGTATATATTTTTTATTTCTGCATTACAGTTTTGTTCCCACCACTGCAGAAAGCCTCAATTGTAACTTACAAATCTTTGACGATCCTTTTTATACAGAGTACTTTGAGTGAAATTAAGGCAGAAAAAAAACCCAACAGTTAAAATATTAACTACATGTTCTGTAAACTACCTTGCAATTCATTGCACTACAGCTTATTTTTTTTTGGAGAACATCTGATGCTGCCTAAAAGGTCAGGAAATGAGTAATAAAAATATAAGCAAAGTTAAGAAAACCATCGTTTTTTAAAATGTGAGTGTAAAAACATACCTTTGTTATTTCCAAGGCCATAATCAAACCCTTGTCCATTACTACAGCTTGTCCCCTTACTGAAAGCTTGTATTGAAAAAGGACTTGGAGGAGGAGTCTGAACATTTTGATCTAGAAGGACTTGCTCTGTAAAAAAAACACATCACTGCAAAATTAGACCTTCTTAGTAACAGATTTACAATGGAAAGATGAGTCACAAGGCAAAGGAGTGATATTTTTTTCCACAAATAGCACTCTTCCACTCAATTCTTTTCAAAGAAAAGCACATCTCTCTTCTTTACAGCTCATATTCTAAAAATATAGACAGAGGACTTAATACCATGCAGACTGTTTTTGTGTTTGACTGAGTTGCTGCCAGCTTTGCCGTCATATGCCATTTAGGAAGAAGCTTGACACTTTGTTTTTCAGTAACATCACATCATTCAATGTTTATTCCTTGCACAATTGTTAAATTCATTTGTCAAAGCATGGTGAAGTAAGGACAATTTTCAGGGTGGCAAACTCAGGGCTAATAAGCTTTAAATCCTGGCTACACCCTAATAGTTCACAGGATAGATGACATTTTTTTACCCTGAGAGATTTACTCACACCTGTTACTGAATACTAGTTTTACTTTCTGTATGAAACTAAAAAAACCTTCAACCCAAACCAACATGGGGTCTTTCAGAATATCTGTAACAACAGAAGCACCAAGATAAATGAGAGACAGAATCCGTTTGACTAATTAGATTTAGGGACACATTACTGACTTAATGTGGCCAGAAATATTCCAAGGGATGATCTACAAGAAAAAATTCAAAAGTAATCTCCCAAATTCAGGTTAAAAGCTCAGGTTGGCACCTTGAACAAATTTTTCTCTTGTAAACATATTTAATGTGGATTCAATTTAAAGAAGAAAGAAAAAAAAAAAAATCAGACCTCTTCCAAGAGCCATTTTTAGGAAGTTGCATTTGAGGCCAATATCCCATTTCAGAGTAAAAACTTTTATGTAACACACATATTCAAACTGAAAAAAAAATCATCAGGGAGAAGTTTGTAAATTTAAACTTGGCTTAAAAAGGAAAGGATCTACAATTTTCTCAATTAGAGGCAACTCTAGATCTTGCTGTGGTGTTTCAGATAAAGTATCTGGATAAGTGCCTACAGTTTCAGTATGACTTTTGTTTTGTCTCTGACAGATATCTTAATTTTTTTGGAGAATTTCATTATCAATTTATTAAATAAAGTTAAAAAAGCTATCTGAAAGATTGTAGTATTTATGGATAAAAATATTGACAGTTGCAAATCTAGTTGGAGCTCCTCCAAATCTTAATTATTTCCCTCCAGCAAAAGCAGTGAAACTGATGACAAAGAGTATTCCTAATTCATTTCACAGCAAATAAAAGCAATTAAGTTTAAATGATCTTCAGATGTGGCTTAAATTCATTAGTTTTACTTGGTACCAAGATGGACTAGGAACATAGAATAGGTTGAAATATAACAGTAATTGCACTGATAACTACTTGAACTGCTTTAGCTAGATGCACAAGAGAAATCTATCTTCATCCTACTTATAAAATCGTAGACTCATCCAGAAGAAAATAAAACCAAGCATGTCAAGGCATAGGATTCACATCAGAAAGTTTCTGAGGTGCCCTATACACTGGATTGTAAAAATCCTACTACAGTTTTGTCCTCAAAGCTGGAAGCTTGCATTTCTGTTTTAACTGTGAGTACAATGTACTTGAAGATGTCCTTCAGTAAGAGTACACAACTATCAAGAATCTGAAGATAGACCTTTCAACAAGGGTCTTGTTTAAATTCTTCCAAATTTGGGAATCCATTCTTAAAGTACAGATACACCTTGAGAAATTAGAGGGAAGATGAAATGATAGACAAATTACCGAGGCTGGAAAAGACTACTTAACATATGCAAAATACTGTCAAGAAACAAGACATTATACCTATCCTTCAAAATAAGTTCTCTTGAATGGAAATTTTTGCACACTGCTTAATCTACTAACTTCAAAGAAATTATTTTCTACAGGAGAAGCAATCAGCCTCATGTTAGGATAGAAAATGATGCAGTTAATTATTGAGTATGTGTACTTTCAACAGTAAAGGTATCGTTTCAATTCACAAATACTTAAGTTTCTAGAATCTACTCGGGCTCTCTGAGCAGCTGAGAATGTGACACTATCAGACATAACTAAAATGGAGAATCTATGACTTCAGAAAAGATACTGTGCTAAATATTATAAGTAAACACTTTTTTTCACAATTTATACATTTTCTGATAAACTCTTGGTAATTCCCTTTCTTCATAGAATTTTTGTATCTTAAAGTCAAACAGCAGCAGCCTACAACAAATACTTACATATTAGCAAGGAATTACTTTGGTTTAATATGCTAATGTGATGCTAATTATCAAAGTATCTAGTTGCGAAATAATTTTCAGCAAAAAATGTCAAAACCAGAAAGGCAAAGACTCTGATATAATGAAGAAATAAAAGGCTGACAATAAGTACTATGTAAAAACACAAGCAGAATATGACTGCTGAGATGGAAGCTTATCATGAAGACATTTTTTGTAAAGCGGACACATTAGATCCCATAAACAGAGTGGGAAGATTATAAATTGAAAACATCTAGATTTATTCAGAAAACAGAGAAATATGTTGAAGGAAAAACAAAAGGGCTTGAAGAAACTAACTCTTCATGTTGAAACAAACCAGCCTCTAGAGAATTGATTTTATGATCAATGAAAGAACCTTAAATGTTTCTGTCTAAGAATACCTGTAACAAAAGCATACTAATGAGAATCCATAGTAATTTTTACTAGACATTGGGAAAATTCAAGAGGGACACACTGGACAGCTGGGGTGCTGTGTCCAGTTTCAGGATCCCCATCAGAAGACAGAAATTATTTAAACAGAGGCCACCAAGACACTCAGGGCAGTAGAGCATACAACATCAAAGGAGAAGCTGAGAGATCTGGGTTTGTTCAGTATTAAAAAGAGAAATCTATGGCAAGATCTCATTGCTCTCTGACTACCTTATCAAAGGGTTCAGGGAGTATGAAGCCAGACTCATCTCAGAGGTACAGTGATAGGACAAGAGACAATAAATGGAAGTTGCAGCATAAGAAATTGTGATTAGGTATTAGGAAAATTTTTACCATGAAGGTGTCTCAAATACTGGTATGGGTTGTCTAGAGAGGCTGGAGATAGAAGCTGACTAGACAAGGACCTAAGCAGCCTGATCTAGCTGAATGTTCACTGACAGGTAGGTTGTATAGATGATCTCGAGGAGGAGTATAAATACTGATAGATCACCCTCTGTCTCATTTTTTAAGTGAATGTAACTAGACCATAATCTTGCACAGGAAAACTCACCCAGATGGGCTGGGCCTCTCTGTTAAGGAAAGAACAATTTCAAGGTATTTGTATGAAGCATTCAGGGTGAAAGATATTTTACACAGATATCATTAGATAGCCTGTTTGAAGGGAGATCAACAAGAGGATGATCAGTGTGTGAGGGAAGCAATCAAAAACTTTGTATATCAACATTTTGTTTATATTTTCTTTTATTATTTCTAGGTCTTACCCAATCTGAACATGAATTATCACGACAGAAATTCTGCATTTTAAGAGAATCCAATCATAGTTTGCTAACTAGAATAATTAACTATTTTCATGTTAATTTTTAATACAGTTAAAAAAATGTTAACATGTTTTTAATAGAATGCTGCGTGACAGAATTAACAAACTTAAAAGTCAAAAGGAACATAAATAATTCATTCTGCTCTGCTTTTCAGAGGCACAAAGTAAGCAAAGAAAGCAAACAAAAATGCACAATTATTTATTTAAAAATAACCCCCATAGCTAAAAGGACAGTTAAAACTATGATCCGTAAGTGGTACAGAAGAAAACATGGGGAAATATTTTAACTGTTCTTTTAAAAAACATTTAAAGAATGTTTATAAACAACTTTGAAGTCCAACTGTGTACAGTAGCTCAAATGAAAAAGTGTAAATTAATTTTATACCTGTTTAAAACTCAGTTCCTTCTTTATTTATTTTATTTGTCCTGATTAGATTGCTTAATTTTTTAAAAAGTTATTTAAAAAACAAAACAACTTGCCATCTTCGTGTCGGAGATACTGGTTTCCACCTCTGTCTCTAGCTAACGACCATGCCTCGCCTTCATCACTTTCACAGAACTCTACCATGCTGTTCTTATCCATTTGCACCCATGTACCTTCTGAATTAGTCACCTGATGCACACACATAAAAAAGCATAATTTATTGACTTTTCAGATAATTCAGTAGCACGATTCAGCAAGTTACTATAGTATCTGAAACTCACACTCATTCCAATCTTTGTATTACAAAGTAAATGTAAAACAACAAGTTTCTTAAATTAAGGCAACAGGCTGAGGCAGATTGAAATAACAAAACTATTTATGGCACATTTACAGTTAAGAGTATTTTCAAAAATCTTAAACCTGTTTATGTTAGAAGAAGCAAAACACCAACACCATAACTTTAAAATATCCAAACAAGCCTAAATAAAAACTTGAAGGAGATGTCACCAAAATAAGCCTTTTTATTGGTGCAGAATAGAAATATGCACAGTAGAATTATAATACCAAATTATATATGAAAAGTCTGTAAGTACTAATTTTGTTCCTGACATATTTAGGAAATAGCATGACACACTTCATCCTTAAGCCCTTCTTAACCATAAATCAACACAGTTGGACAACTGGGAACAATAACAGTTCAGCAACTGAACAAACGAATACAATCAATACAGAGAAACAGAGTAATCTGTTAACTGGTTAGGTCCTAGAAAAACATTTTTTCAATGAAACAAAATTCTTTCTAAGAATATGACAAAAAAGTAGAACAAGAAACAGAATTTTGCAAGGAATACTGTAACAGAAATATATAAGCAAGCATATGTAACTGCAGTACAATTTAAACATTATTCCAATCAATGCACACATCTAAAAGGCAAAAGACACAGTTGCATTAGTATTTATAATATAAACCAAGTTCAAAGGTTAGTATTTATCATAAGGGTTGGAAAAGCAAACCTGTACAGGGGCAGATTCTTTTGTTGCGTTTACTACTGTTATATACTGGTATCTATGAAGACATGAACTGAAGCTACAAGGATCCATACCTCGCCCACTGCCTTGACTTTGTTTCCCAGAACTAACATTCCAATTGGGATACCTCTAAGGTTAGGGCAGCTTCTGATGTTGTGACCTGATGGGCCAGTCTTCACTACCTTGTACACTCCAGGTCCACCTCGAAGGAATGGCATATCTTGTTCTTGCATCACTGCTTCCTGTGGGCAGTGTGAATTTAGGTCTTTGAAAAAATCATCAGTATTAGACCTAGATTCCTGAGAAATTAAAACAAAAGGCAAAACAAAACAGAATAAAACCTATTAATAATACCTTTGAACTCTTCAGATATGAAATACTTATTTCAAGACTACAATAGCTAAATTTCAAAGCTAACAGAGATACTAGTTACATTGTTAATTTTAGTGTAACTAACTACTAGTAAATTGCACATTATTTGAAGTTACCATATTACTCTTCATAAAAAAGTGGTAAAATGTAACCATTTATATAAAAGGAGTATCTCATATCTACAATTAGAGACAAATTATTTATTCTAACTGCTTTCACTAAACCTTGTTTTATACCGACATTTATCAGTATTTATACTCATTCCTCCTGCTATATTTGTGAAAATTTGTGAAAAGGTCTGGGGCTATGGAAAGGGAACTTGAATATTATCTCTTTCCAAATGATATGCTTCTTTTTTGATTTCCCATTTAGAATACATCGTTAATTTAGAGTAAAGGTAAAATTATGACAGAGTAACAGTAACACCATAGATTCTTAAACACACATGTAAATATTAGTGCATATTTATTATTTTCACTATGACAATAAAAATGGCCTGCGAATTTATTTCACCTGGTACCAATTACAGATGAAATATATACCCAAATCTAAAATGAGAAAACATTTTTTGAATTTCCTACCAAGTAAAGTTGGTAGTTACTGAATGAAGAGAAATATCAGCACAGATTTTTCAGCCAGCCATAGCTTAATAAAAAGGCTACTGTACAGAAAAATGAGGGACAGGAGTAATGTAATGCACAGTTATATCATAAGAGAGCAAGTGAGAAGCAGGAGCAAGCTCTATTATGCTTATAATGCAAATCATAGCTGCTTTTAAGACAACTTTTAATTTAAGAACTAAGTAATGCCCCATGGGATGAAACCAGTGGTTCACCTGGTCCAGTATACTGTATTCAGAAATGGCAACAGGAGATGCTCTTTGGAAGTAGCATACAAGTATTTATTTGTGCTCTGTCCCTGATATATCAACAGCATTTAAAATATTTTTATCATGGATGTTAGAGGGTATACCATATTTTCTTTACTGTTTATTTATGAATCTGATTTCTAGAAATCTGTTTAATTTCTTCTGAATGTGATGATACATTCTGCCTCCACAATACCCTGTAACAACAACTTCCAGGAGTTCACTCCCTGCTATGTAAAAGAATACTTTCTTTTATCAGTTTTAAATCGAACTTCTGCTTATGTTATTTCTTTTTTTAACTAATGCAATTTCATTTTATCTCTTTAATTATATTTTTTTCAGCTTTTTGGTATAGAAGTCTGTGCACTATGTCCAAACCAATACAGAAGTCTTTCCAAGAAGCCTTTATACAAAAATGAGTCTGTTCTGTAAATACATAACTTTCAAAGCAAATTAACTCAAGCTGAGGTAAACCAGTTCAAGGGAAAAAAATCTGTATGCTTTGAAGACAATTTAAACACTGTCTAGATCTTGATAAAATAATAAACAAGTTTGCTATTTTGGGGACAAAGATTCAGTGGAAAAGCAAGTTTTTAAATCTCTCAACAAATACATACAACATAGTTTCATCTTCATTACAAAGTTCATATAAAAAAACTTTAATCTCAAAATCACTACAATGCTGCAAAGAGATTTAGACAAACACTTCTCTAGATAAACTGCTTTACTGTATGAACATAACTTGTTCCTATAATTGTATAATTTTAGAAAAATATTAAGAATGGGCTAAGTATTCATTAAATATTTGTGGCTTTACTCATACAATCTTATTAGATGCTGCAACTTTGTACCCTTCAATAACAGAAAACAAATTTCTAGTACATTCTGCATCAAAAAGAGAATGAAAGCCTTTATTATGTTACTAGGCCATCTCCCTGAATTTCTCATGTTTCATTAAAAAAGGAGACTGCTACTCATGAATTAATGAAAAAGCCCTGTTTTTTTTTTTGTCATCCTAAAGGATGAGACACAGATACAGCATTCTATGCACATCTGCTATTTCCTGTAAAAATAATTCAAAGTGAAACAGACTTCAAAGAATATTTAACGTAAAGTTGAGTCACAAGGTACAATCTGAAAACATGAGAAAGAGTGTGACTGTTCCTGTCATTTAACTCACCTTAGGGGGTAAAGCTTTGGAAGTCCATGAAAAAAAGTCCAAATCCCTTACTCCTTGGCTAGCATTAAAGACATTCTGAGCAACAAAGTTTAAAAAAAAAGACACATATCAACAAAGAAATGGGAACAAAGAAACACTGGAGGAAGAAGCTCGAAGTACTATAATGCAAACTTGTTCCACAAGTAAATTTACTGGTAGAATGTTTTGTAAAAGGGGAAAGTTTTCTTTTCCTAATCAAGTCACTTCAGTCCATTGCTCACTATGGCAAATCATCCATTAAACAAAAACAGTTTAGTATGTCAAAAGCTCGAAATGGATGTAGTGTGTCATGCCATTTACTCAAAGAGCCAGACATTTCTACAAAGCTTGAGACTTTGTGCACAGAAAAATCCCACACCTCTGTTACAATGAAACAGTAGTTGCTTCCACCACAAACCAGAGTTTTCTAGCAAGACCATCTGCCGTTCTGAAAGATCATTTCAACTTTTTCAAGACACATGGACTTTTAATCACCAAGTCAGAACTGAAAAGATGCAGAAAGGCTAAGATCACTATTGTTGAAAGCAATTCACTTGCACAGAATAATTTCACCAATTTACAAATCAAAATCTTGGTCTTTACCAAAGCCAAAAATTTCAGAGTGCTGTAAGGAGAAGGACCACTAAGATTTCATTGGTTTTATAAAATATACAATGCATTTACTAAATTGTTATTAATTCTCATAAACAAATAGAGCTGTCAGAGAGACTTCACTAATTTTATAATCAACTGCCTATACTGTAGAAATCTGCACTGCTGTTCCATGTATTTTTTCCTCCCACAGAACATGCTAGGACAGCATTTTTTAATCACTTGAAAACATGAAAAAGAAGCCATCTTTTCTCCATGAACTGGTTTCTACTCATGGCAAAGAAATTTTCACTGTTCCTGTCAAATGAAAGATAGTACATATAATAGTACATATATAGTAGTATTAATAATAAGTATTTATGACAGAATCCTTTTGGCAAGTAACCATTTTATCAATATGAACAAAGGTCTCAAAATCTGATTTCCCATCCTGATAGTGGAACCGAGAGAAATCCCTGGACAGCAGCACATTAAAATTTAACAGTAAAGAAAAGAAAATGAATCCTTTTAGCAGAAACATGTACAAAAGACTCTTTGCATGTCTTCTCTGTATTCCTTTAAAAAACATTAACATACATATTAAAAGGAAGTAAATCCATGCTTCTGCCTCATGATAGAAGCAAGTTATCTAGCTATATACTGTTTGCAGAACTTCTGCTTACATTAAGTTTCAGTAATACAAAAACTTGCAATTTTGACAAAACCAGGGAAATTGTCAAACACCAGCATTTGTTTAGAATTTAGTACCTCTACCCAAAATTGAAAGAGGTACCAAGAGGTGCATTAGTGAGATACGTTTTGGGGCACCGGGGAAGGTGAGGAGAGTGTTATATTGGAAGATTGGCAGAGTAAAGGCTTATCAGTTTGACATAAGACTATGACAACTACATAAAGCCTGTATCTGCCTAACAAGAGTGTACTTCATAGGTATCCAGTGTAGTTTAACTGACTGATTATATTAGTTTGCAGCATATCTCCTATTTTGTGATGGAATTCTACTGTACAGAGAAACACGGACTATCCATAACTAAGATATTTATGTTTATATTTATATTTATGTTTCTGTATGCTGTAGAGTTGTATGTATAAAACATACAAAAGAAACCAAAGCAGCGAATTGGGACCATGCTGGCTTGGCAACACTGAGAAGATCAAACTAGAAGCTCTCCTCTGCTCTGGGAGCTTTAGAGCTTCCTGGCTATTAGCACACTGTATGACAGTTTAGATGAATAGACCAGGCAGGTATTTGAGAATTAAGTTTCCATTCTGAAGAAACTATTACATACAGGCTTTATATTTAGTCCTGCTGCTACCATCTGTAGATTTAGTTCATTTTTTCCTTTCAAGCTTTCCCTTCCAAAAACTAGAAATAATTTTGGGAATTCATACTTTTCCCAATAAAGTTTACGTTTCAGAAATTAAAAAATCAAATTACTTCATTTGGCCACCAAAAATCGGTAGACCATTAAGAAACATTTCAAATCTCAATACTTTTTTCAAAGCTAAGGCTTATCTTAAACAACACAACATAGTCCTACTCTCCAACTGCTTTCCATTGTGCCTAAAATGACAGTAGAAATCTCTTACGAATGTCCTTTCAGAGAACATTCACCATTTGAGGTTCTGTGATCAAACACTGCAGTCTACATAATAATTTTGATTCTTTCTTCCACTGCAGTAATGGTTTGAAAAACCTGCAGTTTCTCAATCCTGCTTGCCTATGGTGGCTGGGGAATGTAATAACTGGGCAATAGGGTAAAATACTACTTATAATAAAGTTTTACTTTACATTTATTTAAAATGAAGTAACAAAACCATATTTAGAATAGAATTTTTAAAAAGTCAAGTTCCAGAAATTAACCAAGATAAAATTCTATTTCTTCCCAGTGTGTACAGTTTTATGTTGTATGTATCTTTCTACTAAGTAGTGTGTGCAAGAATGAATACATAACTGTGTAAGGAACTTAACAAGTATTTTTTCAAAAACAGTCAACTCAATGTCACAAGACAGAAGGAAAAGTAACTACCAGGGATGGAAGCATCTTATTTGAAGTAGCAATCTATTAAGACTTATACTCTCATCCAGAATCTCCATGCATTAAATGACCTCATAATCTCATAATCAGATTACCTACAATGGACTGGATGCACAATTTTAGATCAATGGCTACACAGTAGTTCCTCATGAAAGGACAAGAGCAACAAAAGGAACAAATTTGACTCACAGATTTTCTAAGGTAAATGACCACAGATAAAGAGTCTGGTAATTATAGTGGATCCCTGCTTTCCTATGGTCATTTATCTTTAAATACAATAGCTTTGATCAAAATATACAGAAACAGTGTGTTTAGGAGATCTAAGACACTCACTGTTTGCTTTATCATAAATGGTTAATGTCAATAAACAAACCTAAAATGTAGATACAGTATATATAAGAGGCCAAAATTAACACTGCTCAAGCACTCTACTGATTTTTCTTTGTTCACTGTTCAATACAGTGATGAAACAGATAATTAAAGCTTTCTTTCTAAAACTACACTTTTAAAATATTTTACAAAACGTATTGAGAGATTTTATTTACTTAAGGAATAATTACAAAAAGCCTGCATATTTAAATGTGATCAAGTAATGTAACTGAAGTTGACAAGTCTGCACTCTCATGAGCTGAATAAAAATGGAGTCCAATAAAAGTAATATGACATTAACCTGAACAGGGAATACAATGACTAATTCAGCCACTTGATTTTCCATTTGTATTTTTAGCTGCATGAGACATTTTTCCAGTCTGTTTCCTTTTTCTGAAACCAATACTGTTAGAACATCTTTGGATTCCAAAAATCTTTTATATTAACAGATTTTTTTTACTACATTCTGCTCATCATGTCATTCAGTTACCCAAATCAATAGAACAGGATGAGCAGATATGCATTACTTCACAATTTAATCTACAGAACCTTTAGCATTTATTAGTTAATTGAACACCTTCTACCACGAGCCAATCACCTCTAGAGGACTGCACTGCTCAAATGTGACAACTCACAAATACAGTTCTTTTCTTAGACAATGCAGAGAAAAAAAGATGCATTTTTGAATATTCTCAACTTAGTAATTACCTTAAATGAGATTTTATATGAAAACTCTCTACAAAAAAAACAGTATCACTTTATGTAATCAAGATTTAGCAGGAAAAATGGCTTTAAGCTGAGCTATAAAAATCAGAGCCATACAAAAGAGTTTATTGGATTTCATCAAGTTCTGTGGTGAGTAATGCTAGAGCAGCATGCAGTAAAGACTAAGGCATTCATAAGCTAGCCACTGAACCTTGATTTTTGTTTTGTGGCCTTTAAGAAAGAAATAAAATGTTGCAAAATTTTTTTGCTTTTTCCTCTTCTTATTACAAATCTAACCAACAAATCTTAATGCTTAAACATGGTCATAATGAAATCTTCAGGACATGCTAAGTCATTTCAAAAATTTGAAAATATGAGAGAGATGCAAAGAAACCTTCCACCTGAAACTAGCTCAAAATACATCTCTTATTATACATAGCTACATTGTTATAATAGTTGCTTTTTTTAAGACTTTTGCTATGTTGGCCACTGTCTGCTTACTAATCAGAAGCTAAGAAGGTATGCAAGTTCTACCTTGTGACATTAAGGATGCAATGTAATTGGTTACTTAAAAGAAAATCAGGCATATCTACCTGCTCCTAATGGTCTAAATGGTATCAAAACTAATTCACAACACTGTTTAAAAAAAAAAATTGATACTACTTTATCTGAACTTTACAGAAGCAGAGGGAAATGTATGATAATTAAATGCTGGTTTTCACATTTCATAGTACCTGACCTACTTAGTCTAATGAAATCAGGATAATACTATCAAGATTGAATGTTTGTTTTTATTTATGACAGCCATTTCCTTTCAGTGTTTTCTCAGGGAGAACAAGGTATGTTCTTCTCTAGAACTAAGTGTGTAATAGAGACATTTAATATATTTCACCCCGTAAGTTCTTGCTAACCACATACATAACTGCTGAGCTCAAAAACTATTCCTTTCAGCAAGTAAAAAAGTATTAGAGTTAAGCTAAAAAAACAAAGAAACAAACAAATATAACAATGTAATACCCATACAGACTTATAGTATTTACTGAAGTTAACTAGTCAAGGTGAATCCACTTTTATCGTGGATGAAACGGTAAATTTCAACTGCTGCATGCAAATATTAAAGTTTCATGAAGGTATAGTTTAGTAATTATCTAATGAGTATCAATTTCTAAGGGCAAAAATACAAGCACCATTTTAAGCAAAGATTAGATTTTTTCCATGTTTTCATATATTCTACAACCAACTAGATAAATACACCTGTCATCACAGTGTTTGAGTGATCGCTGAGTAGAGAATTAATTTATTTCTCAAATGCAGTATTAAAGTCATTCCCAAAATAATCTCTTTATTGAAAGAAATCTCTGAATAGAATTAAATCAGCAAATAATTTATAGACTAGAAGGTGAATAGGAAGAAGATACAGTCACATCATATAACACTATTTGTCAGAACACAGGTTGACGCCACAGAGGATTTATGAATTGCCAAATTTGGCTACTAGCAAACAGCCCACTTTCACTGAACTGGGAATATCTCAGTTCTATGATAGGAAAACCACTAACAGGATCATATTACTGGCTGCAAGTGTTTAATCAGGCCAAATATTTGTTAATTGTATTCAACTGCAGCAGCAGCTCAGCTCACTCATGTAAGACAACAAATCAAATCTAAACAGCAGTATTTTAATTAGATCTAGTTCTCACATTCTGCCCTGAAGAAACCAAGGTACTGCCCATGCTGGGGGATGCACAAAATCAGATGAGCCAGAAAGGTCTGCACTTTCATAAAATCTTCGAGAAACAGTGCTTTGGCTAATATACTTTTTTCCTTCTGTATCTTCTTTCCAGAAACAGTGTAATCTTGTAGTGACGGTGATCACCATTAAAGTTATCCAGATAAATTATGCTTACTCTCATTATAAATTCAATTTTTTACTCAGTCTCGATGCTCTGGGATTCTTTGATTAGCTAATAATCGATGACTCAAGGATTCAGGTGTAAAACTCACAAAAAATATACACAAAAAACAGAGCCTAAAGAACTTTCAAGTTTTTAAAAATAGCCTCAATTCCATTGATTCACTGAAGGCTGCAAGCCTCTTCTGAAATCTTGGTATCAGTAGACCACTTTACAGACAATGACATCTTGCATCAGAAACACCTGGTGCAGACCACAATCTAATATGATTATGCTTTTGTACACAGTTATAGTGATCCTTGCACTTTTGTTTCTCTTCTAGAAGAGGCTTCAACATAAAAAGCCTTGTACCTTTCTACACTCCACCCTCATTACACAATAGCCCTCAAAAATGCAAACATATACAAGGTAGTATTTGGTAATTAAAATATTGTTTACCTCAGGACTCATTTACTGCCTTAATTAAAGAAAGTCTTGTAATGAGGATAGAGTGTACTTTCGGATATTTTTCAAAGGCACCTTTTACTTACGTCAACAGGCACCAGAAGGCTCTTGCCAAGATGCTGGTTAAAAGAGAGACACCAGGCTTCAGTGTAACCATTCATGTTAGGAACATACTTCTTTATTGTCTCATCATTCAGCCTCAGCCAAACACCATCATCATTGTGGATCTATGGGAAACAAGCAACAAAAACGAGCCATGCTCTCCTGTAACCGTTCCATAGCTAGTAAGGATTAACAGACTCCGGACAGACAACAGTAGCAAGGAAGTAACGATTTTCACTAGGCTGATAGAATGTAAGAAGTAGTAAAGAGGAATATTGACAAAAGCAGAATTTCAAAGCAATGGGAGGCATATTTTTTTAGAAGGCAAGGTACAAAGATAAACTTAAATCAGATCATGCAGTAATAAGAGTTGCTTCGAGAGAAAAGAGGAAAGCAAGCCAAGCCTTCATAAGCTGCGTAAGTTCCCCACTTTCCATTTTTTCACTGCTGATATAACTTTGCAAGTATTTTAAGAGTAATTTGCAAAAATATCCCTTGTCTATGAAGTTATATTGTCAGAAAAATACATGCATAGTAGTCTAACACACTAGTGAACTTTCAGAATTGTAAGTGAAAGATGAAATGAAAATGACACCTACATCTGAATTTTTGTGTAGAGTTGAAGCATTCAGTCATGAACAGCGAAATCCTTAGAGGTATTATTGTAAAATGAACTCTAGGAATTTTGTCTCCTCATATCAGAGTCTCAAAAGTTTGTTACACAGATTTTCAAGTAAGTAAATTAAAAGGAAATGACAGCTCAAAAAACTAAATTAGTAAATATTCAGGTTTTTGTAGTTTATACTCTTATATTCTTAAGTTGAATAGGTCAACATATAAACATGAAAAAAAAACCCCATTATTTGCATGAATTAACTTTACATCTTAGCCCAATTTTCAACAAAAATGTCTTATTAATTACCTCGTCAATGAAAGTGATGGATCCATTGACTTTCACTATGCCTATTTGCTCACTCTGAAGGGAAGGGTGGCTACGGATACGAAGCCCTGCACTGTCCTTGGCCACAAATTTGCGAACCTAAGAGAAGCAAAGGAAGACAGTAAGGAAGAAAAAAACTGGAACAGAGCTCTCAAAGAGTAAAAAGAAATAGGTTTAACAGATACTGAAATGCTAGTAATGAGATGGCAGTCTTAAGAGTTACAGTTTGTTGCTAGTTTCCCATGGCTGCTGTGTATAATTTTAATTCTTTATTCTAAACAATAAAATCACAATGTTTAAAAGCAACCTAAAAGTGCATTGACTCAGTCTTGGAAACATCTGTTATGCCATACAGTATTCAGTACAAGCTTCCAATTCTTTTAACTTCTGCCCCAGCTCTTCCATTTTATTCATTCTTCTAGGTTTCAAGAGTTTTGCCTTTCCAGATTTAGCATTTCTAGTAACTGATGAATCTAAGATTACTGGTTCTCATTTATGCTACCATAACATTCTGTTTAGTCAGCTTTGTGGCTAAAATTTGTATATTTTCCTTAGCTAAAGCGTTTACATAGAAACAGAATTTAGAAACAGAAATAGAAATAGAAATTAAATAAAGAAAGATCTGTCGTCTACTTTATTTTTCAAACAGCTATTTCAATAGTTTGTCCCTTTTTCACTGGTAGGTTAAATCAGATGCTCGTTACCAGTTTGATTTACTACAGCCCCCAAAACCTCCTAGTTGTTATTCACTATAATTTTTTTTTTTTTCATCATTCAAACACATTATCAGGCACCTGTCCCACAAAGAACAAAACACAAGCCATCCTTTTGGTCTCTGGTTTTAAGAAGTGCATATATTCTATGCCTGTGGTATGAAACCTTTTTCCTGGAGGGTTATTTTTGTACTCCACATGTAAAACTGAAAGAAGTATCAAGTGAAGTATGGACTCAATCTTTAACTTAATATGAAGCACAGAGTGATGTGGAAAGAATAAACTCAGGAAAAGGTAATGAAAAGTAACAGTTAAGTGCATGAATTAATTTTTTTCTCCCTAAAGAAATTATTATTTTAAGAAATGGTATTTATTTCAAAGTTAACTTTAAAAAAACCACAAAATGTAAGCATGTAAAGAAGTTCAAATGTAATTCACCCCAAAACGTGCAAGTTTTTGCTTACTAACAATCCGGTTACTCAAAGGATTTAGATTTCTCTCAACAGGCAAAACTAAGACTTCCAAGGTCCTTATAAATATATAAGGCTGAATCACTGATGACAGCATTCTCAACACTGTCAAGCACATAAACAAAGCCTTGCAAATTAAGAGTCCCTGCATTAATTATCCTAAAATATTACTGCAGAAAAACATAGGATGGGTTGGCTAGAACATGGATTAAAAACTTGAGTGTGAGTTGTTCTTCCTCTAAATTCAAGATTTGAATATGCACAGGCCTGGAAAAAGCATGTTTCCTCTTTGCAGCAGCTAACTAGTTAATGGAAAACTCCAAGCTGTAACTATAAACTGTTTAGGTATCAGAACCACTGACAGACAATGCAACAAAAAAAAGATGGAAAGTTCTCTTATGCTTATTTCTCACAATTGTCTGAATCTTCTGATATAAGCGCCTCTTTACTTGGAATGTTTCTCTATGGCACAACTGTTCAGTAGCTCTGTTCTGTAACACCTCCATAGTCAGTTCTTCCATGAAGCCTACACAAACTGGATTCCAACTAAAAGAAGTGACTAATGCAG
The DNA here is from genome assembly GCF_003259725.1 of Athene cunicularia. Lineage (NCBI taxonomy): Eukaryota > Metazoa > Chordata > Aves > Strigiformes > Strigidae > Athene > Athene cunicularia. Next base: position 44,445,682 of record NW_020799091.1, read on the forward strand.
AAAGGCTTAGTAATTAAGATGTACATCTCCCTCACTGTGTGCAAGCAGTTTAAGAGCTGTGTTGCTGTGGCTTCTTATGTGGTGAATCTGAAGAGGTACACTTTGCAGAACAGAAATGTACGTTGTATAGGATAAAGCAATTTTAAATAAGGGAGTTAACCTTCTGTGAATGGATGAAAAAAAACATGCCCTGCCCAGAGCTTTGGATTTGGTGGGGTTTTTTTTGCAACTGATGCTAGCTAGTTGTTCAGTTATGGGAAGACAGTAGAAACAGTCAGAAGATGTTAGTGAGTAGTCATTCTGGTACCAGTCTTGTCGCTTCCCATTCAGCTAAACTAGGACTGCTTTCTAGTTGGTTCCAACTACCGTGAATTATATTACATAGATTGAAAGATGTTTCCCTCAACAGGATGTGGAATTTCCTGCAAATTAGTTCATTTAAGTTCCACAGCCAATGAGGAGGCAGCAGTTCTTATGGATTATATTCTCCAGGCTGAATACAGATCACTATAATAATCTCCTTTACCAACTTGGATGGACAAGAAAAACAGATTTTTACCTGACTGCAAATAAAAGACAATGAAAAAATCAATACAAAATCATAATATAGTATCCATTTTCAACTTGAGATTCAAATAAGATTTGACTAGAAAACTGAAATGTTCCACTGCCTCGGTGAAATTATTTTGGTGTTCTAGCTGAGAACAGATCACTGCTGAGAATGCACTGTTAGTGTCCTTTGGTTATAACCATCTGTAATTTTGGGCTGACAAAGAAGAGGAAGAAGCTTCTACAGCTCAACTAAGCCCTTTTTCTCAGTAAAACCTGATTTGGTATACTGGACTGTCTCTGATACATGTCTAATCTGCATTCTTGGCTTCAGAAGCATGGAGCACAGAGTGCAATAATTACCTTCTGGTATTATTTATAATACTGCTGTTCATACACAAAGAATTATTCTAACTTGGTTTGTTATGTGATTTATTATGACACAGAAGAAAGAAGACTAATAAAATGATTTACCATGAAAGGTCTAGTGTATTCTTGCAGCAGGCACTGCAGACACTATATACAGGACAGAAAGACGGCTCCTCTTTCAAAGACTACAACTTGGAACAAGAAACAAGACACGCAAGCAGAACAACTCAAGGAGATGATTAAACACTAGGTAATGCCTCAGAACACCAGAGGCCTAACTTTTATCAAGTATTTTAAACTGTTATGAAGACTGTTACTTGACAAAATGCAGCTATTATGTATGAACCAATCACCTCAATTTCCACTGTAATAACTGAGAAGACAGCACTTCCATCCAGTAATTTATCTCATCTTAGACTAGATGTGTCTCATTTTGGTGACAGCAAACACCACATATGATGATCAGCTTGGATGGAGATATCATTAAGTTCTGTGAGATGAATCTCAGCCAGTAGGAATTGGGAGTTTTAATTAAGATAATGAAGTAACCAGGAAGTCTTCCTTTCAAAAGAAGGGAGAAAGCCTAAAAGTATTTTTCAGAAAAAAGAAGTTAAAAATGCAATGAGGGATAAAATATTGTGTGGAAACTGAAGTTAAATTTACTGTTTTTATTCTGAGGTGTGGGTGCAGGGTAAAAGAATCTTGTTAGTGGCAGAAACAGATGGTATATGCATTTACAGACTGGGGAACTGTATAACAAAGTTACTGTTTCTGATTATTCAGAAAGCTGGAAAACAACTAAATCAGGACATGCTGTATAGGTAAGAAGATGGCAAATACTTGATCCTTTTTGTAACCATGTATTTCTTAGACACCTTAGCAGTTGTAGTAAGACAGGGAAGGATAACCTTGTGTTATTTCAGAATTCCACACCTTTTAATACAGCTTTTTTCCATGAAAAAAAGATTTAGCACTTCACTTAATATCCCTTCCTTTTGCATCTAAGTGGAAGTGAAAGAGGGTTCCCTCATCTGCGAATTTTCCTTATAGCACTGCCACAACACCTTTCAGCTTTCCTCTTTTATGTGTGTCTACTTTCATCCTTTGGGGTGGAATGGTAAGGTGAAATGTAGAAGTCAAAAGCTACAAAAAGGATAACTTCTAAAATTAAATCATGATATTCTAAGAAAGGAAGATATAACAAAAGAAACTAATTTTGGATTTTATACTGTCTTAAGATCTTAACCACAAAACAAAATCTTTGTAAAGCCCTTTGTAAAATTAATTTCATACTACAGTATCAAAGAACTAATAATAGTGCAGAATGCAGTCTGTGGCTTTCATAATAGTTGCACAACATTTGTGAGATGAGCCAAGACTAAGGCAGTTTCTGTAGAGCTTCTAAGAGTTTTATTAATGGACAGACAGAAAGAAAACGTAATGAGTATCTTTCATGTTATCCAATATATTAACTTCATTCCATTCAGCACATTAAAGTGATTTGCAAATATCCTCAAGCCCTGCACCACTATAACATGATAAAATATGTACTAAACAACATTAAAATCCCACCCAAATGTTACTATCTGGTTTTGTTTTTCATTTCTCCAAACCTTGTTTGGCTGAGGCTCTGCTTTTGGTTTAATAAGTTGTGTTCCAGGAGGTATCATTCCCTTTGGAGGATCTTTTACTTTCACTTCTAGTCCAGCATCTATAAGCAAACAAAGACTACGTTTTAAAAAAATATACATAAGAGGAGAGATCAGTCAAACAGTAACTACAGTTTATCTGTGCTGCAACTCAGGGTAGGATAACAACCACTTGCTTATCTGTCTGCCACAAACAAGACTTTCAGTTGCTTCATGGTACAAAGTATTGCTTTCTCAACATTGGTTATTTTCTCAACATGTAGAAATTCACAGATATATAATTTCATGTTGTTATTAGACATCTGTCACACCTTGTGTACACAGCACTATTAGGTAATTTTGTATCCTAATAGTGTCTGTAGGGTTATGTTTCAAGGAATGGTGAACACAGAAGACACAAATGTTTGAGGGGTGGAAGTGAATCGTCCTGGAGAGGCAATAGCTTATTCATGCTATACTGCTGCAGGTGCTAATCGCAAAATGTGAGAACAGATAAGAGCCTTAAAAGCCAAGTTGCACAAGCAGAAAAGGCCTATAATGTAAACTGCCAGGATCTTTAATTACCAACACTGTTATAAAACCAGAAGGTACTAGAAAATATCTCAACACAGTAACATTCTCAGATTGTGAAGAAATATACATGTAAAGAAACATTTTAAACTTAAGTAACAGATGGATATAACCTTGAGTAATAATCTTATAGAGAAAATGTCTCAGCAATCGCTGTTAAAAATCAAACTACAGAAGGTCAGTATTTTGGAGGGGGATTTGTTTCATTTTACAGGGTGACCCTTTGAAGAGCAACAACTTGAAAAGAAGCAGCCAGACCTAGTGATAAAACTGTTGATTTCAGTAACATTATTTTAAACATGCATAGGAGTAACAGAAGGAATCCAGAGGTATCAAGAAAACAAAAGCTTTGAAACAGAGAAGAAACTAAGTGCTACCAGTACTTAATCAGTTAAATGTTGACAGAATTATGCATCAAGCATGGGTACACGAAAGCTTGAGAGGGAGTTGGATAGAAGGCTTCAAACCCAAAACTTGGGTGCTAAGTTTTGCTATGAACTGTAACAATAAATCTTATGACCACTGAGACATACATTTATCAGTATACAAATTGAATATAATATAAATTTACGCTTAAGTACAGTGAAAATTAAGTACCTATTTCAATGCCATCTATAGTAACATGAATGGTATATAGACCAACAGCTCCAGGAGTCCAGTTTGCACAGTATGTACCATCATTATTGACTCTGATCAACATGTTTTCACTGGGTCTAGGCATAAAGAAAAAAAATACAATTGAAATCATGAAACAATTATTGTCTTCTTGGAAATCATCTGTAATAGTTTGGAAATTATTTTTTGTATCAGATCATCTAAATACCATTTTCCCCTGTCCAATGTACTAACCCCATATTATTTATTATGAAGTTATAACCTTCTATGACACAGTTATAACAAACGATGAAAGAACACATTCAGAGACTAGGTTACACAAATAAGGAATCAACATTAGAACAATTAAGAATGAAGGATTTAAAACAATATCTCTAAATGTAAGAAACAATTTTTGTACTGTTTCTACCGTTACCTGGCAGTCAAACCCTGTGATTCTGGGAGTAAGCAGAAGTGACAGAACATGCTAATTTAAGTCATTACTAAGAAGTAATTTTTTAATGTTTACCTCTTTGGTGTTGGCGAAGCAAAGCGTAGTTCTTCAAAAGAATAATTTTCATATGCCTATAAACAGATTAAATTCAACAAACAAAATGAACAGTTTTGGTCATGAATAAAAGAAAGCAGAATGTTTTCTCAAAGAACACACTAATCTAGCTTTACACTCACCAGGTGCATTGATCAGGGAACATGAAACAAATTCCAAAACACAGAAAATGAATCACAGATACATTTATACATACAGGAAAAAAGTATCTTTGCTTTCTCTTTAAATTCCCATTATGTAGATAATAAAGATAGCTATTGCTAACAAAAAAACTTTGTTCACAGTCAAGTCTCAGTCTCTGAATCTCTTCTAATCTCACTTGTATAAAAATCCTTTGAATGCAGGTAGTGCACTGAGGACCATGAGAAGATAAGAAAGCAAATATGTTGCAGGTCAAAAACTGTAAAAACAAACTCAAAAACAGTCCAGTGGATTTATCAATTATATTCTGGATTGTTTTTCTTTCTATTCAAAGTGAAGAAGAAATTCCCTCTATAGTGATGTGATATTTCCATTGATTCCCACTACAAAAAAAACCTGTTTCACTTCCACAGTTTCTTGTGAAATGACTGCACTGAAAAACCCCATAAGAAGTAAATAATGGTAGTTCTAAAACTGCATGAAGTACCTTAACAAGAATCCTTCTGGGCTGCAATGGTTGCTGAGTTACCAGATTCCCATGTTAAATCAAAAACAACAGGGGAACAAGAGGCGGGATAAGAACATTTGAACAAGGGTCTCTATACAAGGATATAATTTTGGGTATCAGTCCTCCAAACATGTCATAATTTATTGTCATGAAGTGAGAAGCTGGAGTTTCTAATCATATTTGGATATTTCTATCAGGTACCAATACAACATGCAGGCTGGTGTAAAACAAAAAGGTCAGGGGACACCTGCATTTTATAACGAAATGAGTGTGCTCAGTAATGCAGAGAGGGAAGTAGAAGAGAATATTTACATTTTCTTGAATCAGTAAAGTTGTTGATAAACTAATTAAATACTGTAGGTAACATATTTGTATTTCCCAGAATGTCAGACCGTCCTTAATTTAAGCAGCAAAACAACAGCTCTCTTCTGAATAATAATAATAATAGTAAAAAAGTTAAAGTCTTGGATGGAAAAGACTTAACCTGAAGAGAACCTCTGGAAGATTTGTTCTAAAGGTGTCAAACACAGAAGTCAAGCATGTTTTAACAACAAGAGAGAGACACTTTTTGTATCTTATTGGTGTGTGTCTTTTACCTTTACTAAGATTTGTACTGTTATTATCTACCAAGATGAGTTCAAGTGAATACCTGTGGTTGCATCTGATCTTACCCTGATCTAATTAAAAAAATGATTACGTGTTAACTAGCTAACATCAAGCATTCCTCACTCAAAGGGTCCATCAAATCTAGAAATTATTTTCTGAAGGCCCTGCACTTGGTCCACCCACCATTTACTCCAGGGTATCTAATGCACTGCATGATGTGCCACCACCAGTTGTATGAGTCAATTTGACACCAATTACTGGAAAACAAACACCTGTGGACAATGGTTATCAGAAATTCCATCTGGGTTCCAACTTTTAATAAGTAATGTATGCCCCTTCCCAAGTCACTGGTAAAATTACCAATTAGTATCAAGCCAAGAAGTGATCTCTGCAGTACCCCCCCCAAAAAAACCCAACCAAACCAAGCCAATCACACTTGTCTCCTTGATGTACACTCCTTGATTGTAATTATCTTCTCAGACACGTGATTTAACAAGTTTATAAACCATTTGTTGTACACCATATTGATTTTGCAGTTCTTTCATCGATCCATTAAGTCACTATTTAGTAGCCAGCTGCACTATTTACACAGAGCTACTGCAGCACTATCCCTTGCAGAAAACAACCCTGTACCCTCTAAAAGATGCTAGTTTGCTAATTTTTTTCCTCTAAATCAATACTAACTGCTGTTTTCACCTCTTTAAAAACTGTTCCTGGCAAAGTCTCTGAGCTGATCCATTTGACAGCAGATTTCAATTTCAACAGATGCTGTTTAATATTTATGCACTGACACACAAATCATTTGTATGACCTTTTTACCCTGCTGAGCTTTGATTTTTTCCTGTGTTCACCTATTCTAGTTTTTAATACAGATTCACTGCAACACTCCAACTCTATATGGACACGTTTGACTTCTCCTCCACTATTTCAATAGCTGTTTTCACTTCTCCTGAGCGACTCAGACCAGTTTGTTTATCAGTGTAATCAAAATCACAGACAAGTTTTCCTTTCAAATGCTGATCTAGTTTATAACTGCTTTAGAGTCTAGACAGGTGGCCCTTTTGATGCAGCTAGTTTTCTGTTGAACTTAAATATAATCCAAGTAATTTATAATTAATGTATTTCTAGATTGCAGCTAACCTGAAATATACTTTTTCCTTCTCCTTTGCATACCTTTACACACTTTGAATGCTGAATCTTATAGTTATATTGCTGAAATAACAGCAATTTACCTTCATCATTGTAATAGCAATATATCGAGCTTCTTTTACTATCATTGGCTCATAGGAAGAATCAAGCTTTGGTGAAGGAAGTCCTCCAAAGGTCATATCACTGCTAGGGGAAGCAGCTGTTGCAGGACTCCCTGGTATCCGCTGCACCTTTTTAACTTGTTCTTGTTGCAAAGATGTTTTTTTCTGAGAAACAGGAATAGCTTTGACTTCTACCTGCAATAAGACATGGAATACATAAGATGATTCCAGGAGAAAACACACACACACACACATTCTTTTATATCCGATAAGGTGCAGTGACAAATTGCTTAGAGCACTCACTATAAATCCAGCCGTGACAAAAACCTATGTGCCTACATTTAAAAATTTACAAAGCCAAGCACAGCATCTCTGAAAAATGTAAATGTATAGGAGAGAAGCACCCAACTGCCTTGGCACATGATCAGTAAGGGCCAGTGTCAGTTCTTCCCATCCCAGTGCACTCCCTGGGAACCCACACGTCATCTGGTATGCCTAGCTAAGTTTTCCCACAACAGTAAATACTATGAAGTAAGAAGAGAGCCTTCCAAACGAGTGCACAGGTTTCAGAATGAATCATCAGGGCCTGCTAGATCTGGATCAGCAGTGGCCAGACTGGATCTTGGCTAGCTCTGCTACCATACCACATCAGCACTGTCCATTTATACTGTGCTCTTCAACACATATTTTAACTTTTTTTTTTCCCCCCAGAGGTACCACAGATATCCATTAGTGCAGGTACAGTCAGTTGTACATAGGTCTCTGAGGGAAAACAGTAATGCTTTCTTCTCATTGGTAACAACTGTCAAGATTAAAAGCATGGAGCTATGGCTAGATGGCATCCTGGCTTAAAGAAACTGCTACCTGAAAAACAGACTATATGGAAAATAAGTTTATGCATTACTCATCCTAAATCTGCAATAAAGTATGTTTGAATACTGCAGATTTCACGCATTGTTTCATCAAAACTTGACTTAATTTACTGGAAATTACATCAGTGTCTTGTGCACTGAATGAGTCCAACAGAATGATTAAACTGAGATTTGTGTTACTTTAATACATTTAAGTAAAACAATAATTAAGAAATCCAACAATAATTCTGATATTTTGACATATACTTTTCCTGACTGATAGAATAAGATCACTACTCGATTTTCTATTTCCTCTGTCACAAATTTAAATTAGTAACCACACCTGTGTTTGTGACTAAGCTGATTCATGACTGTTGTGTTGCTGTTGTAGACTCACTGTTCATTTATGAGTTTACAGCTCACTGTAAGATAAATCTCACTTACTACATCTATACAAAGAACAGTTTTGAGAGATCTTATCACAGGAATCATGACTTTGTAAAATGGACTTCATCTACTTTTGAGCTTAACAAAACCAACTACTCCACAGTAATAGTGGGCTTTAAAACACAGATGTAACCTAATTTATTATAACTACGTGAAAAATATTTTGCGTTCAATTTGTTTTGTCTGCATGCTTCGTTACTTCAAACCAAGCAGCCAAATTTTATACATATCACATAGGTTTTACTCCAAAATGTGTTAAAGATTTTCAATTTCTTCCTGAAGCTGTCATGAACACTTCCTTTCCAGTACTTCTACAACCAAAATAAATTAAAAAACACAGTGATTTAACTGTAGAGGCTGAAGGAAAACGCAAGAATCCCAGACCCTGCTAGTTATTTTTTAAATTTCAAACACTACAGGAACCTCCAAATACTAGAAAAAGGGGAAGTGCTGTTCTGGTCTAAAATAAAGTGGTAATAAAATGGTCCATCAATGTGCTTCTGATTCTTCTAATCATTACATTTATTCAGTCTACAAGTTAAAATACTCTTTCTTAGCTTACAAGTTAAAAAATAGATTGTCATCTTACACATCATTACCACCAAATGTCACCTGCAACTGATTATTTCCAACACTACACAAGTGTAGCTCGTTGCAGACAAGATATAAATTGCATGAAATGGTGTTGACATAATTGAGAATTTAATAATTCTGTGGATTTAGAGGTAAGTAGGTTTGACTACACTGAATTTACAAATGTCACTTTCTGCAATATATAAGAATATTCTGTGGAATAACTATAATACTAAAAGACAACATGATGAAGTATAAAAACAGCCAAGACGACAATAATTACCTTCATATTAGGAACATGAACAACATCTCCATACTGGTCTTTTGTTTGTACTGTAATAACAGTTGGCCAACCACATCGAATGTCATCCTTATTCAAAATCAATGATGTTTTTTGAGGATCAGCATATGAATCTGGCTGAAGCCACCTACATCAAAGAAAAACACCTAAACATTAAATCTCTTCTAGCACCCCAGAGAAATTCTTACTCTGTACAAACATGACTTCCAGCAAAGAAAGGATGCAGAAGGTCTGAATACATAAATGCTTCTACCTAACATATTAACAGAAAAAATATGGGCAAATAGTTTTACTTAACTAATATTTGATATAACAAAGTTTATAGCTTTGTTTATACAGACAAGCAACAGCGCACAGTTTTAAAAATTTAGCAGGTAACGTTTTCTACTTTGCTGCAAAACTTAAACATTACAACCTTGACGTAATGGGTTTATTCAAGCAGCACACAAACTTTTACCTTGCAAGTCGTCCACCACTTGATCCTGGTACACAAGCAATGAAATCCTCCAGAAATGACTGCTCATTGCTTTGTACCTGCAGTGGAAGATTTCCTTCGAGAGCTTCCAAAATGGTTGGTGAGTGAGATAGTGCCAAGCCCTTCCCAAGAATGCCAGAGTGAGATTTGCACACCTTTTTTTATTTTTTTCCAGAGGTTGAGTTGGGGGTGAAAGGATGGAGACATAAAACAGTTTTTCAGTATCTTACATGTAGACATTTTCCCATAATATGACACAATTAAAACAGACATTTTAGGAACTGAAAACTGTTCAAGAGAGACAAGAGTGGATAAACTTTGATGAAATTAAAAAAAAAAAAGTCAGCTAAATCTATAAAACATTAATTTATGTCAAAAGAGATCAAACAAGCTTGAGTTGAGGAAGAATTTCTGGAGGAAAGAAAAAGGTAACGTGAACTTTCATGTTAAGAGTATCCTAAATTGTTGAATTGTGATCAGGAGTAGAATGAAGAAAGCAGTTCTGAAAATGTGACCAATGAACATGTTCCAAAAGAAAAGGCTAGAGAAATAACTTCTAGAAATGCAGATCCCTTAAAGAAAGGGTGAAAAGAAATCCCTTCTTTGTAAGAAGGGAAAGAAGGTAGATAAACCACTGAACAGACATGTCAAAAAGCAAAAAGGAATCCATGACTTGCATGCACACTCCCCTAAGTCACATTTTGAATTAGAACATGGTGGGACCAAGAACATATTGCTGAAAAAATATTTCTTCCAAGGAGTATCTGATTTTCTATTTTCTGTTTACTATTCTATCATCTAAGGCCTATGTACTGGTGTCATACTGTAGCACTGATATATTTTTCACAGCAAGTACTGTAACAACAGAATTTCAAAACAGTTGCCCTGAAGATAATTATAAAAGAAAGAAAACATGAAAACTCCTTCTTCACTGTCCATTGTCAGCTAGGGGATATAAATTTGGAGTTACTGACCAGCATTAGCTACCATCACAACGAACAAAATACCATCATCAAACCAGAACAACCACAATAATATTATTTGGGACGTGATAAGTGTTACTGCTCAACTGAAAAAGTGATTTTAATTCTTCATTTACAAAGACATGTAGAGGATTAATTCTGGCAACATTTTGAATTTGATAAATTGTGCAACTTAAGCCAAACACTTAAATACTTCGAAATATATTTGGTCATCTAACTCTCTGTGTGATATTTTATGCTTTTTTTTCCTAAGCAGATTTATTATTAAAAGATTTAATGTATATACTAAACTCCCCTAAGACTTAAGCTGTTTTATAATAAGTTTTAATCCTTATAAAAACCTTACAACTGATTTTCTTCTGTAGCAGTCAAAAAATTCCAATGAAATTACATGTTTAAGTATGTTGCAATAGCTAAAAAGCCACAGTTACCTGTAAGGCAGCCTCTTCAAGAATCTCAAGGTCTTCCTCAAATTCATTACCTGCTGTAAAAATATAAACACATATTTTTCATAACAATATTTAAATTTATCTACATATTGTATGTAGATGTACAAATGTAAATGTAAATATTGAATGTGAAATTCAGTTCTGTTTAGTTAAGCCTTTTATGTTAAAAATACATTTGCCTAATTGTGTGTAATATTGTTTAACCAGCAGCTGAAAGATTAATATTTTGAAGTAACAAAGTAAGCATGCAGTAATGTGTAGTTCAGTGCACAAGCAAATAAACAATATACATTACACAAAAGAAAAATTTGGTATTTCTCTTCTTATCTCCAAGACAGTATGTATGGCAAATCTTTGGATGTGACTAGATACCTTCCAAAAAATATTTTGGGAGGTCAGGATGGTTTCTGAGAAGCAGTACCTACGAGTATGTACCAGCCGCTCCCTTTTAAGACCTTATCCTACTAACAGTATTTGAAAACTTGATAAACTCTGCAAATTTTGTGAATTATGATTCATCCCAAAACATAAAACTCAAATACAGTCTACTACACAGTATTTCCTTTTCACAAATACAACCCAAAAGTCTGATTCCAGGGTGACCAGAATTGCCAAACACAGTCTTTTAATAGAAAAGTAAACCAGATAAGGTTACTGTATTTCTACTCTCTCTCAAAAACATGTCAGGCAATTCTACTAGTCAGAAGAGAGAAAGAAAAATGAAAAGAATCAAGTTCTAAGGCATTTTTAAAATTCAAAGAAATAAAGATACTTAAAAACTCTGCTCTCAGAAATAACTTTTACCAAATTTGAAACAATTAAGTAAATAATAATGTTAAATATCTTGATCAATTTCACATTGCTGTTTAGGTTAGAAATTTGTCACAGAAAAGATTTCTTTCTTGTGAAGAAGTATTATAATTTAAGTCTTGGAGAACTGGCAAGGAGGAGGTGTAGCCTTCTGAACGTGGTAACTCAAAAAGTATTTGGGTGTACTCTCAAAGATAAAATTTTCCCAGTACATGAAGGGATCACGGTCCGGTCCATCTTCCTTTGGAGCAAAAAAGGCTAAGCCTTCTTGATGTTCTTTCAGAAAACTTTTCCCCCCCCTAATGATTCTAGAGGAATACTTATATAAGTATTTGGATATTTGTATACAGAATATACCCACAACAACAATTACTAAAAAGCAAGGTACCTCTTAGTGAAGGACAACCTCCTTAAAGTCAATATGACAAGATAAATCATGCAAATAAAACTGAAGATGTAAAGGTCCTACAAGGATGTAACGACTAGTAACTCTGGTCTGAAGTCAGTTCCATCATTCTATTTTCCTTGACACAAAGTCATGACACTTCTTACTGTTTTAATTAAAATTACCACGTTTTAAGAGTGCTTAATTGGATCCAGAGGTCTAAAGAGTATCTGGGAAATGAAGCAGTATTTACTTAATCTAGTTTTGGGCAGTGAAGCATGACATAATGAGCTCAGATTTAGGTATTAAAAGATATCTTTATAGCAAATGGAGGAGAAACAGGTTCCTCCTTTGGGTGATTAATTAAATTTTTCTTACATCTTCATCTTAATACCACATGAACCATCCTCTGAAGATGTCCAAATTAACTCTAAAAGAAGGTTAGAGCTTCTAGCTTATAGATACCTAACTTCTAAATGCCAAAGTTCAAGCACTGTAAGTTAAATTGCTGACTATTTTGTGGAGTGAGCCTTTTTCTTAGGGTACTTTCTTTAGCCCATACATGTCGACACAGAGGACAAAGGATAGCATTGTAAAAATCACAAAATAAAGTATGAGAAGTCTAATAAAAAGGACCTTTCTCTGCATATGCCCTACAAGACAGTCTTTTATATAATTATATAGGTTTTTCCTAAAGGACACTCCATTCCATGAGTAAGATGATAGTGCTCTGCAGATGAACCATGGCAGTAACAAAAGTATTTTTTTAAGACACCGTTTCACTTGCAGAAAAAGGTAGAAGATATATAATCTAGAATGCAGAAAAAGAAAAAATAGTCTGATACTAAGGCATTTAAATGTCTCTTCAGAAAACCACGTTCTTGCATCTTTTTCTGCGATACCAATCAAAACACCTAACCAAAGCAGAATTACATGCAACTGAAAACCAGTATAAAAAGGCTGTACTGTGCCTTCCATTTGCAAATACTACCACTGCTGCCTATAATTCATCAGTTTTGTTTATTCACAGGGTCCAGTGGTCTTGGAGTGAAACAACACACGTGTATGTCATTAACACTGTAATATTATCTGCAACACTAACAGACCTGGCTGAAATCCTTGAGTTGGTGTTAGGTAAACTGTCAGATGAATCAATTGTAGTTATGTTGTTAATCAGGAAACTCTTTACAGGCAATGCACCTATCACCCCTCTCTTGCAGATGATACACAACCACTTTTATAGGTGTCCGAGACCGCACATGTAACTTAACTGCATGTTTTATTTCAAATTCCTTCTATCTGAAAGCATATAAAGCCAATTGATGTACCCTCTAATTTCCCTTGTGTTTTAGACATTCAAAATCAGAACTAAACAAAGAACTTTTTTAGAGAGAAGTACTAATTATTAGAAAACCTGGGAAATTGTTAGATGTATTTCAATTTCAGCTTTTTTTTTTTTTTTTTTCATAGGAGAACAGTAGTACAAATGGGTGCTAGTGAAGTCAACAAAACTCATGTGACTGGATGGAGGATAACAGAAGAGGGCACTATTTAAACTATAGAATTGCCTGTACTTTTGAGAGAGAAACATAGATCTACCAGTGCAATTGAGGTGTCTTTTTGCAACACAAATTTAGAAATTTGCACATTCAAATATACAAGCAAAACATCTGGTTAAAAAATCCAAATTAGGTTTTGTGGTTATAACTGCACACTTATCAATGCCTTCCTGCACATTAATACACACTTCTAGTGTCATTAACAATATTTGAGCTCTCGTTTGTACTCCTAAATTAAAATGATCAAAAATATATCCTATTATTGATTATAAGCCTGTTTTTCCTATTCACTAATGCTAATTAGGAGAAATGCTATTACAAAGAATATGGCTGCATAATTAGAAGTTCTAATTCAATCTCTATATTAATTAGTTTTCATAAACTCATATTTTTCCTTACATTTTAAATTACATTTGGGTTACTGTAAACTTTTATTTGCTGCATTTGCTGTAAAAGTATGTGAAATTTTTTTTTTAATTAAAAAAACAAACTACAGCATAAATATTTGAGGCTATAATGTCTACAGATGCAATGGTCACTTTCGATTTTAAACAAGTGATTTTTAAATTTTGCAATTCAATGTTGCAGGTATTTTTCATTCACAAAGGTGTGGAGTGCAGGGAGAAAAGAACAGTGAAAGAGAAATACAAATAAGATACCTGCACATTTGTGAAGTACCAGGAGGAAACTGTAGGACATAGCTCGTACACTGATACACTACCTGTGGATTGGGTGAGTTGGTTCAGATTTAAATGACCAGGCTTCCCTCCTCCCCATACACACGAAGGGAACAGCATAAGCAGAAAACACTTTATTATCTTGTTTGATTAATTCAGTTTTAAGAAGTATTTTCATATTATTATCTCTAACTAAAAGAAACATTAAGTCTCAAAGGTCATCTTGATTCAGAAAACCTGAAACAATGATGAAATAACTAAGTATGTTTTTTGAGTAGGACTTACCAATAGGAAGTGCTAGATCTTTCTTCATCAAAGCCGCTGCACATGATCCTCCTAAATTAGCCAATTCTTTCTCCAGCTGAATAATACCCTTAAATTGGAACAAATTTCAAAAGTGAAAATAGTGTCTAAGAAAATACATCAGAGACTAAGTTTCCCTGACACTGCTTTATCCTAAGAGATATTAACTGTGTATTCCACTTCGAAGTTTCTCCGTGATATACTTCTTGCTGCACAACTACTGCCATATTTTGCTGTGACACTGGCCAGCGTACCAACATTTTTAGAACAATTTCAACTAGATATGAGTATTAATAAATGGGTTACTGTGCTTCTGGTAGCCTAGTAAGAACATGTAAAGTTGATAGGTGTCTTCTGTCTGGTTAAAGAGAAAGGAAACTTCCTAATACAAAAAACCCCCAACAATCGATACATATTCAGATTGTAAAGCAATGCCTCTTCTAAACTGTACAGATATCATACCACACAAGCTCACATTCCTATATTGTCTAAAGGTAACTTTTCTCCCTCTTTCCTTTCTCTAGTTGGAGCAGCAGGGATAGGAAAAAGATTCCCTAATTTCCCTTTCTCCATTATAAATCCTGGGAGACACCCTTGACAGCTTCTTCTACCTTCTATTTGCACTGGAAAGTTACTTCTTCCCCTTGACTGCTCTTCTAAGGAAGGAGAAGGCCACCCCTCCCACCAGACTTGTCACTGAAAACACTTGAGAGTATCTCTATCAGTATCTTTCAACCTTGTTTGCAAGAAAAAACAGTTTTCAAATACAGAGAGAAGGAGGCTGGGTGCAAGGAATGGGGAGAGAGCAGTATGGCTAGGGAGGTTGTAGCTACATTTTAAACCATGAAGAAACACATCTGACATTTCCCCTTCAACTTGTCCCAGCTACACGCAAGCACAACCTCTTTAACTTTGCTCACAAAAAGGTATTGACACTAACACCAATTTTAAA
Organism: Athene cunicularia; assembly: GCF_003259725.1. NCBI lineage: Eukaryota > Metazoa > Chordata > Aves > Strigiformes > Strigidae > Athene > Athene cunicularia. Next base: position 44,461,251 of record NW_020799091.1, read on the forward strand.
TTGTAATGAAATATGTGTGTGGTTCAACATGTGTCTGACAGATGCCTCTCAGGAAGGAAAAAAACCCGAAAACCCAGCACCAGAAAACACTGGGGGAGATAGGACACCTCCATCTGATGGATTTTCTAGGCAGACTTACAGAAACTAACAATATATAAAGTAGGCAAAAAATCCTTCTTTTGGAAAAAGTCTTCAAAAGCAGTAACCCTAGACTTGCCTGGTATTGTCCAAGACTCCCACGAAGACTGAAGAACCTCCAAAATACTTAATTAAACTAAACCCTTGCTAAACTGCATATTTAGGACTCAAACCAGCAGGTTCTGAAACAGCAAGCAAGTAAAGATGTGAAATGTGGATCAACCCACTGGACAGTTCCCTGCTGTGTGAACACTTTTTACACAGAAAACAGTTTTTGGAGGTATTTTGTAGATTTAATAATGAACAGCAAAAAGCCTTCCTTTTCATTCATCAAAGCAAAAATCTAAATTTTTTGCAAAAATCTGAGGTTTAAACAAGGTTTCATAGTTCAAGTACACCCAATTCTCCTTGATGCCCTCACTCACAATGACATCTCTCAGTTTTTGCAGACTTCCCTAACAGTGAATGGCATTCAATATACTGGTTAGGTAATGGTACCAGAGGCTTGTCCTTTGGAAGGAGAAAGAACCATATGTGGAAAAATTAATCCCACTAACATGAACTAGGTCTTACTGATACTTTGTTCCTTTAAGCTAGAGAAAACACAGGGGTCACCAGAACATATGCTGCTTTTTCTATGAATGGTAACACTTCAGAAAACTGTCATCATCCATAAGAATGAGAAATTTGCATTGTTGTGCACCTACTTATATTTCTTACAGAAGCTTTAGTCCTGAGATGTAAGGTATCTTAAGCACTGTAAAAACTTGCTTTTCTATTTATAAAACTTTAAGTTAGAGTATTTGGGCTATAAAAAGGTATGTTTCAAGACAACTGCAACTTTTCTTTAGATGATATAGTTAACATATTGGCATGTTTTAGCACTTAAGTATTAAAAACATACCAGCAGCTTTGTAAATGCTTTTAGAAAATTAATGACATATATGAATCTGTCCTGTCTCTTTTTTTCTGCTTAAGCAAAAGTTATCATTACTCACACACAGGCTAGTTAGATCTTCTATAGGATTTATAAATCTGATTTGCTGCAAGCCAATGAGACTATCATAGCTAATAGACTTATGGTATGTTTTCATATCCGATATGTTATGAAATTCCAAATAATCTCAGTTTGAAAACCTGAAGATATGATTTAACTTGAGCAGAATCCAGGAATAAGATGAGGTAAATCTTCTGTGATAGTTGCAGTGTAAGCAAGATGCAGACCTTGTGAAGTTCATGTGAAGCAACATGCCCAAAGAGTCCCAAGATAACAGAAGGGCTATTTTTCTGGAATGACTATAAAGCATATAAAGTATTTTCAGTATCTCTTAAAATAGGTCAAAATAGGTTAAAATAGGTCAAAAAAGCACTGGCCCAAGGACATGAAGAAATTTCATGTTCCCAACAAAGAAACAGTGGTGGAAAAATCTCATATCCTTAAAGGCAAGATGAGGTGTATCTCAGGTAGCCTAAATGAGCACAGCATTTCTAGGGAGTCTGAGAGTTCTGGTATGAGTGAACACTGGAAAAATAATGCAAGTTTGTCATCCCATAATTGGCAGTGACAGTAAAACAGTAATCACTGTGCAACTGAAAGCTGCAATCCTTTGGATTTTTGATTGAAGTCTAGGTCAGAGTTTTAGGAAATCTCACATCCCATTGACATAATAGATAAAATTGTGCTATGTATTTGCAGACTGTCACAGTTATTAAAAACCCAAACCAAACCAAAAGACTATTCCAGTAATATTCAGATTAAAGAAATCCAAACAAATAATGTCGTAAGAAAATATGTTAAAAGCTTATATGAAATTAGTTTTAAAATATTTTGCTAATGTTATTTAGTCAGAAGGGGAAATACAAATATTTTTTTAAAAAAACCCTGGCCTTATGGGAGAGAATTAATAGGTGCAGCAATTGCAGCCATTTCACTTTTTCCTTACCTCATCAGATCCTGGACTAAATTCGTATCCGATTGCATAACATTTGAAACCATAAAAACAAGCCTTTTCATCTTTCACATAGTCTGATGCGGTCTCCAGAGAAAAAAGAGCTTCATTTCCTTATAGGAAGTAAAAGGATACATAAAATAAATAAATAAATTTTAAAAATTATCCTCCTTTTGTATGTTTCTTCTACATGAGCATATATGAAACCCCGGCTTTGTATAAAACATGTAATGTAAAACCATGAATAACACACAGATCAACATGTCAAACAAGAAACCTAATATAAACATAATCAACTGATATACAACCAATGGCTCATAATGAACTCTTGCCAGCTTGGATGAAGACTTTTCAACGTTGTTTTCTAAGATAGTTTTGCAGAAAAATAAAAATTTCCATTCATTATTTTAATAATTCACATTACTAGAAATTACTGCAGTATCTATCTATTACCTGGCAATACTAATACCATGGTAGGCCATCCTGAAGATCCAGAAAATTTTTTCAGTTCTATCCATGAATTAAGGTTTTCATGAACAGAAGCATGCTTTGGTCCAAATCCCAGACTCTGTGCAATTCTGACAGGAATTAGTAAACGAAGAACATCCTCTGATTGAGCAGTGCCACACTGAGTGTCAAACTCTATTGTTATCCACCTGACACATTCAGGAAAAGACACCTAAAACAAAACAACAGTCTAATTATGTGCAAGTTTTGGGTGTGGGGTTTTTTTACATTTATTTCTTCATTTCCATTTGGTTTTAATTATTTAGGCTATGAAAGTGATTCAATTATGGAATTATGGAATTCTTTACAGTTGTTTTGATATGCTTTAGATTAACATTAACCTAACCCATTTTTTGAAATACAGATATACCAGAAATGTTTTACACCTTATTGAATTATAATCTGTATTATGTTCGGATTAAGCATTTGTGCTGATGATACAATTTGTGGTTGTTCTTAAGAACTCTGCACAGGATGTTTAAACAAAACAATCACAGACTACTACAAACATTTAACTCTCAAAGAGCTTTTTTAATGTCACCTTCAACAAAAACATTCAGTATCTGTTTTGTAAAATCGTAGAAAAGTATACAGCAGCTGAATCACACTCGTGAATATGGCCTGCAGTATGATAGCATATAGCTACAGAAATTCAAAAGCAGTAACAACTAAACCTAAGGCTTCAGATAAGCTCCATAAACTTCCAGAACAATACGAAGCATCACTACATCAGAGAGATCATATGATAACTACATTTTCTGCAATGGATGTCTTGCTGTCTCACAAGACAAGCAAGTGGAATAGAAATTAATCACAGAATTACAGAATCATCTAGGTTGGAAAAGACTTTGAAGATCACCTAGTCCAACCATTAACCTAACACTGACAGTCCCCAACTACACCATATCCGTCAGCGCTATGTCAACCCGACTCTTAAACACTTCCAGGGATGCGGACACCACCACCTCCCTGGGCAGCCCATTCCAATGCCCAACAACCCATTCTGTAAAGAAATGCTTCTTAATATCCAGTCTAAACCTTCCCTGGTGCAACTTCAGGCCATTACCTTTTGTCCTATCGCTTACTACTTGGTTAAAGAGACTCATCCCCAGCTCTCTGCACCCTCCTTTCAGGTAGCTGTAGAGGGCGATGAGGTCTCCCCTCAGCCTCCTCTTCTCCAGACTAAACACCCCCAGTTCCCTCAGCCGCTCCCCGTACGACCTGTGCTCCAGACCCTGCACCAGCTTCGTTGCCCTTCTCTGGACACCCTTGAGTCATTCAATGTCCTTTTTGTAGTGAGGGGCCCAAAACTGAACACAGGAATCGAGGTGCGGCCTCACCAGTGCCGAGGACAGGGGTCAGATCCCTTCCCTGTCCCTGCTGGCCACGCTATTGCTGACACAAGCCAGGATGCCATTGGCCTTCTTGGGCCCCTGGGCACACTGCTGGCTCCTGTTCAGCCGGCTGTCAATCAGCACCCCCAGGTCCCTCTCTGACTGGCAGCTCTCCAGCCACTCCTCCCCAAGCCTGTAGCGCTGCTGGGGGTTGTTGTGGCCCAAGGGCAGCCCCTGGCATTTGGCCTTATGGAAACTCCTACAGTTGGCCTCCTCCAGCTCTTACTTGGTTCCAGGTTTGCTACCTCTGAATTTACAGTTGAGGAACCAATGTGACTGCACAACTCACTATTTCAAAACATGGGAATGTATGTCTCAGCCCTTTTTTCCAACAGAAAATACACCCTTTCTCTATTGATATCAAGGAAAATCTAGTTTTATTGGAGTAGTCATCCATGTAAGGCAGAATGAATCCTATTCAAAGTGACTGTTAAAAGGACTTCAGAGACTTCTGCAATGTCAAATCATGGTCCAAGTGAAAGAAATTACTGAAGAATTTAAATTGGCAGACCAGCCATAGGGATCCCTACACTATAATGCGTCATTAATTTCACTGGAATTGACACTAGGTATTTTTAGAAATAATTGTTTTACCATTAAGTAAGAAAGTCTGAGATATGATTAGCTAATGTATACATCAAGATTTCCAACTTCTACAGTCTGCTCAGTTGGAGCAAAGAACTGCATGAAAGTACAAAAATCTAAGACTGAGCAAATCTCTGGACTTACAGTAGATACCTGCATTAGGGGGTTAAAACTACTCTAGTTTCCACTACAGTCTCCACTATACTTACTGGACAAACAGAGATTTCTCCAGAAAGCAGTACACTAATACAGGAAACTGTCTCCTATATTAGACAATATGAATTACCAGGCATGGCAACAATTTTTCAGATAGTAAATGTTGAAACAAACCCCACATGCCAAAAGCTTTTAAGAAACTGCATGCACACTTAGAAATGGTGCTTACCTTATAGTGCGTAACACTGGCAGGTTTATAGGGATGCTCACTTTCTACAACAGCATAGTGATTGGAGGTAGTACAAGCTGAAAGCCCTTGCTCCGGCTGGTTTCCGGTGGTGCTGTCTGTAGACTGATTTGGGTTAAAAGCTGGAGGAGCATATTTCTGGTTCAGAACTGCCACAGAAGGAAGTAACTGTTGTACTAGGCCAAAGACCTCAACAGCAACCTGTAACATACCACACGCAATAAAGTATTACCTATGGCTAGGTGAAAACAATACTCACAAACATACATTTCTCTACAATGGTTGTTCTGGATATTCTCAGAATATCACTACAACAATTCATTCGGTCATTTTCCAATTCTGCATCTAAGTAACCCTGACAGAAAAAGTATCACTGTATTAATCTCAAATACTCCTTTTGGAGACTTGCCAAAGCTGAAACAAAAATCTGTACACAACAGAGATACCATCACTAAAACAGCTTCTACTAACAAGCCATAACATTAGTGAACAATAAGCATAAGATGACAGAAAGCAAATACCATACTGAAGTGATAGTCCAGTTATCCTTTGTTTTATAACAAATAGTATTTTTATATATTATTATATAATCCATATATTATTTTACATATTATATTACATTATATTTTTTCAAATACCAAATATATTTTAATGCATGTAGTGTTAAGCATTGCATTGTTCCCTGTAATCTTTACATCTTCAAAGGGGAGTAACACTTCTAAAGCAAAATCCTTGGCTCTAAACACCAGTTCATCACAGTAACAAGGTAACTAAAATTTGACACTATTTTTAATTAAATTAATCTGCTAGATATTGTGGCTAGTCCTCTCTCCTCCCTCTCTTTATAGAAGTCTGAAGAGAGTTTACAGTTCATGAAAAAGCAATAAAAGTCGGTAGTGTCTACTAGCTAAGGATTAATGACATTTGTAAATCTCGTAACAGGTTTCAAGACTGTTCCAGACTAGGAACATGCTATGTCACTGAAAAGTAAGGCTATTTTTATATATAGATGACATCTTTCCATCTCTAAATTTGATATAAATAATCTAATTTAATGAACAGCTACTAGTGCTTTGGATGTTTACTGTAAAAATAGGATTTGTAATACATAAAGACCCATTTCATCCAATATTCATCAGTGAGTTGTAAATGCAGTTCCTTTTAACTTCTTGTCTTTTCCTACTGGTAAAGACTGTTATCTTTCCCTCTGCTTCCTTAAGTGTTTTTGGTTTGTTGTTGGGGGTTTTTTGTTGTTTTTTTTTCCCCATGTCTTTGATTTAAGTAAAAATAAAAAGTAATTTTTAAAACATAACATGTTTTTAAAATTCCTGACTCCGTGAAAATTCACGATGAGTCATGTGTTAAATATAAACCACTACTTTATAAAATCATAGGAAATCAAGATGTTCAGATTTCTAGAGTAAACTTTTTCCTTGTACAACGTTCTTAAATTTCTTCAGTAATTTTTGTTGAGTACCATACCTTGGGAATAGCTGCTGCTACTGGTCCTATGTAGGCTATTATGAGGGGAAGCAGCATTGAAAACAGACTGGAAGAGCTGAGTAGTTCTGGAATGTCTTCAGCTAAACAAAGATAATTACAGCACAGGGATTATTATTAAAAGTACCATGGTTCAAACCACATTTTTCTGGCTTGCTTCTTATGATTAAAACTTCTAGTTTCTACACTAGTTTCTACTTTAAATTATTTTCATTATCTAGGCATTGTCAAATTCTAAATCTGCAAACTTCACCCGAGATAAACATACCATTATAGTTCTCTGTTAAAAAACTTCCTCCTCTTAGAGCATAATTTTATTCAGTTCTTTGCCATTTTGTCAAGCTGTGTTCACACTTTCTATGGTATAAAAGCTAGCACAACAATCTCCTTCCAGCCCTCCAAACCATTTTCTACAACACTATGTAACATTCAGGACATTTTAAATAGAATGGCTGAAGATGGTAGCCTAAAGCCATTCAGTTTTAAGGCTAATGTCTATATTTCTCAAAACCAGATGTTTAAGTGCTTATAAACATAAATGCATTACATTCACAAGTCTTCCCGATTACCACACTGTGTAAATAAAAATTTGTAACTGAGCCATCATAGCGTATCTTTTGGAAATAAAGAATCTTACTAGCTTTAATATGATACTTGCTAAGTTGATGAGAAAGTTTATATGTAGTATCTGTCTATAGATAACTCAAGTGTAACTCAATGACTTAGAAAGTTAATCAGTTTAATACCTACAGGAATTAAAGGTTAGAAAAATACTCCTTGGAAAGCAAAAGAGAAATATCATATTTTTGGTATCACTGGTATTCTACTATTATCTCTTGCTATCAAAGAAACAAGTTTTGAAAAGTAAATTTTGGAAGTCAATTTTCAAAAGCCTTACCATCTACAGCAAGAGCCCTGTGCAACAGGTCTTTGGCTGCTCGTACAACAGCACTCACAACAGAAAGAGCCCTGCTACAATTCTTATCTTCTTCATTAGCTTTGTTCAAAAGCTGTGATTGTAGATCTCCATCATATTCACTCCTGGATGGTGGATTAAGTTAAAGTAAGTTCACAAAATATAATATTATATTAAAAAACATGACTGACTGATTTTTTGCATAGAGTAAGTAAAACAATTAAGCAATAAAAGAAACAAAGAAATCAAAGAGGATATATTGAAGGCAATGTCTCAAGTGTTCTCTGTAATAATTGTATTTGGCAGAAAATATGAAAAGCATTTGTCTGAAATATTTCTTTTGACCAGATGCCTTTCAAACCACAGAAATGCATTAATTGCTATGCTCTTCCAAGCTCAACGACTTACTGTGTGTGATAAACACAGAATAATATACTAAATGCATCACAGAAACGGAAACTACTCTTTCAATGGATATTTCTGCAGCATTGTAACAGGGAAAAAGATTGTCCCTCCCTCTTCTAGATTAATTTTGGTTTTGAAATACAGCCTTAGGCTCACTCTTAACAAATAGCTTTTTCTTTGGAATCCACTCTATATGTCAAATTAGGTTCTAAGCAACATTATGCACAAATCTATTTCAATAAGGTATATAAAAGATGTGGTTAAATTTGCTTTTTCAAAGCAGTCAAATGATAATTATAAACTAATTCAAGCCTTCAATATGATAGTGATTAAACCTTGGCATATACAACAAAAATCACTTGGTCAACATGTTAAACAAAATTTCTCATTCTCTGTTGGATTTCTTATGTTTATGCAGAAAGATTTCATCCTTTACAACATCATTCCAGAACATTATGATTTCAGAACTGGGAACTCACAATGCTCAAAAAATTTACCTGGAGCAATTCAATGCACAACAAAGATATCTATCCTTCTCTATGACTTAAATTAACTACTCTTACAAGATTTTTTTTTTTTTTTGTCAGTATGTCCTAGAATTGTAGTTTGTTGTCAGCCTCAAGCCTTTTTCATTTTAATTTATTAGTGACTGACAGTGGGACCAATTCCAACTGGGTACTTTTCCAACAAATCCTTCCAAAGCATTTCTGTTCTTACCAGAAGTATGTTAACACACTTCTGGTATGGCCTTTCTTGGCATTTGCATAAGCAACAATTCTATTTGTATTTGAGCATCTTTCAAACAAAATCAAGTGTGAACCTTACAAGCTCTGTTCTGTAATAGCTAATTGAACATTTGTTTCTTTACTGTAGAAAATTCAAAACCTCAAGTCATTATATATCCAACTGGGAACCTTCAGACCAACTAAGTCCATAACTGTAATCACCCATCAGATAAAATTTAAGTTTCTGTTGTCCAAGGAAACTTCAAAGGACACTGTGATTACAGGCATCAGTCTGCAAAATTTCCAAGCAAAACTTAATTTATTCTGTAACAGTTCTGAGTTGTGCCATTACAGTCCTTCAGGAGCTTCTTAGAATTTTATCACAGCTGAAACAAAAAATACCCTAAGACTGTTCTGAAGACAGCACTTTGGTGTGGGTTTTTTTGCCATATGTTAGCTTGTTTTTAAGTTAGAATGTCTTGCAGCTACCATTTATGGAAGTTTTATGTCATTTGCTTTTCTGGAATCAAAGAAATTGTTATTTCTCCTTTATTCCGTTCTTCTACATTATATAAAAGCAGAAATTCTAAGAATGGGAATGAAGATTTTCCCTGTCCTCTTTCCTCCTTCTTACACAATATGATACTTCATAATTCTGATACTTCATAATGAAATTTCTCCAAATGATGGAGGGATCCCCTAAACACAGATGCCCAAGATTCCAGAATCAACAAAATCAACAAAAGTATCATGATATGCACCACCGTAATTCCATTCCTTGACAAACAATTGCTGTTACTACTGACACGCTGGATGCTTGAGTCTTTGAGTACAGCCTATCTCATGTTTTAAGAGTTTAGAACTAGCCTGTATCTTCAAATATTCTGTTGCTATAGTTTTGCTGGTAATTTTAATTTCTTCATATTTTAGTTTCTTTAAAACTTTAAGAGCAACATGTACT
>NW_020799091.1:44470783-44513376 GCF_003259725.1 Athene cunicularia
TAAAAAAAAAAAAAAAAGAGAGAACCTAAAACAAGAGTGGAAGAGGCACCAGTACAACTGGTGTCCCAAAAGCTTTCTTCACTAAATAACTTAAGATTGAAACTATACTGGAAGAACACCATTAAAGATGATCATTCCTCAAATACACTCCAGAGGTATTTCTGTTGCTGCTCAAAAATAGATGTGGTATGACAGCACTACAATGGTTTTACTTGCTCTTCTTAAGAAATGGATCATGACAACACACTAACCTGTAATAAAGAATCTGTGGAATTTGTCCTCGCGTTTGGTTTGTGCCATTACTGCTTAGACTGCATGTACTAAATGTAAATGTTACACCATCTGGACACTGAACTGTGGTCATTCCTCCATCTCCATTGGCAGTCCGGCTTCCATAATTCCTTAAACGAACTGCATATTTCACATTTTCCTTAACAGTGAGAGACAAAAATAGTACGCAATATATAACAAGTATCTAAGTTAGGCTTAGTGGTATTAATGCTGGTGAGTCTAAAAAGTCCTTCAACACACTCCACTAAAGAAATTAACTGAAAAAGATCCAGCATTTAACAGAAGTTAAAGCTGCTCCATGTTCCCAAACTATGGAATATAACTTAAGTAAAATATTACTACTAATTCCTTCAAGAGTGACCAGATACCCAAGAAAATTAACACCTGCCCCTCATTCACACAAAAAAGTTGCATGTTCAAGAATATTCTAAAATTACTAAGCAATTACAATCTATAATGCACTATTATAAAAATTAATTTCTTTTTGCTCTCAGAATTTGAACTTTTTAGTTACTGGGTGAAACCAGGACTATATAAAGCAAATGTGTCAAGATCAATTTGTAAACATGTACCCCCCAAAAAATTTCTGGTTGAACATTCTGGGTTTTTTTAATCTAAAGTCATATGAAACCTACAGATCTGCACTTCTTTTGTTTACCTTCAGTGGCACCACTTTGTCAAGTCTGATTTCAGCTATGTCACTGGGAGAATCATCTGTGGTGTAAGTTCCTTTAACCAACTCTAAAGATGTCCATCTATGAGAATGAGTTGAATCTCCAGTATGATCACTCTGATTCAAAGAAACAAAGTAATTTTAATTCATTTATAATGTAAATACATGACACATTCATAGAACTGTGCAAGTTGTGTTTTCTTTCATAAACTGTACACATAACATTACAAATAAAACAAAGCTGAAAAACCTGTTCAGAGTCAACAGTAATGCCTTTCTGCTAAAAAGGAAATTATTGAGTGGAGGGGTTTTCCCATATCAACCTATGCTTGCCCTTGGGAAGAGATTAGAACAGTTGGTTAAAGTGAACAACTGTCTGTAAAAGGACACAGATTTTTCTTCATTACAAGGACACACAATACAGTTTTATGCTTTTTGTAAGAGACTACTTTAACAACATGTGAAACATCTGCAGCCTGATCATGCTGCTAGGCTACCTCTTTCTTCAATTTTTGTTTTAAAATGTTTTAACTTGGTCTCCTTATTAACTCCAAATATTTTTTGTGATAAAGTATGATTTCAAGACCACAGCCAAGATAAGGACATTACTGGACATGGTATGTAGCTTGCAATACCACAAAATCACAAGCACAAGCAGATCAAAAACCCCTACACTACAAGAGCACTGTTTTACTTGTAGCCTAGAGTGTATAAGAATATTAACAATATTAGTTTGTAAAACATATCATGAAAAATTCTGAGGTTACTTTTGTTCAAATTGTTTTCTTCAATGCAGTACTTACATCATCAACTAATACCTCCAACTCATACTCATGAATTCCTCCTCCACCATAAACAGAAAATCCTACTACAACTACACCAGGTTTATCAACAGAGAAACATATAGCATCAGGGGATCCATTCCCAGTATTCCAGCTTCTTCCCTGACTTGTTTTCGTGAATCGGTTGGGGGTGGATTTGACAGAATGGAGAGAGTTCAGCCCATCAACCTGTAGAAAGTTAAATACAAGCACCAGAAAAAAATTAACTGCTAAATGTTAGCTAACTTTAACAAAGCAACGTTAAGTGAATTAAATTACCAGATTTTCAACTGGGTAAATTTTACAAGTCAACTGCTAAAACAGAGAAGATGCCACCACTGGGGCTTCTATTCAATACTGACTAAAAAGAAAAAAATATAATTTTTGGTAATTGGAAATTAACTGGGAATAATTAGGAACCCGATTCCTATCTTATTTCGGGTATTTAAATAAAGATACAAATCTTACGTAACAATAAAAACATCTTTAATCAAGATGTTATCAAAAGCTAGGTTCTTTCTGTGAAAAAAGTCTGCCAATAGCACAGAGACAGTGACATGCCTTTAATAAAAATCAAATAAATTTCCATCATTTAACAACATTGTAGCCTCATGAAATGAAACTTTTGTGTGTGATTATGAATCTCTGGATTTTAAGGAGTTGAACTCCATACTACTCTCAATTTAGAATACAAAGCAAATAAACTGGAGAAAGTCTAATGATATAGACAAATATAATATGGAATACATAAATGAAGATATGTATAAAGATTATCTTACATATAAAGGAGGGAGATGCAACGCATAAACAAAATACATTATAAATTTTGGCTCATAATCAAAAGCAAATAGGTTCAGAACACGAAGCATCCATGGTACCAAGAGAGGCACAGAGATGCTCAGGTAAATGGCACTGCCTCCAGTGAGGACCAAATGTATTTTGAGTGCATACATGCAGACACACATGCAAAAAGAGAAAGCACTCAAAAAAAAATTTTGCTGTTTTGTAAACAATTTGCAGTATCCTACAGCCATAAGGAAGTAGCTAATTATCAACAGTACTTCGCTAATACAGTGAATATATGCTTTTAAATTTATGTTAAATATCTGAAAGCTATTGAGAACTGAGAATTCCAGTGTCTGTAAAAGATCTGCACACCTACAAAATTCCTGCCACAGCCTATATCACATTCATAATATACCTGTCCTTGTAAGACTTTTAATAATGATTTTATAGAAGCTTTACCTCAGATCCTAATGCCGATGCTGTAAGCTCACTCACAATACTAGCAAGCAACCCACAGGTATTAGAAACCAGATGCGAAGAGAAAAGTTCATTTTCTCTTCTAAGGCTGTTCCGTACTGGTAAAACAACAATAACCAACATCTTTTCCAGCACTTCCCGAAAGCTTGTCATCCCTGAAACATTCTCTTCACTCTACATTATTAAGAGAAAAATGACAAATCATGTTCTTACATAAAAAAACCCAAAACACTTTAATTTTCACATATTATAAGCATCTGTGACTTCTTAAAAATAAGAACTGTCTACAGGACAAAAAAAATTTCAAAAACTTTAAAATTCTCAAAGCTATCATAGTATGTACTCCTTTGTCAAAAAACTTAATTAATATTCTTAATTTCCAGAATGAGCTGGTGTCAACTTTATCTATTGCACTGGAAAGACATAGAGGTGCTGTTCTCAGGAAAGAGTTTTTCTTATAGCCCTCCTTGTCACACTACCTATTAACATACATTAGAATACAAAAGATATGTAGCTACCTACAGAACTCTTCACATCATTGTCTTCTCCACTGTCTAAAAAGAAATTCAGCTTTTTGTCTTTGATATTAGCAAAGAGAATCCTCCATGCAAATAGGTAAAATAAAACCAGTGGTGGGATGTTTATAAGAACAGTCATTCTTTACTGAAGACTATGAAACAAATCTAAGCTTAGGCATTTGCGGTGTCTTCTACCTAGCAGTGACATCCAATGTTACTCAAAACAGTTTTCTATACTCCAAAGTCATTCCCAATAAGGAAAAATAAAATCAGCTCTACTGATGGAAATCAAAGGTTTGTTTTTCTCACCATTTTGTCTCTAAAAATTTCCAAGTAGGAACATATAGGGAAGACAATCAGGTCAAGCAAACCTATACAGACACCTGCACAGAGCTCACTATTCATCAGCAGTTAAGATGCAACTGTATCCAAGATGGAAATATTATCTTTGCATTTAATAGCTTTTGGTGATTGTTTTCTTCATTAATTTGTGCAGGTGCTTTGTAAATCCGTGAAAGCTTTTAGCATAGTAATGGTCTAGAGGAATATATTCCACAGTTTAATTGTATATTTTATGAATAACAGCAATCTTTTGAACTTACATTTTGCTAAGGTGTCTGGTTGCTCAAAACTTTTGATACTGGAAGACTCAACAACCATCCTTCAATTACCTTTCGTGCATCATTCATAATATCCTAAGATCCTACCCCTTTGGTTTTCTGAAGTGAAGTAGTGACTGTTTAGTTGTCCCGTATCTTTGATTATCACCTTTACCCTTTTCATTCCTGTAATGTATTCTGGAATAACAGAACTGCAAAACCCACAGTATTCAAGAACCCTTGATTAGAAAATTAATAACCTTTGCTAGAACTATATGAACTGGTCTTCCCTTGACCGTCTGCTTGTTGACTTTTTATTGCCATAGCTGTATTGACTTTTCCTCAAAACACTGAATCCATCTACATGTTCATTTTTGTGGTCATGTGAAAAAGCTGAAAAACTCTTGCAGAGAACACTATGCAACGGAATCACAGAATCATAGAATGGCTACCGTTAGAACAGATCTTAAAGATAATCTAGTTCCAATCCCCCTGCCATGGGCAGGGACACCTTCCACTAGACCAGGTTGTTCAACTCAAACACTTCCAGGGAGGGGACATCCACAATTTCTTTGGGCAACCTGTTCCAGTGCTTCACCACCCTCACAGTACAGAATTTCTTCCTTATACCTAATCTGAATTCACCTTCTGTCAGTTTAAAGCTGTTACCCCTCATCCTACCACTACACTCCCTGATAGAGTCCCTCCCCATCTTTCCTGTAGACCCTCTTTAAGTACTGGAAGGTTTCTGTAAGGTCTCGCTGGAACTTTCTCCAGGTTGAACAACCCCAACTCTCTTAGCCTGTCCTTGTAAGATAGGTGCTTCATCCCCCTGATCATCTTCATGGCCCTCCTCTGGACCTGCTTGAGCACGTCCATGTCTTTCTTAGGTTAGGGGCCCCAGAGCTGGATGATGCAGTGATGATGCAGCTTTGATGGGCTGTGAGCACACATTGCTGTCTCACAGTCAGTTTTCCATCCACTACAACTCCCAAGTCCTTCTCCTCAGGGCTGCTCTCAAACCACTCATTGCCCAGCCTGTATTTGTGCATGGGATTGCCCCAACCCACATTCAGGATCTTGCACTTGGCCTTGTTGAACTCCCTGAGGTTTGCACAGGCTCACCTCTCCAGCCTGTCCAGGTCCCTCTGGATGGCATAGCCCTTCCCTCCAGCCTGTCAACCACACCAAACAGCTTGGTAGTGTCGGCAAACTTGCTGAGGGTGCACTCCATCCAATATAGAACTCCAAACTATATTTCTGCCAATTTAATATTCCAAGACAATTTTTTTTAGGCTCAAACATTCTCCAAACAAGAAACAATTGAATATTTCAGACCAAAAAAAGGAAAATTGGATGAAATAATAAGTTTCTGAAACAAACCTTTTAGAAAGAAAACAGGCAAATTCAGCTACGTCCGTATAAAGCTAAAACTTCAGCTTACATAACTGGTTTTTGTTGCAAAGTAAAACAAGCTGTTGAATTTTTAGAATATATTCTAACCTGACTAAGTTTTTCCATGTGTGCAACCAAAAGAGGAAAACGATGGGCCAGAGCAGAGTCATTCTCAGTGCTGACTTGTTTAACCATTGATCGCAGCAATGCCTCTCCATCATAAGCAATCGGAAAGATAGAGGTCAGTTTTACTGAAGTATGACAGAGGGCAGACATAACAGCAGCAAGAAGCCGGCTACTGGAGGTTTTGAAGTTTGCTTCCTGGATGTCCTAAAAACATAAAAAGAAATCAACAGAATGACACCATTTCATTCAAAGTAAATAAGAGAAACTACTTTAGAAAGGAACTTTCCAGTTTTATAGTAATTATAAAAATAATTTAGAGAAACAAGTGTTAGCTTTCCTGTGAATTTTACATTATCTGCTCTCATAAGCTTCCGTTTAGATCTTTCAAATTGGAGTAATCAAAATGTACTGGTTCACATGTTTTAAAATAATAAACCCATTTAAAATTTCAAAGTATGGCACCCTTTGAAGACAAAGTACTTAATCAAATGGTTTAATTAGAATAACATATTAAAGAGTTAATTCTTCCTTGAATTTCTATATGCTAAATGAATTTTCATGCAAAGCAGCAAGTTGTTTACATCTCACTGCAATCAATGCAAGGAAGCAACTACACTGTTTAATGTGGGATGCTCCTTCACAGTAAGCAAGATACGTGGAAGAAAGTTGTTGATTATATAATAATATTGGCAGCTTTTCATGTAGTTTGCTGCATCAGAGCACTGTTGTAACATTTAATTACTAAATTACTAGAAATTACTAAAGTATTAGTGCTAAGTATAAAAAATGCTAAATGTATGCTCCTAAGCAACGTGCAGCAAGAGTAATCACAGAGAAAGCTTGCCCTCAACACTGAAAAAGAAGGTGCTGACAGTTACCAGCACTACAACTTTTCTTCACTGTGCCAGAGAGAATCTTACTACAAAGGGACACAGAAATCCATAGGCTCTTGTTGAACTTGTACACTTTCTTTTAAAAAAACCTCCAAGAACTAAAACCAATTATTAAAAAACACCAAACCATGGCAGAATTCAAGCTGCAAACCAGGATAAACACACACAAAAAATGAATAAATGTTTTAAATACTGCTTGGCTTCAATTTTAGCAAAAAGACAGGTAAGTTGTAGTATTTATTTGTTCCATTATAATATACCTGGTCCAAACAATTCAGCAAGTCACAAAGACACGCCCACTGGAGAGATGGTGTTGGATAAAATGAATGAAAGCAAGCTGTGAATGTGTTATGGCATTCCTGAAGAACAGCTTCTAAAAGACTGAGAGGCTGACTGAGGTATCCTTGTGGATCATTGTCCAACTTCACCATGCAATGATCAACTCCTTCAGATAAAATTTTTCTCAGCAAGGTCCTAGTTTTTCCAATGCAATCTGCTAGTTTGCTGGTTTCTTCTACAACCGCCTTAGCTGTAGCTAGAAGGGTACACCAAAAGAAGTGTTAAATGTACAATAAATGAAACATTTCCATATTAAAATGCACGTTCTGCATGCAAATAAACCAAGTAGAATTTACCAACACTGATGGATCTACATTCAGAGAAGTTCATTTCAAAAGGAAAACAATGAAGGACATGAAACTACACTGAAGAAACCTGAACACCAGAAAATTCCATTTTTGTGGTCTTTCATAATATATGCCGCATATTAATATGAGTGTTGTTAAACTACAGGCATGAAAAACAGATACTGTCTTTCAAGTTTAAATTATGCTCACCACCAAAGTATGGCGGTACTATGTACAGAAATGGGGGAAAAAAAGAAAACACAAGTAGTCCAACAGAACTCAATTGTCAAGCCAAACAAAACATTAACCTTAAAATACACACAAGTTACAATGTAAACATGTGGTGTTGGACTCCTTATCATGCAGATAATTGCAATCATCCAATTATCGACACCAAGTCTCTTAATTGCTCCAATCAAACCACCTGTATAAGCATTTCATCTTATAGCATATCCTACATAAATACCTAGGTCAAATTTTGAATGCCCTGTAGATTATTATTTGCTGATAAATATGAAACAAGTGAATTAAAGGAATACCTGATATTGGATATATTTCACATGTGTAGACCCTCAACAACCTCAGGCAGCAGGTGCCCACAAAACGCAACCTTTCTAAATCCAAAAGAGTAGCAGTGTATTGGAATCCTTTTAGTCCACGAAGTTCTTCAACTCCCAGCACTAGTGTTGTCCAGCTCCAGTGAAGAATGCTCAATAAAGATTCAAAGCACTCCTATTTCAGGGTATGAAGGATACAGAAGACAGATTTTGTGTTAAAAACAAAAAGTGAACTTACAGCATCAGTGTAAGATGAAAAGCAAACAGCATCCTATATCCATGTTTATTATGAAAACAGATTTATGTCTATACACATCTACCATACAACACACAAACCCTATTTGCCGGAAAAGCATGGTGAGAATGCTTTAGGGAACACTTCACTGTAATATCATGCTAAAAGCAATTTATTACATAGTGTGCAGCAATCTCAGTTATTTAAGAACTAATAACAGTTTGTATTAACTTTTAATACTTTTTTTCAGTCAATTTTACTTGCTTTGTCCGCATATGAATAGTGTAATATGTACTTTTAAGAGAACGCATCCTTGTCGTAACAGTAAAGACTTATCAGGCTATCTTCGCTTTGTTTTTAAACAGTTATGATCTGCAGGTTTGAAGTGCTAAGGCTTTGACAACAGGCCCAAGCCACAGTTGACCTATAGATGAATCCCGTATATTTTATAACTGATAACCATTGTGCTAGTAGGTATTGTACTAAGTTAAAACAAACCACCTATGCTGATGTAAAAAGTGCTGAAGTGTTGAAGTATCAAAGCCTGAACAACCAGCCCCGAGCCAAAGCTGCTAACTTAGTATGTAGCCATTAGTGAAATATGTATGCTCATTAATGAAAGATGCAATTTAGATATCATAAAACATGTCTATCCTGAATATATCTTTATCCTCCTTTGTGTAGGGGCAACTTAACAAGGCCATGGAGCCTGCTGTCCAGCCCTGTGACCAGATGTGTGACCTTGCTCATAAATAAATTGGATTAACAGGGAAACTCCCTTGGCTTCCTCCTTGAGCCCTGGCCAGGCTCTGGGGGAATCTAATTGGAGAGTAAAGCCAGACATTTACCACACCATAGTCAGGTGAACTTGTTTATTCAACACTATATAAACCTGGACTCTCTTACAGTAACTTTGGAAGCCTCACCTATGGGTGGACGCACCACGTAGGATTTCCCATTTGCCAAGACAGGCTCTCCAAATCCTTGCTGTAACTGGGGCTCCCCAGCGAATGCATATCTGGATGATGGTAACGTATGCAAGTGGTGATGTATTTTCCTTAATTGCTATTCTCTCTCTCGTGTAGCAATGATTTGATGCATTACCCTGTATTTTCCTATTTGTTTGCTTTAAGTCCTATTTGTTTGCTTTGAGTGCACTATTCTGTCTTTTCTTACTGTATGTTTTCTGTATTACTCTGTTAAACTATTTAGTTATACCCAGTAAAATACGCCTACTCTTTTCACTCTGGTGTCCGAGTTTAACTGGTATCTTAATCAGACAAAAAAAGTTCAAGGAAACTATATGACATTTACAGTACTTGGAAGTTCAATAGAAGGACATGATCGACCACAAGAAAACCCGAGGATTTGAAAAGTTCTGTTTGTACAAAAATTTGTTTCTGTTACTATTAACTGAGGTTTATAGTTTCAGAAGGCAAACTACAAGTATTTGGTATTGAATACTTTCAAGCCACGGGTATACCTTCAAGCTGCAAAAATCAAGCTGATTGTTCAAAGGTATTTACAAAATGCCTAACATTCCAGAAAGCCCAAACTTTTCTCATCCCAATTCAGATCTATTGTCAGGGATAAGAGCAGCAAGATAATGAAAAGGGAGGATACAATGTGAAGTATTAAAAGCCATGGAGTTCATAGCTTAATGCAAATATTTTTAAGCAAACATATAGTAAGAGTAGCTATTGATATGTCAATAATACGATTACTACAGATGAAAATTGTGTAGATAATACATTTTAGAAGAAATCTGAACAGAAGATAATGTTGATCATTAGAGAATGAATACTGAAGAAATTGAGAATATAAGTGAGAGAAAGCAAGCTGGTTAAGAAAACTGGACTGTGAGTGTCCATATGGAGGCAATAACTTCAATGTAACTATCAGTAGAGAATACTGACAGTACATGTAATGCAGTATAAAATATAAACTAGGACAGAACTGAAAATAAAATAATCATTGTTTGTAACAGATAAGGAAAGATCTGTATTTCAAAAACACAAAGACAGAACTGGCTTTATCCTGCACGATAATACTGCATTTCAACTTAATACAGTATTCCTCAAAATTTGACTAACTTCCTTCTATGTGAAGGAATGCAGATTATCTTCTATTAATAGTTGCAGTTCGTTGTGTCTATTAATACTCCTTACTTAAGCTTATCAAGTTTAATTAAATGCTACCTGATTCTCAATGTATATTGGAATGCATCCAAGAGGAAGATGAATCTAATGACTAATTAATGACAGTAATTTAAAAGCCACAGAAGGGAACATATAGCAAATCTTCCTCCAATGCCTGATAATATTAATTTCTTGGCAGGGAGTAAGGCTTGTACATTGAATACAACGAGTAAGTATGAACTCAACCCCAAATTCGCCTCCCAAACATAAAACTAAGTAGCTCAACCTTGCAAATAATACAATTTTTGGGCTCTTATCCTCAGGTCAACACCAAGCTTAACTTAGGTTTAAGTTTACATATGAAATCTTCAGAAAAAGTAAAAAAATACAATGTTCTATAATGTGAGCGTACCTAACTTCTCCTTGATAGAGCAGACAAAAAAAATCATTAGTTATTTCCACATGTATGCCTTTCAGTTTTCCAAGTATATATGAACTTGCAGGAAACAGAGAAGATTTTTGATAATACTCACCACTGAGACAGTTCTGGCAAAAGATCTCTTCAAAATATGCACAGGTTCACTAGTTTGTTGTTTTCCTTTTGATGCACTGCCATCACTTGTTGGCAGCCTGGAAGAACAATTCAAGTACTGACTTGAAAAGTGCCCTTTTTACTTTTAGAAGTTTTTGCTGTTTATATTGTTCAAGTGGAACAAAAGTGAAAATTTAGGGTAATTATCAAAATCATCTTAAATTTCAACATAACTTTTGCCAGTTCCTAATCATTTTAGGCCAATAATCAAGTATCTTTAAATTCTATTCAACTAGCAGAATTGTGACAATTGATAATATACTGTACTTCTTCAGATGACATTTTAAAGAAGTGTTACTCCTTAAAGAATACTAGTTTTGTGGAGGTAAAAGATATGTGGAGATAAAACATACAGGCAGCACCTGTTGCTGTAGCACCTTTCCTTTTGTGCCACTCATGGCCCTTCAGCCATACCTTTCCTTCAGAGGCCCCAAGGCTTGTTTGTCTTTGGCTACAGGCATCTCTCCACAGAAATCACCCAAACAATTAATAGGTTATGCCAGGACATTATATATGCATCAGCCAAAATGAAACCTTACTTTGGAGAGATAAGAGCCTGTGGAGACATAGCTTTCTGGCAAAAGTGAGCTGTTCTGATAAGGGACCCTGAAAGGGACATGCTTAGAAAGGACATACCAAGAGAACTGGTATGAAGAAATTCAAAGTTTCAGAATCAACAGTGGGGAATATATATATATACACACACACATAAAATAGAAATAATTAGGTCTTGTATATATCTGAATTAATATGAAAAATATATTAGCAATACAGTGAAAGATTCTTGTTTTTTTAAAAGAGAGTTACATAACATTTATCATAGGAATAATAAATTTATGGTATCTTATTGTAAAGCACAATCTGTTGTGGTTTCTCGTTAAAATAATCTGTTTGGCAGTATACTGCTCCTAAACTGATACCTACTAAATAGAATATTTCTGAGCTAGAAAAAAACCCACGAAGCATCTTAGATGAAATCATGAGGCTCTACAGAACTAAATGAAAGTCTCAGAACATAATATATGAAGTAAAACTTCAAGAAAAACTGTGAATAATTGTTGTTATAATGAATGTATTACTTTGAGAAAAGACACTAACTTTTCCCTAAGTTTTTCAGAAACTGATTTCCTTAGTTTAATACAATAACAATTTCATGAAATATATGCTTACTTTAACAGCGCTTCTGTTTAAAAAATGTGTCAATTAATTGCTCTAAATAGAGGTCAAAATATTACCTGTAGAGTAACTGCGGGATCTGCCCTGCATTAACATCTGTACCATTATTTGATTTCTTGGAACTTTTAAACTGAAATACAACACTGAAAGAGAAATAATCCAATTATTATTCAAGTAATATTAAATCTCTTATTTTGCATTTAAAAAAATATAGAAAAAAAATACCCATCATCTGTAGTAATAGAGGCCTGTCCATGAGATCCACAGTCACTGCTAGGTCCTGATACTCTTGCCCAGGCTACATACCACCAACCAGCTTGTAGGAGTACTGGTTCATCAAACATCATTGCATACTTCTCTCTGGGAAAAGTAAATTTTGAAGAAGGTAAATGTGAACTAGGTTTTAGATTAATATTTAACAAATTACACATTGCTTATAAAAGAAATTAAAAAATTAATGGAATTAAGTTATTAATCTCAAGTATCTATATTAAAAATTTTAAAATATTTTGTTGAACAATACTGTAGTAATTTAAAAGGACCTACAAATGCCTAAGTCTAGCCTGATCTTGCATTTTGAAACAATCAGATATCAAATACCAAATACAGTGAGGAGAGATTAAGTTAAATTAACACACACAAATCCAATTACATTTAATACCTAATACTGCAAGTATTAATGATATTATTTTAATTTAATTTCAGAAAAAATTTTGTAAATGACAAGAGCTTATACATAAATTCTTAGGAGTTACACATGAATATTTAAGAAAGTAATAGAATATATATCTAGAGGCATTACTACATCAGAATTAAACCTGAAAGAACTAGTCATGGATTATCTCAATGTTAAATTATTTCATAACAGTGAATGAAAAGCAGCTAAAACACTGCTAACCCTATCCATATGCACAAAATCTTTCAAGCAATAATTGCTTGTATTCTAATGAGCTGAACCACAATAACCCTTCTTCTGGTTAAAATTTTGTATTGCAGTATATTTAATGATGAATTGTTTAATGTAAATACCCATTTGTGCTTCAAAGCATTCTTCTGATAGAAGTATTCAAAAGAGCTGCTACAGCACTGTCTTGTCTTCTCAGCACAGGAATACAGGGTTTGACTATGATTTATACAAGAGCAGTGTGAGACAATTTTTCTTTATTTAAATTTATTACCATAATGGCCTGGTGAGGTATTACAATCAAACATAAATTTTACATTTTCTACAAACCTAAAGATGTAGATCACCTCTGTTGATATTTAAAGAGGTTTTAAAATCTGTGTGAAGAAAGTAAAAATAAAGAACTAGAAGTAGGTAAGGAAAACTTCATACCTAGCAGCACAATCATATGCTAAGACATCTGTTTCAGCAAGAAGGTCTCCATCAGTCTCATGGTCTCCCCCATCCGGACCCAATTCAAACAACTGATGGAGTAAGAAAAAAGGTACAAATACATCTTAGGTGTTAGAAACCTCATAATACCACTTTTTTTCTGTCTGGTATTCTGGAAACCACGTATATTATTCCTTCCCTCCCCAAAAGTAATTGCTAGTTACTATCACTGACCAGTAAATTCCTATCTGAACGTCAGGCTTTTTTAATATTATTAACTTAAAAAATAGTAAATGACACTGACCTCGCAGCCTTATGCCCAGATACACTCTTAAGTGGAGAAACTCCCTAAATCTTTCAGGCAAGTCAAATACAGAGCATCTAAAAACTGGAAATCTGTAGAGAAGGTGCAGGCTCTCCATCATAAGATTAAAATGCACTGAAGATATACTCAACTTCTCTGGAAAGGGACAGCTTGACTATTCAGCAGAGCTAGTCGATAAACAGTTGGTGACTAGAACAAAAGCTGATACCTTTTTCAAAAGAACTGGAGTTTCTTAGTCAAAAATAATTTCTACAGTTTGACGAGTTTGAAAAAGGACCATAAACAGTTGTCTATGACTTCCCTTGCAAACACTTACTATATTAATACAGAGTTTATTTATGGCAGGACTAGCAAATCTTATCTTGGCTATAAATTCATCCTAGACAACCAGAAACAAATAGAAAAAATACTGGAGTGCTTTCATAGGGTTACTACACCTTTAGTATTTAAACATTACTCATGTGGAGTGGGGTGTTTCTTGGCTTTCCTTAATCATTTGCAATTCTCAGTCATTGTGCTAAACTATAATAAAGTATAACTACTTGTTTTGGATCTCCTGTTGTCTTATGCAAATATTACTGTTAAGCATATGCCATCCACTTCACTAGAACAAACCTTAATACTCACTCACCTGAAAACAGAAAAAGAAAACTCAATAACCCACTAAATGACAAGTAACAACAATAACATATTCTGAACATACATATCTAATATAAATCTCAGACAGATCCTTCCTTTAAAACTTCTTCTCGGGAGTTTCTACAATGCTTAGTAAATGCAGGAACAGAAGTTACTTATCAGAAACCAGTGTTCTGTTATCACACTGTGTGTATTGATGTGATTTTTTTTTTATCCAAAGCCAGGGTTATTTATTTATTTATTTAAAATCAGCACACACGCTCCAGCCCTAATATTTCTTACATCTGGCACAAAGCAGAGTTAAGTATGTTTGGTGCCATTCACTCTCAGTTGAAGAATCCCAGTCGAGAAGCTATCCAGACAGGAGTCTGAGAAATAAGTGGCAGGGACAGTGGGAAGAAATGGCTTAGCTGCTAACAAAGGGTAAACACTCTCTTTCTGGTTTTAAGAAGCAATCTCTCATGTATCCTGACACAGGACATGAATCTAACTGGAAGCCCCCAACACCAATTTTCTGCAGGTGGACTTCTGAGCTACCACTACCATATCTGCTCAGGACACCTCTAAGATGGCATACCATTTACCGATGGTAACAATTTTTGACAGTTAAGAACAGTAGTTCTCAGATCTCTTCACTCACCTCACCGGCATAAGATTCATTACTTCTCACTGAGAAGCCTTCTTCTATTTCTATTACTAATGCTTTTAATATACAGTAAACCACTCATTCATCAAAGAAATAACATTAATCATGGTTTTAGGTGATATTTCTAAAGTTCTGATTTTGAGACATAGTATCGTTTAAAACAAAAGCAGAAAAACTTACCTTTATTTTAGCAGTGTATTCACCCCTACCTCCAAAAAGACCAAGACCACCTAACAGAATATCCGTATCAGCACAGAAACGGATAGCTTCTACTGAGTGGGCTGAATAACCCCAGCCTCCTCCATGACCTGCAGAAAAAAACCCAGCGAAAATACAGTTTATCTTTCTTAGTCTTTTATTCTGCAAGCCTGGTCAGCTTGTGCTATAAAATTTTACTGTGTACATACTTTCAAATCTGTTAACAACACTATAGTCTTCTTTGGAATAAACTTTCATTACTGCTTGAGTCTCTTCTTCCGTATTAGCTACACCCATTTTTAAGTCCTGCATAGCAGCCAAAGTATCAAGACAACCTAGAAGAAAGAAAACCCAAAAAGAACTCAAAATTTCTTACTGTTGATTACAATCAGTGAAATGGAAATGAATATTAGTTAAAAAGATCAAAACAACCTAACTGTTTTGTCCCTAAACAACAAATATGCTACCAAATATAATTATAGCTTTATTTAGGTCAGGGGTCACTGGTGTAGAATCTCAAGGTTCACTAGTAAAGATCAATTTAATTTATTCATTTTCCAGAATAACCAAGAAATGTGATTAAATCTACTTCGTAACTTTTCCAATATTAAACAAATATCCAGCAACACTTTTTCTTGTCTTTTTCCATTTCCTGTATTGCCTGAAAAGAGTTGAAGCAGTAACTGATTCATGGGCAGATCTGAAAACCTTCATAAAAGGCATGAAGGCATTTTGTTTCATATACATGGGTACCTAACAAGCCTTACTCTTACACAAAAAAGCATTGTTCAAGTCAAAATTAATCACACCTCTAACACACAATGAGGGGAGCAGTACAAGGAACCGATCACTCACCACAATCAGTGAGCAAGTGAACTAAAATAACTTCCAAAGCTGTGCTTTGAAGTACTGGATATGTTGCATATGGCCACTTTATACATGAACACAGTGGGATTATTTTTTGTTTTGGTAGGCTTTTCAGACTACAAAAGAAAAGCATATTACTCTTGGCATCCCATTATACAAAACTGCAAAGTGTAAATCCTAATTTTAGATATTGCATTTACTTGAAAATAAAAATAGCTTATTTAAGAGCACTGTTCTCCTGTCTTTTGGAGACTCCAGGTTAGCTTAACAGTACTGACTTTATTCTGAAGACTGTCCAAAAAGATCATCTAGGACAGTCTCTTACTTTATTATGCTGACCTCTAGTAGCAGGTTCCATCAGAACTCTAAAATCCTCTATCATCATTAAGATGGCAGAAGATAACTATTTTGAATAAAATTAATGCATATCAGCCAGATCATAAGTATTAAGAGTAATGGTGAAAGATTACAAAATAAAATTTTAACTCAAAAAAGTCAGAAAGCTGTTAGATTACAATTCATTTATACATCAGATAATGTTTATTTCATCTAAGCTTCTGACTCATCAACTATAAATGTATACCTAGAATGTGCAAAGCTGCATGAGATCTGGTGGTTAGAGCTTTGGAACCTGTTGGTAGAGCAAGTTCTGGACTCAAAATACTACACCGGGATTGCATGTCTGGAGCTGAGGGAAGTCTGGAATCGGCAACTACTGCATTGTAACTCCACAGTTCCCTAGCATTTGGTCGAAACCTAGAGCAAGACAAAACAGAATAAAAAAAAAACACCTTTCACCTACTTAAAAAATACAAAAATCTAACTAATAATTAAATTTTATGAGCTATTTAATATAAAATGTAAATCTGCTAACACAAACTCTTAAAAATGAACATCATTACACCAAATACATATAAACTTTACTAGCACACTAGCAAATGGAAAGATACAAAAGCATTCTTACTGTACTTCAAGTCAAACAGTCATTATGGGTTTAGAAACTTCAGAAAATATTAGATACTTTTCAAAGCTAATAAATATTAGAAAGGTATAATCTATTAAGAAGCATAAAGTAACCAGCAAAGTACTAGATATAATGGCAGATGTGGTCAAAAATGAGAAAGATGCCAAGTGAAAGTAAAAGGCTTACTCACCTTCAAATAAGAGTAAAAAGATCTTGAGAAATCCAACATATTTTGTTTGAGCTTTTTAAAATGGATAACATCACCTTATGAGGTTTTAAGGGATTATAGGCAAGGGCAGAGTAAACAAGGGAATACAAAGACTTTCTATACTACACTTTAACAAGTACAAAAAGAAAACGGAACACGTGGAGCTTTTGATATCACCATGTAAAAGGAAGAAACACAAGACACAGGCCTATGGGAACATTCTGAATAAGACCAAAGGAATTTTTACTTGTCACACTGTTCTAAAAATCCAAATGTGGCTAAGATGGTCTAACTAATGGAGAAAGAAACAGCTTTCATTAAAATTACTATACAACACCGAATATATTCAGGATTTGAATGAGTTAGCAATGTGCAAGTTTATACACACACACGAAATTATTTTTAAAAGTCACAAAGCTGTGAAGAAAATCTTTAAAATCGATGTAATCAAGAATGCTGTCTCTCTGTACAGAGAAACTGCCCCCTTCATTTAAACAGACATGAATAAAAATGTCCAGGAAAAATAATTAATACACCAAATATTCATTAATGTCTCTTTAGACAGTTTTAATATTTTCTATTAATATTTTCTATTAAACAAGAATGGGATACAACACAGAAATAAATCTGCACAAGCTCCAAAAATCCATTCTTCAGTAAAGTATTTAAGCTCTAGCTTTAGTTCTACAGGTTCCAAAATTCTGCAAGAGAACACCACAACCCATGTTTGCCCATAATACTATCGTTAACACATGACTTTGAATTTCCTCAAGACGAATTAACCATTTTAGTGGGCTACATCAAGATAAGCATTATCACCTTTTCTCCCCTGAAACTTGTTGCTTTCCCATAGCAACCAGTTTCCATAAACTGAGTCATTTAGTGTGTTGAATCATGCTGATAATATCATGACCAAAACCTTTAAGGGATGTGGGTGCTACTATTCATTATTTCAAATCTCAGCATAATTTAAGTAGGACCTGGTTCCTAGCTAATGAGACTGAAACAAACCTGGGAATGTGCATAATGCAGAACTACAGCCATCCAAGGAACATGCCTAGCAAATATACATGCTTCAATGTTAAGTGGCTTATTAAGTTCTTGAATCTCAATTTTGGATGAAGACATCTGAAGTAGGATGCAAGTAGCCTATGGACACAATGATCTTTTAAAGATATGATCCTACATACTGTCTTTTCTAGTTGAATGCAGATGATCTGCTTCCCTGCTTTATTCTAACTGCAAGTGATTATTCCTGTTTTGCCTAAGTCTTCAAACAGTTTAAACATCATCCATCACTTGCACTCAGATAACAGTCAAAATTTATCTTCCAAATCCTGGTTAACATAGCTTTTAAATCATTACAGATGAATTGCATGTTATGATTCTGTTCTGGAACAAGGGCTTATGATCTACACCTTCTCAATGACTCCACTGAAAGCAATCACCCCTGAAGACTGTGAAATAAATGTATCCATAATTTGAATATGTATGCCATCTAAATAAGTATCTTTATTTTGACCTCCCAAAATTTCAGAAATGAAAAATATACTATTACTCCAGCTCCTCTTCTATTCTAGTCTTAACCACTAATGCATGAGAGAAGGATGAGGATTTAAGACACAAGGATATGAAAGCCAGGTATAGCAAGAACATTATTCAGTGGATGGAGGACAGTAAAGGAAGAATAAAAAGGATAAATAAGTGAAATAGATTGAGGCCCCCAAACATCATGAGACTGGAATGAGAATGTTGCGAAAAAGAAAAGAAATCCAAAGAATATGGGCAAAAGATGATGTCTGGTTCGGGCTTACTTGAACAAATCATGCAAAAACTGTGAAAAGATACATAGAAATGGAAAAATTGTTTTTCATTTACTAGGAAAATGAGCATAATCAATCTCCAGCCTCCCAAAATATTTCGATAAGCATTTCTATACTAGAACATTAATAGCTATAATCCACACTTGCCTCCAAATAACATCATAGACAGGATCCAGACACACACCAGAACCTTGAAGATCTTCTTGCTCAGAATCATTGAATGTTTTGCAACTGCCATCTACTTTATTTATCAGAAGACATTTAAAAGGAGGAGGTTCTGATAGTGAAGCTGGTACCAAACCTAAATTAGAGAGCAAAAAGAGCAGAAATACATGAAGACTCCACTCATTACATGACATTTTCTATGCATGGGGCATTAATGTAGTAGGGAACGACAGATACACTGGTACAGCAAAAAATATAATGTCGTAAGATTTAAGTGCAAGAAAAGTTTAGACTTCTACAATCTTTTTTAAGAAATGAAATTAATTTCTAAAGAAGCCAGTATCACCATGTGCAATCTAACTAGAAAGCCAAAATATTTAATTCCCTCCATTCACATTTCTGACTTGTTGCTCCTCTATTGTTCATATGACCAAAGTTATTTTTTCTCTTATACTTCTATAAGCATTTAGAATATCATTGAGGAGTTCTTGCCTATTATATGCCTGCTGGCAAATATTTCTGATGTGGCAAGCACATGAGAATTAATAAGAGCTTCATCAATCCGGAGAAAAGTCTGGTCTCCACTTGCTCCAATCCACGTTGCTTTCCGTCCGTATTTAGAGCCTATATTAGGCATAGGTGCTGGTTTTGCATTCCAGTAGGGCATATCCAAAATTGGTCTACCAAGCTGACCTTTCTGCGGAGAGAACGCAAGAATTAGTAAGTAATAGTAACAATAAATCTCAAAGATCAGCAAGTTACTTCAATAGTTTCAATATACAAATTTAGCAATCTGGAAATTTTAGAATAAAATTACTTTTAAAAAGCAGTGGCTACTCTAAGTGAAGCATTACACATTTAAATACAAGGAACAAGTTACTGACAGATATTCTCCCTATTCAGTTAGGTTTTTGAATGCAACTCAAACTCTCCATGACAGATAACTCTCCTTTCCATCTTTACAATCAAATATAAAAGCATTATTCTCCTTCAATATTCTATATCCGACTAACTTCAGGGCTAAACAAAGAATGAATTAATAGAGAAAAAATATCCCAACAACCTACATTCAGATTCAGACAGTCTAAATTCCACTCAGTTCTGAACTTATATGGACTGTAAGTCTTACAGAACAAATACCTCTTAAAAGTACCTAGAAATTGATTAGCACATCAAACTTGAGCTAAGAAGAGCATAAAGTGCCTAAGCAAGCACCTCTGCATATGCTCATTAACATCCTGACCTGGAGATACAGGGTCTTATCTCCTACGTACAACTAGTTATGGAGAGACAGGTGCAGGAGAAGAACTGTTGGTCCAACTACGTGGTAGAAACTGCTGGAATAAACCTACTCAGACTCCCTCTACCTCACTCAGGCAAAGGGAATTCATTGCAGGCTAATGAAATCAAGGTAACTTTTTATTTAAAAGAGTAAGGGAGAAAAACATGCATGTACAGCAGATACCCTCTGTCCAGCATGTTACTCATCTCTGTTTCTACAAAGCACTGTATATGAGTACACTTAGTGAAGACATTTTCAAGAAACAGGCTTGCTTTTGAGCATGTCTTGACTTTAAGCAGCTTTCAACACACTTTCATGCATTACAATATTAAAATCAGACGCAGGTGGTCTAAATGTGGTATAGATTTATTTTATCTTTTAGAAAAAGAAAAAGCCTCAATCAACAGACAGGCTTTTCGATCCTATTTCTGAGAATGGATTTGGTTTTGGTTTTTCAGGGGCTGTTTCACTGCAAACCAACAAAGCTTCAACTTCTATGTGTCTAAGTCACTTTGATAAAAGGACACCAAGGCTCTTAAAGTCTGAAAAACAGCAAAATATTACCTACTAGCCATCTTATGGCACACTTTTAAGTCAAAATGTTTTCTACTTGTAAAATTTCAGTCTTCACCTTTTTTTATTTTTTGTAAAAAGATTTCAAAAGGTGTAATTTCGCTTCTGTTGCATTTGGCAGTACAGTTTTTAAAGCATATAAAAATAGCTCAATACCTATAGTCTAGCTTTTGCCAAAAGGACATTAGTGGGAAAGCATGAACAACAGATGACTCTGGAGAGATTGCAGTGAGGGTTTTTTGCAAAGACAAGGAATCACAAAGGCCCAAAGTCAGGATGAAGAGGAACTAAACAATGTTGAGTGCTTATTCAGTGCATGTAAGACTGGATTTCACATGGACATAGGAGAATATATGCCATGTCGACAGGGAGGAAGAGTACAAGAATTATGCTGGGTTATACTGAGCAATAATCTCCCCTCAAGTGTAAGCATAACTTCTGCAACCCACTGCAATTTCTATGAAAGATGACAGACAAGTAATAGAATATGCAATAGACACATATTTACAACTGAGCTTGCAACAGTAAGAGTTTGAGAAAACTGGTGCACTTTTTAAATAATCAAGCTTTAAATCATCATCTTCATTAAAATGCAAAAACCACCAAGAATTTCTGGCATCACGTTTTTCTAACCACAACAATATTAAGAGGCCACATTTTTAAACATAACACACAAAAGATATGCAGAAGTCATAAGCAGTTCTGTAAGAGCAAGTATAAGCAGTTTTGAAAGGTCTTTGAACAATACATTAACTACTAGCTTATTCCCATTAAGTAAATATTATTATTTCCTTACCGAGAAACTTCCAAATGTGAAAACCTGTCCATCCATTAAGAGAATAGCTGTATGGTTGCTCCCAGCAGTAACTTGTGTACTAGGACCTGGTAATGCTTGCACCAAAGTGGGACATCCCCTATATCAAAATAAATTAATTTTGTATCAATATATGCTTATGCAACATTTAACACATATATTAGTATTATAAGGATTTCAATCACTGTGAAATATATCCACTATGTTCACATACTGTATGGAATCAGAGTCAAGAAACATCTTACATATTAAATGAACAGATATTTGAAAGACTACTAGATATTTAAGTTTATGCCCCCTTGTTACAGGGAACCAGATAAAGTACCCTCTCTTCAGTTAAACTCAGAAATTAACATAAAATAAAAATGGTGAATTTAATATATAATTGTAGGATTACATTAATGTTACTGTAGTTACACTAATATATGTGTGTGCATATATGTATGTATATAAGATACATTGCAATGTACTTCAGCAGTAAACAAATTCTGTTGTAAGGATGCTGGTTAAGCACTTAAACCTGTCTGCATCACAAAGCAACCAAAGCCTTATGTAGTTGGTACCCTAGTACAATTACGAGAAGCAATACTGATAGAACCCTCTTCAGATCACTGTCTAGAGAATTATACAAGAAAGAGAAGGTCTACCTACCACCATCACCTTTCTAATGGAGAATAAGGCATTAAAAAACTGCTCTCCATCAAACCCATACTCAAGAAAGAACAAACTTCTCCAAACTGTTTTCCAAGAAAGATCTGAAAAAGTCTAATCCATGTGCCTCCCAAATATGGTCAGGTATAAGAAAATACATTTTCCATTCCAGTAAAAATGGGGGGGAGGGGGGGAAGGAAGATGATCGAGAAGCAAAGAAAGAAAACTTGAAGTGATGACTTAGAAATAGCAGAAAGATAAAAACAGAAAAGTATGAGATACTGAAACTAAAATTTTTATCTTGATCCCATCAAAGTGAACAGGAGCTTACAAAAACTGTACCAGACTTTGAATCCCATAATGAACATCTACCTAGACTTAAAAGTTATTGTGGTCTTAAGACTGCAAATTTGAAGAACAAGTTACTCCCAAATAACTAGTTTTGGGAACTATGACCTCAGAGAACAGCAGCAGTATTTAAACTTAAACACATGCTTTCAAAAATAGGTTAAACTAAAGTAAGAACTGGTTGTCTTATGCTGGAATAAAAAAAAAAAAAAAAAAAAATCAGCCCCAAGTTACCTAATGATTGTTTAGTAGCTGATGTGCAAAAAGATGGGTTATCTGCATGTTCTGATTTTGGCCGAATTGCAGGTAAAACAGAAGTCAAGAAAGTAGAAGGAAGGAGAAGCATCATGTGCTCAGGAGGGAAAGGGTAGATGGCAAGATGGGAAATGTGGAAGAGAGGGATGCAGCATGAAGATAGGCTAATGACCTGAAGGACGAGGAACACAAATATACAGAAAGAAATTATTCCTTTGTGGTGAATGTAGCTTCCAGCAGGTGACTCTAGTAAAGATGGAGAGACTGAAGAGCAGCATAAAATTTGGTAAAGGATGCACAACATGACATTCATAAATTCAGAAGCCTTTGCTGGTCTATAGGCACATGGGTGTGAATATCAGTAAGATTATAGACACACAGAGCGAAATTTAGCAGCACCAATGATGAAACATTTTAAAAACAGATAAAACATTTGCCTCGCATTAACTTCAAGGAGGGTCAAAAAGGCACTGAAGCAGAAACAAAACATAGTTAAGAACTAATCCAAAAGCATTCCAATTAAAGGGAAATATTTTTACTGATATGTTGGAGAACGGCTTGAAGAGAGCAAGGCCATAGCTCCCTGCAGGAGCTGGTCGGCCATAGCTCCCTGCAGAAGTCGGTCACAGCCACCTGAGATAAACAGAGGAAAAAACCCAGCGTACAGTGATACTAACAAGGACTGTTGTGAGAATGAAGAGATAAGTTGGGGCGCATTATGACCTTGGGGGTGAGAGGAAAACAGCCCTGTGAGGGAAGCAGGTTTACAGCAAGAAAGATGTTTATGCATACCAGAAATGCCACAAGGGGCTGGGATATTACAATGTGACCTTTTCGATGTACCCAATGTCTGAGATATTATAATGTAGTTTCTTAAATGTATCCAATAGAGTTACAAGTAGTGTATTGTAGAATGCTTATATAAGGTGTGATTTCCTTCAATAAAGTTGAAGCTTGCTCTATCATTCACATTGAATCGGCTGCTTGCTTCCTCTGCCCGCCGCACTGATATTTTTTTCTTTTCCTCAAAATTATGATAGCTGCAGGCATGGAATTATAAATCCTATGCATGTAAAAAAATATAAATAAATAAAAGAGAGTGTTTCATCTCTTCAATGCATAAAAACCAAGCTATTATCACCAAAACTATTTATGTTTCTGTTTTGCCAACTGAATTTATCAGAAATGTTATCCAAATGCTGCGTATGATACCCTCTTGGCAACATCAGAGCAAAACCAGACAAGCAACATGTAGAGAGATGTAATATGTTATCCTCTTAAATAGCTTTTTATTAAGATCACCCAGTCTTTGGAATGGCCAACTACATTGTCTTAACTAAAGAAATTAAGAGGAAAAAGCTTATGAAACTTAACTACCTAAAAAAGTAAAATCACAGAAAAATAAATTTTCACTTCATAAAAAGAGGAGGGATGTGGAAAAATACAGTAAACCAGTGTGTTTGATGCATATGGATTTTAAAACCTGTGATACTAATTGAGTATTTCCTTATCCCTCTGAAACTTGACAAATAGCTCAGCAGAGACACTTAAAAGAGTTCGAGAAACTTTCTGGGCAAAGTTTTGATAACCAGGGTTTCTCCATTTGAATGGGAGAAAGCAAGAAGTATTCTTCTGGGATGGAGTTGAAAGACACATTGATGTCAAGCTGCCAGATTCTTTGGTCTCTGGACATGACACAGGTACTTGACAAGAATCAATAACAAAAGACCAACCTCAACTATACAGAAAGTAACTTGAGATCCCTTGGGAAAATGTAAGGGTGCTGAATGAAAAGCAGCAGATATACATGCATCAGCTAACTCTGGATCCTACAGAAGCTCCAAATGCATTTTGGCTGTCCACACCGAAACCTTCTTCCACCCTGAAGAGTAAAGCATTTCTGGGAGCAGATGTGGTCTTTGAAAACCCTGACTGCATTAGCTGTTCAAGAGTCGCTGTCCATTGTACTTCTCCAGCCAACAGCTGGCTGCCATCTCCAGTAAGTCCCTTGGGGCAGCTGGCCGTGGTACTGTAAATTCACGTTCACCATAAGCTGTTACCGTGTAGTGTGTCAGAAGAAACCCATAGTAACTTCTGCCAACTGCAGTCAGAGTTGGACAGTATGGAGTTAAAAAGAAAATGGAGATTCTTAAATTTTGGAGGTAACTGGAAGTTTGGTGAAAAGATGAAATAAGACATGCACTCCACCACTGAAGTAAAATAATCAGACAATGCACCTAGAAACACAATCCTATCAGTGATGATGGAACACATTTCTTTCCTGAAGATATTAATAGGATATAGTCTCTACACTTTGTCTTCAAATAGAATATTGCTGACTGTCCATGGAAGGTCTGCTCAGTTTTCGTCTGTGTTGTAGCTGAACCATTGAAAGCAAAATTATATCAGGATTGTCTTACTTCAGTAGTTCCATTTCCGGAGCTTGACTGCCAGATCACATGCTTGTTAATGTAGTGCTGCAGTCAATAGTTTGTACAAGAAATATCCTGGAGTTTTATGTCCCAGCTTCCTGAGAGAAGCATCAGCAACAAACAGGCCCTGGCTTACCTGAATACAAGACATGCTATTTTTCACCAAGACTAGATACTGCAAAGCATTTCTTGCTTCTAATGAGTTTCTATCCACCAGCATCTAATCTGAGGAGAATATAAGCAGAGACTGACAAATCCTTCATGTAGTGAATAGCTCATCAGCATCTGCCACTGTGAATTATACAACAGAAAGCCTACGCAGACTAGTTTAATGGTGCCGGCACACTGATACAGAATGGTCTCCGTGGAACCAGTTCACCTGTGTTTTTAAGCGGTCCATCTGTGAATGGCTGAAGTCTTTTCTGGAGAAAAAAGTAAAACCACCTTGCTCCTCCACACCACTTCAGTTCTATTAATGGTTTCTGGAGAATCACATCATCCTGTTCATCTGCCCTTTTTTTGTTTGTTTGGGTTTTTTGTTTGTTTTTTGTTTACTTGTGTACAAAAAAAATAGTCTGAAGTCCTTCTAAGGCATGTAATATGTCTCATTCCTACTAAAATAAGAGGAAGAATTTGTGGTGTTTACCATAGGCTAATAGACAAGTCCTGAATCCCCTTAAGGAAAAAGACATGTCTGGACAGCTGCACAGAATTCAAAATAGTTAAGCATTTTCAACACTTTTAAAAATATAGTCTTACTACTAAATCTTTGCAAGACAGAAGTCTCTGAAAGGGTAAGTCATCAATCACTGCCCAGGAACTTCCATTGTTGCTTCATGTGGCAATGAAGATGGTTCCCTCAGATGAAAATGAGAGTTCCTGAATTTTCCATGACAGTTCTTGTTTTCAGTGGCCCCCATATTTAGATATACTAGCCAGACTGCCTAAATATTACTTCTTTTGTTTTTCTCCCATATCTCTCTCTCTTTCCTGGAAACACAGTAGAGTATCAGTTCCTGGATTGAGAAGATGATGGTCTTCCTGAGGTCAATACAGGCAATGTGACACACTGCATGACTGACATACCACTGACCTGGCTGGAGCTGGCCATCTGAGCACCACTGCGTCCCAACTGAGGTGGAACTCTGCATAAGGATTCCCTGTTTCCTTCTCTGAATCCCTTACTGTGAGGACAGAGGAGAGATCTCTACTTAAAGCTGGAAAAAGAAGTACATCAATGAGGAAATTATCATTTGAATGATGGCGCTAAACAGCAATATAGAAAGAACTATAGCCAGTTCTCATGCACAGAACATATTCCTAATTTCTTCCAAGGCTTTTTTCAGACACTGTCTAGGGTCTGTTGTAGAATGATTCAAAGATCAGCTCCAAGTTGCTTGTACCTCATCAGTTTCTAGGCCTGGTCAAGCACTATCCTTTGGCACACGATGTTTCATGTATCTTCTAGGATCTTATTTGGAACTACATTTGGTCTCCATCCAGTTTCTGTCTAAGTAAGCAACAGATGTAGGGTTTAGTATCTGAAATTCTGACAGATACAGCAGATAGCTTTGATGCCTTCAGAAAAGCCAAGCGATTTCATCGAAGTTGGAAATAGGAGACAGTAAGTTACCAGTACAAATGCCACTGCTGTTTGTACCTCTTCAGTCTTTAAGACAGAAACAGGCCTTATTCTAGTAGTGACTTGAACTGCCAGCTAAAGCAGCTGCAGCTTGGAACAACTATCCAAGAATTTCCAGGTATGAAAAACAGAGTACTTATCTATGATATGGCTTTACCATAGGCAGAAACAGACTGCATGCACCAGTCCAATGCAAACTGAGCAGGGGTAACAGTTTAGAGACTACCATTAGGCACAGCAGTCAATACAAAGTATGCTTCCAGTAAACTTTCTTCCTTTCCCCTCCCTCTTTTGTTTAGTGAATCCAATGAAAGTTTTAAGATGATGAAGATTTCTTCAGAAACTTGACTAAAGAAATGATTTGGAAGTCTCCAAAGAGATTAGGAGGACAGATGTTCAGTAATTCTCATCTCACTGCTACAAGAGAAATGACAGAACTGAAGACACATCACGGATGCTCCACTCTGTTTGTCTTTTACATAAGGATATTGGGCATTACTGGACATACACAAAGCCTCAACAACTCCTACTATTCAAAATCTCCTGTCTTATGTGTTATATTGTATATGTACATGCCCAAAGAACAACACTATTACATTTCCTTTTATTGCAGAACACTGATTTTTTACTTTAGTAAGTAGGTAAGATACTAAGGATGAGATACTAAGGGTGAGATTGAGCTTTGTATTAAACACCTGTATTAACTTATCTATGTTCTCACAGTAGTCAAGGGACATCTAGCCCATAAAGTTTACAGAGCTACTGAGCATACCTAAAGTAGATAAGTAGTGGGTGGTTAGTCAAATAACTCTCCCAATTATGTTGACTTCTCTATTTCCACTGACCGCAAAGAAAGCACACATCATTCTCATGCTGACATACAAAATAAGTGTCTACAAAATGCTGCTGAGAGCCAAGCTTAGTGACTTAAGTTTGGAGATTAATATTAAACAAAAATGAGATTTTTATCATAAATGAACTACTGTCAATGGTGTAATAGATACAGGTTAATCTAGGTTTCTATGTGAATTATTGCATATGTAGTACTTCACAGAAATAATGAAATCTTAATTAGATATGTCATTATCTCATATATATAGGGAGAATTGAAAAGACAGAAGCATTTCAAACTCAATTATCAAAGTTACATTAATAACAATGCACAGAAGCCTTCACGTATTAAAGAAATTACTTATATGGTACAACAGTACAGTTAGTGTATGCATATACAGGGGTTTATAGGGAATAAGTGCAGAACAAGAGCTTATCAACTTTATTTGGACAATGTGTGAGTTTGCACACTTAGAAGGTACAGAGAAACAGAAATTTAGCCACCTTTTGTGCAGCAGTACAGCAATACACAATCATGTCCTTTAATTACCAGCTCACCTGGAATTAACATCACCATGTCCAAGTTGCCCATGCTGTCCATATCCAAACGTGTAAACATCACCATTCTCCATCAAAACCACTGCAAAACAAAAAAAGAGGATATTCTTCTGGCATAGGCACATGTTAACATGACACTGCACTGCTACTGGTTAGCTTTTCTGAGCAACACAGTTAATGATCCCTACTGAAACATTAAGAGATCTATACAGGATTCCACAACCAATCACAGCTAGCACCTCCATGGAAGGCTAGAGCTGTGCCATGCAGATGTCTTCAAATGGCTCAAAATTGCTTAAAAGCTCTGATGTGACTCACTATGATACTTATAATACTTTTCACTGTTGAAGGACAGCGTAGTAAGCTACAAAATGATACTGCAACCTTTTCAACCTTTAACACTACCATGTACATCCTTATTAAAAATTAAACACAGAGGTGTGAAAACACATGATGGCATTAAAAACAAAACAAAACAAAAAAAACCCACAAAAATTCTATGCAATAATTAACATTGATATATGTGGTTTTACCTGAATGGTGAAATCCACAACTGACTTGCACAGCTCGCAGCTCACAGTCAAAGCGGACAGCCCCTGGTGGATAGGTTGTGATTTTGCTTGCATCCTTCTCACCTCTTTCTCCACTTCCGTCTATAAACAAAATTTAGAATTATATCTCATGTCTTCTAAAAGAGTTCTATTAGAAGAATGAACAGAACAAGAACAGTAACTCCCCACCCCGCCACTTGTAATGTAGGAGAAAGAACTTGCAAAACAGTAAGAGGCAGCTCAAAATGTGGCATCAAAGTAGATGTGAAAGATGACAGAAACTCTACTTCTAAACAACAAAGTTACACACTGGAAAATATCATATCCTCTAAAGCAGAAACTTACAAAATGCAGACAAAGTTGACCAGCAAAACAGTAAATTCAAACAACTTCAGAAATTTTGCTTAATAATCACTTTCATTCTTCAATAAAATAGCATTATGAAGGAAAGAAAAATTATTGTAGTTAAAGTCAATAAGCATTGCCTGGTCTGCTTTTTTTCAATTGCTACTTGTTAAAGATTTTACTTGACTTCAACTTGGTCATATAGCCCTTGTTTTACATAAGTAACAATGCAGCTCATTTCTAACAACACTGACATACTCACTACCAGCATGTCTGTTCCCTGTCCCTTTTCGATGCATTTTTACACGCTGTTTCTGTGATTTCCTTTTGTAGGTGTGAAGTGCACTATTGGTTCCTAAAGTCAAACTGCCCTCACATCAGATAAAAGCACTGAAGCGAGAAATGCGTTATTTATAAACTTCTTGAAAGCCACTATCTTCTCCAGAAATCAGAATGTTTATGTCATGTAACAATTACACTGTAATTAAGCTATATGGTCACAGGGTCAACAAAGGAAGGTGGATTCATAACACGAGCAGGAAAACAACATGACAGAGAAACAGACAACATGCTCATCACCATTAAAGCATCTATACCTGTGTAGAAATCAGGTAATGAAAGTTCTAAAGAAAGTGCATTTCCACAATGAAAAATTTCATATATGACTTTAGTCACACTGCCTCTAGCATAGAGAAATGAGAATACATGAAGTGAAAAATAACTGCACAAAGGAGAGCCCACATTCTGACTGATTACTGCTCTGTTAACAAAATTGCTACAGCAAAACAATTGCTTCTCAATGTATTCAAGGTGTTGATTTAGACCTGCATTTATAATTTTTACATGTTTTCCTGAACAATCATTATGGGAAGCCCAAACTCTGAGACTTCATTATTTACTCTGTGCAGCGTACACTTACAGACTTGCAAATCTTAAAATATAATTCTGGTTTTATTCATATTGCTCAAACTTTCTTTCATTTTTATTGCATGGAAACTGCTGATGCAGTAATTTCAGTACTTTTATTACAAAAAAAACCCCTTTTATTACAGTTTTTAAAAAATCTTCCTGTTCTGAAAATAAATCTCTTTTCTAGTGCTGAGTACAGATGTTGTATGAATCTCCACATAGTTTACATCTGTAAAAGAACAATACATATAGGTATTAAGTAATGCTTTTGAAGAATCGGGTTTAATAGCACAGGTAAAATATCCCTTTGAAAGTGTGGGTGCCCATCATCAAAAAGAATTACACCCATGATAGATGTTGGATATGTGTGAAATGAACAAATGACAAAGGAATAGCCTGGCTCTCAGAATTGCCATGGAAATCTTGAAGTCTCTTCAACAGCATCAGTTTTGTACTACCAGACTACATGCACACTACAAAAAATATTTCTGGAGATCTGTCTGCAGCTTTTTTTGTATTAACAAAGCAAATACAAAGAGACAGAACAACTATTTAACAACAACAAAAAAAATCCCTGAAAATATTTTTTTTTTTTGTCCTAGTCATGTATTTCTGTCTTAACAGGCTTCTAGTATTTTAGTTAACAACTTGGCTATTACTCAAATACAGTACCCTTGGAATTTTTATGCCTACTTTTGTATTAAACTCTACATGCTAAAGTAATCAAGAGATGGTTCTACAGGCTAATATTGCCACCAAAATTATTTATTCATCAAGCACCCTGCTAAATGCTTCCCTCTTTCACCCAAGCTTTTTGGACAGAAGCAGAAAAAAGCTATTTGCTCTTGAAGTCTACCTGTAGCCCATCTCCCCTCCTCTCTCCATCATTAATTACTGTAATGAAAAATGTAAGCAAATGTAAGGTCTCCCCCTGTTAGGAATGCATAAACATATCCAGTGTGTGTCAAGGCTGCATGCACTTCCTGCAATGAAACAAACTAGACACACAGCAACCATGTCACCTATGCACAGTCATGCTAACAACATTTAGCAGAAGTTGTATTCTGGTCATGTAATAGTGGCATATCAAGTGACCAGCAGATATCTGAATAGATAACTGTGCATTTCCTGCCTCATCCTAGGCAAAACATACTGCTCTTACGTGCTTCAACAACTACTAGTAAATAGTTGAGAACTGAAGTCTTCAGCAGTTTTTTGTGAAAATTTATTTAGGTATGTGAAAGGTGGGTACAGAAAGCTTATTTGCACATCTCAAGGAAATGTAACTATGGAGAAATGCTTGCTTTTCTTCAAACAGTTGTGCACATACTCATTTCATTAGAAATAGTATCAAAACAACTGCTCCTATAAGGGAAGCACAGAAATACTACTGAAGCAGAGACTCTTCTGGTTGAATGAATGGAACCTTCTGAGCAGAGCAAGTCAGTGCTTCCAGTGTTATTCAACTGGTCTACCCCTGAACAGGATCTTCAGAGAGAAGAAAGAACCAAAGAAAAACTCCAGAGGGCTTCCTGCTGTTGACACTGAGGCTCCATCAACAACTTCCCGCTGATGGGTTTTCATCTTGACTGTCTTAAACAGTTGGGGAAGGAAAGCGATATAATTTGAAATACAACCAACAAAGATCCCCCCTGCCCTCCCCTCATTTTCCTTAGGAAATTCTCAACTCCTGAAGAAAATTTCTCCCTCTCTGAAACAGGCTCAAAACTTTTCTTGGCTGATATTACCAAGACAAAAAAAAAAAAAGTTGCTTTCCAGGAACAAAGAAAAAGATTATTCAGTCCCAATCACAAGTGAAGTCCTAAGCTATAAATGAAAGTTCTGCTAGCAAAAAAAAAATCCCACCATTGCTACAGAATCGCTTCTCAGATCATTGGCCCAGATCCAAAGAAAAACATTTTGTTAGTGTTTCCCAGCTGCAGTAACGGTGATGAAATTTCATTTCTCACTGACCTTCTTTGAGGAGGGTAAAAGCACTTTTAAAGATGTTAAATGCTTTTCTCTCCACAGCTGAAAAGCTTCAGTGGGGATGACTGGACACAAAAAAAATTCTCAGAATAACCGTCTAGATCACATCATTTGCCAACAAATCTTTATTCGGTTCAGCAGTGATTACCCAAATAAAGCATATCAGCCAAGTTACTAGTTAGTATCTGTGATGTTCAACTTTCACAGCACATTCTGAATGCTTTAATATCAACTATAGGCTTTACATATGTTACTTAAACAAATCAGCCTGTGACTGCAGCTTCTTGGCTGTCCACAACAGGCTTGAGCTGAAGTATATGTAACCACTATTATAGCTACAGTGCAGAGGGATGTTGTCTACCTTGACTTCAGTAAGACCTTTGACATCGTTTCCCACAACATTCTCCTGTCAAAATTGGCTGCTCAGGGCTTGGATGGGCACACGCTTCACTGGGTAAAAAGCTGGCTGGATGGTTGGGCCCAAAGAGTTGTGGTGAATGGAGTTAGATCTGGTTGGCAGCCAGTCACGAGTGGTGTCCCCCAGGGCTCGGTGTTGGGGCCACTCCTGTTTAACATCTTTATTGATGATCTAGACGAGGGGATCGAGTGCGCCCTCAGTCAGTTTGCAGATGACCCTAAGTTGGGTGGGAGTGTTGATCTGCTCGAGGGTAGGGAGGCTCTGCAGAGAGGCCTGGACAGGCTGGAGCCATGGGCTGAGGCCAACTGGAGGAGTTTCCATAAGGCCAAATGCCGGGGGCTGCCCTTGGGCCACAACAACCCCCAGCAGCGCTACAGGCTTGGGGAGGAGTGGCTGGAGAGCTGCCAGTCAGAGAGGGACCTGGGGGTGCTGATTGACAGCCGGCTGAACAGGAGCCAGCAGTGTGCCCAGGGGGCCAAGAAGGCCAATGGCATCCTGGCTTGTGTCAGCAATAGCGTGGCCAGCAGGGACAGGGAAGGGATCTGACCCCTGTCCTCGGCACTGGTGAGGCCGCCCCTCAATTCCTCTGTTCAGTTTTGGGCCCCTCACTACAAAAAGGACATTGAATGACTCGAGAGTGTCCAGAGAAGGGCAACGAAGCTGGTGCAGGGTCTGGAGCACAGGTCGTACGAGGAGCGGCTGAGGGAACTGGGGGTGTTTAGTCTGGAGAAGAGGAGGCTGAGGGGAGACCTCATCGCCCTCTACAGCTACCTGAAAGGAGGTTGCAGAGAGCTGGGGATGAGTCTCTTTAACCAAGTAATAAGTGATAGAACAAGAGGGAATGGCCTCAAGTTGTGCCAGGGGAAGGTTTAGACTGGATATTAGGAAGTATTTCTTTACAGAACAGGTTGTTAGGCATTGGAATGGGCTGCCCAGGGAGGTGGTGGAGTCCCCATATCTGGAGGTGTTCAAGAGTAAGGTCGACAATAACACTTAGGGATATGGTGTAGTTGGGAACTGTCAGTGTTCGGTTAATGGTTGGACTGGATGATCTTCAAGGTCTTTTCCAACCTAGATGATTCTGTGACTCTTACCTCTAGTTATGAAAATCATCCATCCTATGAGGGCAGAAAAAAATAATCCATTGGATGCTTGAGAAGTTGCTACAGATTTACTTGAGCTTATAGGGAAATTTGATATGCAGAATCACAAGTGCATAACACTTACAATAATGTGATAATAAATTTGTATTCTAGTTACAAGCTCAGTAATATCTGTGTCCTGAATTCTGTACCAGTAGTCGTTTACCTGTTCAGCTCAGCCAAAAAGTAAACACAAGAAATGAATCTACATGCCAAATAATGTATTTCATTATCTGACCTGCATGCAAGTAAAACCGCAACACTGAGGAATGGCAAAGTACATCCATCATCACTATATACTTATTTTTCTATGCTATATGAATACAAACCAAAATAAGTATATTTGACAGAGAGTATGAATTCTTAGGTATTTTCTGTGACCTGGATAACCAGACAAATTGAAATATAAGTTTTGCACGAGTAGAGATCCACCTCTAATCTCTCTCCAACAGACAACAGAAAGCAGGAAAACTACTTTCAAAACTGTCTTCTTGAATTAGGTATTCAGCTTTAATTCACAGGTGGACAAAATAACTCAAGTGTATGCCATGTTATTCTCCATAGATACCAGAAAGACCTTACAAAATGACAAGAATAGCTTTTCAAATCATTTAACAAGTATAACTTCTGGAGCAATTAAAGTGGTGGGCTTCTTTGCGAAACAAGAAAGCAGCAACAATTTCTAAACTCTGAAGAATAAATCAAAACTCCTATCAGTGCTATACTTTATTTCTTCAGCAGTTTCTTCTTCCTTTATCAACCAGTACTCGTCCTGCTTTGTTTATGATTTGCAGTAGTTCACAGGTATAAATCTCCACCTGCAGTTATTCTAACTTCTTCCAAATTCCAGACAACTTCATCTAATAAAATTTAAATCTCCAGAAAGAATTACTGAATAATGCAGAAGATAAGGGCTGGCATGAAAGATAAGAAAATCTGAACAGAGAGAACTCATAATAGCAAAAAAAATAAGTGTGTTATAAAGAAAGTAAACTTTTGTCATTAATAACTGTTATTAACAAACTAATACTTGTTGTCATGATAACACATGACAACAACTGCTGATTATGTATGTTTGTGAGGTTTGACATACTCTCACATTCTTCAGGCCTCAAATCCTGAGAAAGTTCCTGTCTGAAGTGCCTCCTCATTGATGGCAGCGTGTAGAA
Organism: Athene cunicularia; assembly: GCF_003259725.1. Lineage (NCBI taxonomy): Eukaryota > Metazoa > Chordata > Aves > Strigiformes > Strigidae > Athene > Athene cunicularia. The sequence continues at coordinate 44,505,767 of NW_020799091.1, forward strand.
ATCTAATGAAGTGGCTCTGAAATGTTTTTGCTGCAGCTTAAAAACCAAAAATCTGAAGCAACACATCTTCAGTTGTGTTTTCAACTTCTTCAGGAACACTTACCAGATGAAAACAAGACTATCAGACTGTGGAAACATCAAAATGGAACATATAAAGACTCCAGTATTATTTATTTTTAAGCAGTCTTAGATATAGGTTTTCATTGTCAACTTTCTCCCATGCGTGCTACAAACTACCTTACCTTTCAGACAGTGTATTTTACAGTTTAAAAGGTACAAGTGTAAATTTTATTTAAACACCTGATAATTTTGTATTAGCACTTGCAAAATGGTTGATATAGAGCTTTTTCTATCCATGCAGGTTCAGCTTCATCTAGCCCTTGTCCTTCTGAGGTTATTTGGTTTCCTATTGTTTAGAACATTTTTTTCATTGCCATTACTCCCTAATACAGGGAAAAGTTGGCATTTTTCATTGCAGAATCTTAACTGACTCAAGGAGTTCACTTTGTTTTTAACTACTACTCAGTTCATTTCTACAGTTGAGAAAATTCTACAGATTTTCATTAGTCTTTTTCACTCAGATCCCTGGTGATGAAGTCCCCAGGGATTGGAGCTGCAGACTGGGAACTCACTACCTCATTAAAGAATGACAATGAAGCACAAGATCATGCTTCTTCTTAGTGTCAAAGAACTCCACGAATACCAAGAAGGTGATACCTACTCCTTTCTATCTATATCTGTGATGGAGACACAGACATTGATCAGAAAGATTATCCTTAATATGCATTTTTTGTAATAACAAGGATCTTGACACACAGACCCTATAAATGTGAAATGAATAGATAGCAGTGGCAAGCTTTCCAGAAAATGGGTATTTTGATGAAGTTGAAGGAGTTTTCAACTGGACAATTCAACAGAATTCCACAAGTGAAAAATATGTAGGTTTGATAATATGTACAAGCACCTATCCAATATACTTTTTTAATTAGGTCATATTTGTCAGTCTTGAATAAGCAGTACACATTCAAGTTTAAGTATCGTTATCAAGAGAAGTTCTGCAGTAGCAAACAAAGCAGCATGAATAGGTACCAGCAAGTTTAGTACTGGCCTCATCAGTGCTACCAGTCAAAATAAATTTTCCTTGCCTGAAGATCTTGAAGGTCTGGTTTGTGTGAGGAGTTACAAAGACTACTTTAGGAGAAACACCTGAAGTAAGAGTGATGGTCTGGAAAGCATCACATTCAGAAGTAGGACAAAAGAATATGCTGATTTCAATGTTACAGTGTCCTTTCACTGAAGTCAACATCCTTGCCTCAGGTTGCTTGATTATTGCTTTTACATTCTCTGTATACCAAGAAGCATGTTCTTTAATATCAGGTATACTTGTTTTTGCCATGACTCCCACCTTTCCTATTACTTTGATAACAACCCACTCCCCATCAGTTTTACTTTTTCCCTTAGAAGCTCTTCCAGAAGTTAAGGGGCATTTCTAATTTCTAGAGGAATTTATGGCTGTCTTTTGTAAAGCACTCTTCTGAGGCAGAGGGGGGTCTCCAAGTTTCCTGTAAAGATGTGTGGAGGTTTGAACTCAGCCGGCAGCCAGACGGCATGTGGCCGGCCATTCACCTCCCCCTCTCCACTCTGGTAAGATAGGGGAGGGACAAAAGAAGAGAATTTGTGGTTGAATAAAAATAAAAAAATTACTAAATATAACAAGAGAACAACAGTAACAATAGTGAGTTCAGAAAGAAAATGGGTAAAATGCAGCAGTGGCTTACCGAGCGTGGTGACCACCCCCCCTTCCCCCAGCACCAATACTGCCCAACCGACCAGCGGAGAGAGAGCTGGAGAGTGAGCCCACCCACCTGGGCATGACATCACATGGCATGAAATACTCCAGTGAAAATTAACTACATCCTGGTCGAAACCAGGACAAGATGTTACAATCTTCCTTATGTGTTTAGTATGAGACACAAAGAAATAAAAGAAACTGAACATTTCCTTGCATACGGCCTTCCTCAAGGACAGATGTTCATTTCTACAGAGCATATCTGACAATATCTTTTAGCACAATACAGACCTCTTTGCATTGTTCTTACAACTCCAAGAAGCAATGTAAACCTCAAACCAACAGTAATGAATATACCTCTTGTAAGGAGATACTTGAGCTGAAGTGAGCTCTAACTACTAACACATGCTGAGAAAGTACAGATGTAGGTGGGATGAGCATACTCCTTTATGCACTCACCTATGAGGTCAGGGGCTTGCAAGGAGTACAACTAGGAGTAGTATCCAGCTCAAGAATATTGGTCACTCAAGAAAATTGTTACTCAAATGACAGCATTTATATTTTGTCTTTCAGCATCCAGTCTCTCCCAGGGAGATTATAATAGATTATTCTATTTAATCCATCAAGATTTAAAGCTCATATGATATGTTTTCCAAACAGATTGAATATGTGTTACACAAATACAAAGGACCAGATTCTGCTTTCATTTTCATAACATAACCTTAGCATGATTTAATGATCCAGTACGTCCGTAACTAGGTAGGCATGCCATCCACACACATATCCGAAAAGGCTTCAATCATATCTCAAAAGGCTTCAAACTGTCTTACACTTTATTTGCATACATGCCAAATACTATCACTAACTTCCATTAATCAACTAAAATGTCATTCTAACAATTCTTTTCATATTTAGCTATCCTTTAAAAAAAAATTGAAGCATTATGGGCCTTCAACATTTTAGGAGCTTTCTACTTAATTTGATCAGATCTGTTAATCTCCATTTTACATACTTATCCTTTATATATAAATACCTATGTACAGACACACCTATATACAGACATATACAAACTATGATGAGACAACACAGCTCATCTTTTAAGAATTCCCTTGAAATTTTTAGTAATACCTCTTCCTAAAAAAAAATAATTTTATATCTGAACAAATTACACATTTACAAATTCAACGTATAATGAATTGGCTTTCCAAACATCAGAAATATCAAAGACACCTCCTTATTTACATTCTGCAAAGCATCTAACTCAAGAATATTGTGGCATAAAACCTGCACTTTGACGTGTATTCTCCCCATTCAAAGCTAGTAAAAAAAAAATAAATTGCTGTTTAAATTATTATAAATATTTGATTTCTCAAAAAGACTAGTTAAAAGATAACATAATTATTAAAAAAATCTATGCTAGAATTAACAAGTCCGGAATCGATATGTTAAAGCAATCACCCCAGATATACAATACACAAGTTCAAAAACCAATGCAAATGCATTGCAGCAGTCTCAGTCACCAGAAGGTGTTAAAGTTTCCTACAGTAAAATTAAAGAATCTTAGGAATAAGATAGCATTAGAAATGAGGAAAGACACACAGAAAGACAAAGACAATGCATATTTCATTAAAAAAAAAAAAAGGAAAGAAAAACAAAGATGATGCAGACTACCAAACATTTACACTTAAAAAAAAAAAAAAAAAGTCAACATTTAAATGCATTTTCTTTCTCCTCAGGTAACAAGTTACTAACAGGAAGAAAGGCAGAACCCATTGTGTGCAGTTCTTTGAAAAGACAGATTCAGTGCATGGAAGAAGTGACTGGGAGGATGGGCTTATTTCCACCCTAGCCAATAAGGAAGACCAAATACCTTTGTGCTTGTCCCGTTTATGCTTTAGCTGTGCTGGATGGGGTCTGATTCTGGCTAGAGCCTGTTCTCGATGGTTCATAAAAATAGGACCAGGAAATACAAGGGGGCCTGAGGAGAAACATTTTGCACATGCATAGGAGAACTCACAAAATGGAAACAGTGTGTTAAACAAAATTCAAATTAAAAGCAATGTAAAAAAAAAAAAAATCTTGTTTTCCTAAATTCAAAAGGCCCTAAATAAAAAAAAAGTTTCCATTTCTTGATAGTAAGACCAAAATATTCTGTAAAGAAACAATAAATATCCCACAGTTTTACCTGACCTTGTAAGTACTCAACTGTACTTCAAGCAACAGAAATACAACAGACTTACACTGGAGTAAAATTTGATAGCAAATATCCATTACTGTCTTTAACAGTTAAAGAGATTATCATGCCTTGCATCCTACAGTATTACATTCAAAATACTAATCTTAAACAGTATCATATCAATGCTAAATTTAAAGAACATAACCATACAACTGTTTGTCATTACCATATTTAAAATGCAAATATATCACTCAAAGAAAAGAGCTACCCAAAACTACCTGTTTCATGATGAAAATTACTCAAATTATACCATTTTTTTCTTATCTACTTATTAAGTTTGAAATACATTTATTTTTTAAACATTTCCCATCTATGTAAAGGTCTCCAAAAGAAGATCTGTATTTGATGAAAGCAATGATATAGGTATTTAAAACTTTCTCCAGACTACTTTTTAAAATCTAGACCCAAGCAGTGCTATATGAAGTTTAATTGAGTCTGATTAAATCTGTGGTTTTCCTCTATTTTGAAGGTTAAACATGCCACCAAGAATTTCTTTGCAGGCATCTTCTTCTTCCAGAGGTCTCACATTCAATGCAAACCATGAATCAGGAGCAGCAAATTCTGCCAAATGTCACTCTTGCCATTCTATGGCTTCCCAGACCCAGTACTTACATGAACTTAAAAAAAAAAAAAAACAACAAAAAATCCCACAAAAACCCCAAATCAGGCTTTATGTCATGTCATAAACAGCTTATGTGAAACTTTGAAAACAAGTATTTCTCCTCCTTCCCCAAAATCCTTGTTACTCAACTTCCTTAGCTGAACTTTATTAACAAATTAAAGTAGGTAACTTCAGAAATGCTCACTGTCTCACGTTTCCTGCTGTCAGATCCAATCCACCAGTTCCTTCACTAATAGTAAACAGCATGGAAAGAAATTTAAGTGGAAGTTAGGCCAAAACTACCTAGCTTTAGAACCTTCAGATGAAGAAACCTCTCTTCACACACAGAAGTTCCCAAATTTTAGCATTAACTTAAATAAGAAAATGTAAAATGTTTTAAAAGTCCACTATCGTCTTTCCCCCTAACTTTGAGATTCATACATGTGTTAGCTGATAAAATAGCCCCAAACCTCATTAATCATGTATCTTTCTACACACAGCATTGATTTTTAATTTTGGTTCTATTGTACTTATCTGGACTGTCTTTATCCCAGAATAGGTCCCCCTTGTTAATTAAGAACTCATTCTGATGATCAAGGATCATAATTTGCTTCTACTTTGCCTTCATCTTGTAGATTCTTCCTTTGATTTTCTTGCTATTGCTCCCACTTTTCACAAACTCCTTTCAATTGGAGTTTCTATTAATAGCTACATTTTTGGTAAAGATTATTTTCTGCCAGGCCACTTGCTGTGTTTAATATCCTTCTTCCCATCGTTTAGACTCACATAGAAAAAAAAAAAACATGCTTCCCCTCTTTCCAAGTTGGAGGGGAGCCACTGAGGAGTAACTGAGGCAGACCAGGAAAAGGCAAGAAAGAGGAGAGAGACAAATGACAAGCAGTTTATGAAAGCTAAAAATATTTGAAGGACAGAGATACAGAGGAAAGCTGGATGAAGGACAAAACAAGGTGGGGAAAAAAAGGAAAAAGAAAAGTAATGGGACTTGCTTACTGGGAAGTTCCTAATGAAATGAAAAGCCCAAGAAATACAGAATTAGACAGGACAATACGACAAAAGTGAAACTTGGATTAGAAAAGCTGCAGTAAGGGATGCAAAGACTGCAACGAGTGCAGCTTGAAGTATGTGGATCTGAGGTATTTGTGGGTGATCAAACAGAAGTGATCTCTAGATAACTTCGGTGAAAAATTCTGAAGTTCTAGAAAATGCGTGCACAACAAACAGCCCAGAGGTAAGACACAGCCCTGAAGGTTGCCTTGGCAAGTTTAGTGCTAAGAGCAAAGAAGGCAAAAAATAAAGAGAATTTCAAGAGGACAGAAGGAAGTGAAGTACACGAGGTTGATTAAAAGAACTACAGGAGATCTGGGAGACAATGTTTAGGAAGCATAAAAGGCTGTCAACTCCAGCACAGTGCTAGCACATGGCTGCCTTTAGCTGCCAAGCCACTTGTCTGAATTACACTCCCCTAGTCAAAACTACAATTCTGTAACAGTATCTAACCTTCTGACCAAAGTAGGATTTATCTTTGTTTCTGGATATTCCTATATGCCCTAAATTCCCACCCAGTATGTAAAGATCCTGAAATCAAAATAAAGTTAAATGCAATATATCTTCATTTTATAATCATTTGCAGCTAATCCATGTAATGTAAGTCTGTCATCGTCTTTGGCTTTTTATGAGTGCTAACTCTGTAACATGATTTTATCGTGATAGGAAATATCTACATTTTTATCTACACTTTGATGCCTGCATGTTTAGTTATGTGTTGGCTAGATGTAAAGCACCTCCTCTCCCTCCAAAATAACACCACAGGAAACGAAACACTACAGCACTTCATACAGACAGCATCTGCTCTCTGCTTACATCTGAGGTTGTCTGTAAAAAGGGACCAGAGTTTAGGTATTATGAATTATTCTGGTGGAACAATTTAGCTGTGCATTAGGCACTTCCCTTATTTTGTAAAAAAATGCCTGCAGAGTATTATTTGAAAAACTCTTAAGAAGCCTCCAAAATAGATCTACATGGGGAATAACAACCTATTACTATTCTCAGCTATTTTAGTAGCTCAAGTCAGAGAGATGAAGAAAGGAGAGTCACTGGTAGACTGCAATGCTGCTATTTTTAATTAGTTGCTATACAATGCAAAATGACATTCACTCTCTTCCTTTATTTTTTACAGAATGTTTTCCCATAGCTAAATTGTGAGATTAAAACACCCTTAGCCTAGGAAACATCAAGATTAGCCTTTCTTTCTTGGTCCTGCAGGATCTAGGCCTTTCAAAATGGACTTTGTCTGGCAGTGAATAAAAAGCATAAAGGAAAAAAAAAATACTTATCCACAGAAATAATTTCATTTTCTAGTGAAGTAGAATTTATTAAATAATGCAGTGGACTACAGGAAAACTTACACAATTAATATCATCCTACAAGCACTCGCGTGCTTCTGCATTCTTGGCCATTTAAGCACTCAGGCAGAACTATCAAAGAGTTTACTACTTGATTTGAATTTATATTACACATATTTTGATTTCTTCTAGTACATTTCCAGAAACAAACACGATTTGCAACCTGTGATTACAGAAGATTGAAATCAATGATCTCAAATGGTGACTTCTACACCAGTGCACTGAATGTAGCAGGCTACCTAAAAAAATAGTACACAACCACACATCTGAAGACTGCATCATGCGGAACATACACAAGCAGTATAAATTAAGGTTGCACAGGGAAGTCATAGGTTGGATGGTCCTTTCTGTTCTAAAAATTTATTTTTGGCTTCTTGAATACTTGGAAAAGAAAAAACGCAAGTTTTTGGTGTTTGGTTTTTTAAATAATAAAATAGGGAGGCAAAACCCTAATACAGAAAAAGTTATCTAATAGGTCAAAAGGTGGTAAATTTGAAAGAAAAATATTTAAGAAAAAGAAACCGGGGACAAATGCTTAGTTTCAGTTTCACTAAAAGTAGA
>NW_020799091.1:44513426-44553335 GCF_003259725.1 Athene cunicularia
TAATCAGTCTCCTGTGGGTTCTTTTGTTGTTCCAAGTAGAATAAGACTGATGGAAAGTAATTTTCCCTTTCTGTAAGGGCATTAAAAGCTCAGCCTTGGTTACACACCAAATATGTATCTCACTAAAGATCATCTAAAGGTTTTTACATCATAGGCTGATAAAGAGAAGCAGTGAGATATCAGTGAAGCACGAGACCATTTATTATCACCATATTGAGCTATTTCTGTATATTTTAGCTTATTAAGTACGGTTTGTTTAAAAAGTTATTTTCACATTCTCGCAGCCTTCAGAAAATAACAGAATTATCTTGAAGCAATAAACTGAAATATTTGATAACTTCTAAACTATGACTTCAAATAATCACAGGAACAGATTTCAAGATTAGCTCCCTCAGTAAATGGTAATCTTCGGTTCATTACATTAATTGTACAATGTGGCCCAGGGAATTCTGCAATTCATTAAGGCATAACTTAATGTCCCCAAGACTAAAAAACCTGGTGTTTCATAGGAAAGTAAAAATAATCTAACCATGTCCTGAACATTCTAACATACAAAACTTCATTACCACAGAAAACAATAAAGTGTAACTACTTTTGCACTCGCCTCCCACTATGCCCATGAAGCCCTAAACCAGCTTGAAAAACATTTCTTCATACAGTTCATCAGCTCCTTCACTTCTCACTAGAACAAGAGACAGTGAAATGCTGAGAAACATCCACCAGTAATATGTTGAATTACTATGTTTTAGCATAGAAACTGTGATGAATACAGCTGGCTTTATTTCTCAAAAGGTCATAGATCAGACTCAAAAATGTGGAATTAATTTTGAGCCTTCTTCACTGCTCTTGTCACAGCCATTAAACTAGAAGCAGAAAGAAGCAGCTCAGTGAAGTAGCTCTCTACCACCCTCACAGAAAAGCAGCAAAGCTGGTCATCTGAACACACTGTAACTACTTGTTGCAATGAAAAGAGCGAAGAAATATAACTGATCTTAAGAAACTCTTACTTTTTTTAAGTAATAGATTTATTATCTCAAACTAAAACACTTTTTTCTACTGTTAATTTTAAAGATCTAGTTTGTCACTAAAATAAAATTGGTTTTTGAGTGAAGCAACACTAATAACTGATTCTAAAATACAATTTACTGGTTACAATTCTATCATAGCACACATAATCTAATCTGCTATGACTCATTTCAAGATAAAAACCGAAATCTTCAGCATAAGCAACTAAAATTTCTCAAGTTACTATTTAGCATGGTGCTGCTGAACAGCACATATACAGGTCCCTTGCAGAAAAATGCAAATAAAGATGAGCATACTCATCTTCTTCCACACAAGCGATGACAACCCACCTTGCGACAGACTTAAATGATTCTCATATACCTGTTTACATAACCATCACCTCCTCCCTTAATTCAAGAGGACCGCTGGAAAATATTTTTAAATCAGAGGTCACTGTAACAAGACTAAGTCTGGAGCTTTGGTAAGGAAGAACAAACATTTAGACCAATTAAAAACCTGAAATGTGTAAACCAGCATACTTCCAGCACTCATGCTCTTACACTTCTGTCCTAAACTTTATTCCTATTTCCACACACTCAGGGGGAAAATGAGTGAGAGGTTTCTTTCTGATTTTTTTGTTTTGTTTGCTTGTTTGTTTTAGGAATGAAATATTCTTATATTTACTTGAAAAGCTTTCATAGTCCTCTTGTATATAAGTCATTCAAGATCTACGGAAAATATTTGTATTGAATAAAGGTCACCAACTGTAAGTAAAAAGTGATCAGCAACATTCAGTGATGGATCCTATTCTTCACTATCAAAACCTACACATGTTTTGTTTCTCGCTGATCTGGCATAGAAGAACAAAGGTCGCACGTTAACACACTACAAAACTCTGAAGGTGTAATCCTGACAAACAAAACACTGTGCACCTGAAGGAAGGACCATTCAGGACAGAGCTAACCGGGCCTTTAAGTGACTAAGAAATATTTTCCGAGAAGTAAAAGGTTGAAATCTTTCTTTGGATTTCTAAACAGCTATTTCAGTAGCAAGAATTTGTTCAGTCACATACGCACAAATACTAGACATTTTAGGCACAACTAAGTCTGCCTATTCCTTTAAACATTAGTATAACTACATTTTTCCAGGTTGCAAAACCTATGCACAGCAAAATGAAAATCTAGTATATTATTTAAATGTCTCTCTCAGGAAAAGAAGACTCTGCTAAATCCAAAACTTTTAAAAAAAGTGATAAATGGGCATACAGAATGGATAAGCTGCTCTGGTTCCACTTCTAACCACAGAAATGGAAGTAAACTGAAATGTTTCTCTGCTGTGCTTTTTTTTTTCCCCTCCCCAACTGAAATTTACCTCCCAGTCTGTCATCAGTACCCTTCGGGGCTGACAGCAGCAGCTTTCAAAAATATCTAGGCATTCAATAAGGATTTAAGAAAAAAATATTTTCAGCTGTACCTAGTATTTGCCAGCAGTATGCAATGCAGTTACAACAAGACCTAGGCAAAGGAAAAAAAAGGCTTCCCCTCTCCACCTCACAGTTAAAATTAACCACAAAGATTCAAAGCAAAATAAAATATTCCATCTTTTCCCACATACATAGGAAACTATAAGCTTTCTCTTCCTTGTTGCTTCTCATTTGTGGTAAGACCAGTAATTTCTTAAATGCAAGTAAAATAAAGCTACAATTTGCCCCACAATGTTCACTGATATGGAGTCTAGGATCTAAGTCTGATCACAATATGCATTTTGTATCCAAGTATAAACAGTATCTAATTCCTAGGAGGAGAATCTAAATGGTATTTATTAACCCAGAAGGAACTTGAAGAGCATAGTATTCCAAGTTGTTCCTCTTCTCAACATACAATAATCTTACAAACCACATCATCATGCCTCAGTAAAACATTATGATTTATGTTAGTCTAAATCTTTCAACTTTAGTTATTTACCAGATTAAGACACTGAAGTATTTTAAAACAGTAAGAGTACTGAAAACCTATTATGATATGTATTGTTTGTATGGAAAAATCAACAATAATTCCTGAGGTAGATAAAAAACAAGGCAAGAAAATTCTAAAATAATTAAATGTTTTGTTTGGTTTGGTTTTTTAATTCCACGCATCAATTTTTTCATGTTATTCAAATATAGAAAAGTTCATTTCATAAAACAATAAATTCTGCTTACTATTATACAACAGAAATTCAATAATGTATGATGATGATGATGATGATGATAATAATAATAACAATAATAATAATAACAACAACAATAACAATAATAATAATAATATCACAGTTCATACTATAAGTAACTAGCACTGGACAGGCTTGCAGTCACTTCAACTCTTCATATAAAAAGGCATATAAACTCCATATAAAATCTTACATTTAAAAAAACTATTAAAAAGCTATTATTCAACTAGAAAAAAATGAAAACTGACTATATGAAAGTGATATAAAATGCTACTCTTCACCATTAAAATTCTGATTCTTATTAGTAGACTTTATTAAACACACAGATTTTTCACAATCTTCCAAAACCATGCTAAATAACATAAGCAAGCTATTTATGTTCCAATTTTTGTTTGGTTACTGTACCGGAGCAAACCAATTAATTTCCATTCTTAGAAAACAGACTAAGAAGTTTGATGAAACTATTCCAAGCCTCTCATCAATAAGAAAGCCACTTACCTCTTCCTTCTTCCAATCTGTGTCTCCTATTTACACGTTGCCGCTTTTCTTCTTGCCGCAACTGAAGGTGTTCTTCAATATTAACTCCAGGAACAGGGACAGCTACATAAATTAAGAAAATAAGATATGTAAAATTATTTTCACGGTAATAAACCCCAGAAGTTAAGGAAATGACAATGGAAGCCTACTTACTGCCTGCTCTTTACATGGCTCTGACACAGTATTTAAAAATAAAGAAAGGAGCTGAGTAAATTTAGAGAAGAGTTTTAGGCTTGATCTCTCAATTTCTTGCTTTTCATGAATCTACCACAATTTCAACATCATTGAATATACATATTTACATTTAGTTATGTGTTGTCATGGCTATCTGAATTTTTTTAAAAAAAGTTTCAGAAAGTATTATTACTAAAATTGCTTGTATTTTAGAAACATTTTAAATAGATTAGATATTTTTAAGAATGATTTACCACTGTATGCTCTGTGCTTAATAAGAAGCATGCAACTACTTTAATGCATGTATACATCTGTACATAAATCTGACTTATTTACCAAACTAGCTAATTTAATAGGAATTTGAAACAAACTGATAAGCACTTTTTTAAACAGAAAACATGAGTTGAATGAATGCAACAATAAAACTACTATAAGCACTACCTTTTTCCAATGTTTTTTCAGCAAATTGCAACAAGCTAAAAGAATATACCTTGCCCCTCATATCAAACAAAAACTCCACTTGGAAGCACTGTCACTTTTCTCCAGACAAACATGGTTAATGCCCTCACCTCAAACTATGCCAAGCCCAACACAGGACCAAGAACTGTTGTCTATCCTGCTAGGAGAGGAGTTGGCAAAGCGGAGGTTAGCACAAAAAATATAATTCCTCCCTGGTCATGCATGAGAACAGAGCCATGAAGCAGAGCTGCTATTGCCACATTCACCATCAGTATAAACCTACCTCCATGACAGCCATATACAAGCAAATTATATTTACAAATACATGTATGGAAGCATCAGAACTGTTCAGTGAGGTTATCTGGGGTCCTTAGTGTTAACTTATTAAAACAATCCCTTCTATTTAACTTCTGCCTGGTGAAAAAAATTCCCACACAAAGTACAGCACATAATTTTCTATTATTACCACTCCCTCCCCTCAAGATAAATTGGTGAGATGTATAAATATTTTAAGTTGCACATCTAATTATCTTACGGCCTTTTCTATACCAGATAGTACATCCACACATCCATGCAAGATTAAGGGCTCAAAGTAAATCTAAACATAAAAAAAAAAAGTAAGGAAGGGCAGTCTGATCTCCAAAAAACTCTAAGTGCCCAGTTGTAAATCCAGAGAATACACTATTAAAAATGCTGTTATAACAGATCTTACAAGGCAAGATTCAAACTGCATTCTCCAATTATTAGACCAGTTGGCACTTTTTCCCCTAACATGGCTATTTTGGGGGAGGGTAGGTGGGGTGGGAGGTGTTTTTTTGTTGTTGTTGGTTTTTTTGTTTTCTTTTAAAAGTAATTTCCATATTGCCACGTTAGTGGCACATTACCTCTGAAAATTTCTAAGAGAAAAAAGAAAAAGTTTTCAAGAAATGTTATTCCCACCTTTTATGTGACTGCAAAAAATCCTGATGAAAATAATATAAAAAATTTTCCAGCTATCAAAAAAGGACAGGAACAACTTTGTAGTATCAGCATTAGTATAACCGCACAGGTCAAAATGGCACGCGTGTCTATTGTAAAGGTATGTTTAACATATTTCACTTACCAGAATAATCCCACTTTGCTATATCACCAATAAATAAACCTGCCTGATAAGCAACATTTTAGTATAATATTTTAACATTTAATATATATTATTTAGTAAAATATTTTAACAATATTAAACTAAAACTGTCCTGTATGTCTTATAGTTCAGTAATTTGATTGGAAAGAAAGAACTGCATTATATAAGATACAAAGTTCTATCATATAAAAGAATCAAAATACTAACTGAAATATTAATTTGAAAGAAGAAATCTATTTCTAAACTAACCTGTTATTCCAATTCAAGTTTCAGTCAGCAGTGGGATTGAGTTTAAAGAGTGTAAACAGAAGTACTGATTTAAAAAAAAAGTACAGTAAGAAAGAAAATAAAAAGCCATCTTGTTAACTTCATATCACTTACCCAGCAAGAGATCTAAAGGTATCATCTCTTTTACAGCATCAAGGATTCCTCTTTGCCTTGCTTCCTGGCCATCCAGTTCTCTAGCACACGCCTTGCAGCAGCCACATACAGCGCAGCCCGACTCACCTGAGCCACAGCCACAGATTCTGCAGCAAACAGAGTTGCTTTATCACTATCTTTTATTTTCATGCATTACTGATGCCTTGGTAATTAAAATAAAAAGGCATATAACCTCTCCATATTAAAAAGGTTTCAGCAGCTAGATTTTAAAAAAACTATTAGTTTGTTCTATCTGTGGACATATAATTTTTTTTGAGATAAACAAAGTATGGCTGGTTTAAATCCTAACTGCTGTTGCATGGTGCCAGGGAGCATACACTGACCAAACTGACTTCTCATCATTAACTTTTCTTCATTTAATTAAACATACACCACATGAAAACATGAACAAGGAAACAATGAGCACATGCAATGTTGGAGAGATAGCAACGGCAATATGTAAAGCAGCAGCACTTTACGCAGCTCAACCCTGATGTAACAGATAAAAGCAACAGGAACAGCAAGATAAAATACTTCCATCATAGGATGAAGAAAAGTTACCCCAAAGCCAGCAGTTATGTCAGAAGACACATTTTATTAGTGTTCATATTCAATAGTGAAGAACTATACCCTAAAGAAATGTTTAAAATTGCATTTAGAACTAAATCACCTGTAACCGTGACAAGCTATTTACAAAAATGTTAACCTACTTCTGATTTTAAAAGCACAGACTCTTTTCAGATATATTGTTTCCCTAGACTGAGAACACATCAACTCAGTTTACATGCAATGTGTGCTTTAGCCATTCAACACACTAGAGCAGGTATATTTCCATATAGTTGCTTACCCTCCAGGCACTCTGTCAGGACGCCCACTACTAACACAGCTAGCTCCATAGCCCGTGCAATCTCCACATACAGTGCACACCATACACTGCTCCAGCTTCCATTTATGCATGCCTGGAGGACACATCATGGACTTCTCATCTTTTTCATCCAGTTCCTCTTCCAGGTCTTCATCCATTGCTGTTGCCATGTTTTCAACTCCAAAACCTAGTTACGGTATGAAACAAGAAACAACTGTTTTCTGCAGCCAACAGTAGCTACTGAGGAAGCTCTAAAGAACATTTGCAGATCAGATTTTAAAAGGAATGGCTAGGCATGTCTGATTTGCATGCTCAGCAAACACAATGACACTTTTGAAACCTCTCTGAGCATGGGCTGGGGTATACAGCTAGGTCTTATGACTTAAAAGGGAAATGAAACATTTATATTCAGTATACCTGTAACAAGTCATTTACTTGTCACATATAAAATACTGCAATCTGGCAGAGGTGAATAGGTATGATCTTTTCGTACCTATATTTAGGATTAATGGAAATTGTGTGGAGAAAGGTGTAGACTTGCATTCATGCCCTGTTTAGGGAAACAACAGTCTCAAGATTGAATACAAACAAGGAAAGGTAGAAAACTACTTACTATGACAACTGCACATAGTAAGACAAGGAGTGATGAGGTTTGGTTTTATCAATTTGTTTTAAAGAAAAGCTTTTTCACCAACAAACATAGGTTGTAGGGTTTTTTTTTAAACATAACTGAGTTTATTAGTATGTGCAGAACACCAAATACCCGACAGTTGAACTGAAAGCATCCATACCTGGGGTTTTTAAAGCACGTTGCATATACTGAAGTTTTAGTTTTGTAATTATATTTTGTAATAAAATGCTTAGTTATGTTTTCACTTGTGATAGATTCCAGCATACAAAAGTAGAAGTTTAGGTCCCTCACCTTTTCCTCCCTGGCTCATCGAGCCTGTGTCTCGTCCACACTGTCCTTTATTATTAACGCCGAATGTCCAAACTTCTCCATTCTTCATTAGCGCACAGGTGTGAGCTTTGCCCATGGCTACTTGAGTCACAAAATGGCCTTTCAAATCTGTTACTAAACCTGTAAGACATAAAACAGTTGAGTAGTAAATTGTACTTTCTACCTGAGAAGGAAACTTTGGTGATATAAAAAAATTGCTAGTGGATACTGACAATTTTTAAATTAATGGCAAGAAAGAAAAACAGCAGATATAAAAAACAAGTGCTAGAGTAAGAAGTGAAAGGAGAATTAGGCCTAGGCCATTTGTCCTGCAAAGAAAAGAAAGTCAAAATCAAACCAAACCCTGCTGCAAATCACTTGTTCTGAAAAACAATTCTAAAGGAGTTATAATGCCATTGGAGTTTAATCCTTTAATATTTTACTTAAATTGATATGAACTGGATCACCTGCAAATTCAAAGCAGGCTGTCTTGTGAGCAGAGAAATGTATAAGGCCTGGTTCCCTGCACTCTGTTCATACCAAAATATGTCTCATTTCTGTGATTTTTCCCTGGGTGGCCTTCTAGTGTCAGATTCATATAACTTTTTTTTTTTCCTCTCCTCAGTGGAAGCATTAATTTGGGTATTTGGCACCAGTTTGCTATATATTTTTACAGAACTTAAGGAAACTGTCTTCTCTTTCTATCCTTCTGTCATATTTGGCTGAATCAGCAGAAATTCAGAAATGGATTAGAAGACTAAGAAACACACAAACATCATTTCCATAGGCTAAAAACTTACAGAATAATTTTAATTACTCTAGTTTTGAAATTACTTAAAAAACAATTATTAACTTACTTGTACTATCAGAGTAAATGGCATCTTTTCCAAACATGTAGAGTTCTCCATCTTTTGAGATTACAGAACTGCTTCCATTATTGCACGCTGTAGATATAACAATCTTTCCTTCCATTTTAATAATCTTTTTGGGCTTATATGGTTTTGACTGCCGTCTGCTTTTAGCTTTAAATAGATAAATAAATTACAAGTCATTCTACCAAAAAACCTTCAAAGACACAATAACATTTGTTTAATAAGGAGGGTTTATAAGAGTTTTCAGACTGCCACTGAAAAAAAAATTTCTATATGTATGCTCTCCTGGCCTAATTTTTATTGGTTTACACTGGTTTCTCTCAAAAAATTCAATGGCAAGCAAAGTCATGATTAGACGGGTATCTTCCAGGAATGAGTATTCTTCATATATATATATATATATATACACACATATATATATATATACACACCAAATTATCTTTATGAACTTTACAAAACAATGAATAGTAAAGAAGTCCTCATTTCCATCTGAGAAGAATACATATGACAATATAAGCAAAATAAGTTCAGAGAAAAGTTACACAAGTTCATTTTTTAAGAAAAACATTAAATTCTCTATTTATTAAAACCACATTTGGAAAAACTTTGAGTTACAATAGATTCCCACAAAAGGAAAAAGGGAAGAAAATGTACTGGAAAAAACAAACCAACTCAAAATCATCGTTTGCAATCTCGCCTCAAACAAAACAGTAACACAGCTAGACTGGATGAAACAACTAACAGCTACCATTACTGCCTGTGAATTTTCACCCAAGTCAGAGAACTGCCAGCTACTTTCACTTGCTGAGAGTTACTAGCTTTCTACAAAGAACACATGCACACACCCTGCTGACAGTCTCCCTGCGCAGGTTTAGAAGAAATCAGGGGAAAAAAATAAAACTTGTGCATATCCACTCTAAGTGAAACTAGAGCGTGGCAAAGAGAACCAGATGAATCATAAGACAGTTGAAACTCAGAAAGACCTTGCTCAGATCCTGGAGCAAATTCAGTCAGTTTAAACAAAAGCAGTGACAGCAATTTACTTCAAAGTGCTAAACTTCTGTTTCATCTGAAATTGTAGATTAAATATACAACAAAAAGAATCAGTTTAATGGTATTTTGGGTAACTTCCCAATAACTGCTCAAAACAATCTTGGAATTTGTGCTTTTAAATACATTTCCTAGGATTTTTTTGTTTGAATCTCTTAGATTTATTCTACATTTACTGGAAAAAGTTGTTTGATTTTGTCCCACACAGTTTTCAGTAGATTTTCATTTAAGACGACTCTACAAAATTATTTCAGCACATACCAAGTTTATTATACAAATAATTTTACACGGAAGTACTATTAACTTACTCTCTCATGAACACATTAAGAATCTACTCCATATGCATTATCAAACTTTAAAATGTGTTCTTGCCTGTATTTTAGTTGTACTACATGGGAAAATCCAGACATTCTTAAAGAATACTGTCAATGTAGTCTCAATCTTTCACAGGAAGAGTAAGATAAATACGCTTTGTTTCTGCATGAGCTATGCCATACCTCATGCATGCAGCCCATTGAGCTTTTATGAACAACTTTCCTGAAAGGAAACACTCCTACACAGTTGACTGAGACAAAGCTGGACTCTACTGATGCTGTTTATCAAGATTTTAAATCTATTTCAAAATACTATTTTAAACTCTAATCATCTAGTACTACCTAAAGACTTGAATTTTATACCAACATTTGAGTGTTATTTACTATATTTCTAACTGACTGCACTGAGGCACAAAATTTCAGTATGATTTACAGTCTCTCTGTGTTTAAATTCTATGGCTAGCAGACCAAAGTTTTCCACAAATCTGCTTTGTGAAAAAGATATTCATTTTAATGGTAACATCAAACTACAACATTAAGACAGAACATTATTGAGAAATTAATTTGAATTTAAGTTAGGCTTCAATATTATATGAAAATGCTATCTATGAAATATACATTACATTACCCTATCAAAATGCACACATCATGAGGCTGACAAATCAAAAATACCAACTCATTTTTAAGATCCTCAGGACCTAATATTTTTCAAAATAAATTCTTTACTTTTTTTTTCTTAAATTAATCTAACACAACATAACAGAACAGTCTGTTTCTTCAAGTGAAGTATTTAATTTAATATCATAGCAGATCACAGCTTTCAGGCACCTAAAGATACCTTTCATTGACTTATAAAGTGTATTTCAACCTCAACACACAACTTTAGAGATCAAAACTAGGAAATTTGATAATTTTATATTGAAGAGTTACTTGTTAGTCTGAAGATCAAATTAAACTGTCCTCTCTAATGTCTGAAGCATTCTGCTTGATCAAACACAGGAAGACTGTGCTTCTACAATTTCTGATCAATGTACCTCTCCATTATGGAGAGGCATTATCTGGCAAAACATAGTTCAGAAGTTCTCTAAAACACCAGTGAAGAGGCAAAAGCCTGGCTCTTCAGTTTTTCAGACAAAGTCCCAGGCAGACAGCATAGCCTCTTGACCAAACTTATGACTGCCTTTTCTCAGGACAACTCTAAAATATCACTCTCACCACACAACCCAAACTGAGATCAACATCTCTAGCTGGGAGGGATGGTGGCACTGGTTGTCAGGACCTGTGGCTGGCATAAAATTCAGATCCAATGGCATGCTTACATGTTCTCAGAAGATGTTAAACCTCTTCTTTTGGAATCAAAAAGTGGTTAATAGGCTTTTAGGAACTGTTGGTCACGCAAGCATAATACGTACTTGATTCACCATCCTCTCCTTTACTAGCAGAACCTGTGAAGAATATGCTTCCATCCTCAGCAACAAGTAAGGCATGTGAGCCATCATGTCCAACAGAGAACTGAATAATCTTTGGAGATTTTGTGATTGGGAGTTCAACCCATTTTCCTGCTGAAGGACCACCTTGTTTAATTCCAAGGCTCTGATATTTGCCAGTATAATAAATCTAGGAGGAAACAGTTCATCACTTTCAGTTATGGCACATTAAATTTGCATAATCTTTAAAGTTGCATTGTTTTTAAATCCTGTCATTTCAAACCATACAGAACTTTTCCTGATATTGCTTATACCATTTCAGTATCTCTATCCTAAATCCAAGAATTTTGACTTAATGGAGGAAACATTCTGACTGATTCTGCTTGTTCTGAAATGTGCTTTCTACTGTGACACAAAAGAATTTTGACTTAATGGAGGAAACATTCTGACTGGATTCTGCTTGTTCTGAAATGTGCTTTCTACTGTGACACAGAATTAGTTTCCACATGTAATTGTTTGGTTAGATGAGTCGAACACACAAGAAGGAACTGTTCAGAAGAAACTAAGCACTTAAAACACTTAGAAAAATGTCTGGTCTGTGTAAAAACAAGATAGTATTATAACAATAAAAGTAATTAAAAAGACAAAATTATTACCAATTTAATATGCTTCAACATTTTGAAAACTTATTTTCAGTAAATGCACAGTGGCCACTGAGTACATAAATAGTAACATAGAATATGGTATTTCACATGAACAAACACAAAACTAGTGATATGGACTAAAAAGTTTCTTACAGAACTTACTATTACTCAACAGTACTATAAAATGGGCATAAAGCCATCTTTTGTTGTCTTAAAGTGTATTTCATACTTAAAAATACAACTTTAGAGATCAAAAGTATATTTGTTAATTTTACATTGAAGAGACATTTGTTAATCTGAAGATCAAATTAATCTGTCTCCTCTAATGTCTGAAGAGTTCTCTAGAGAGATCTAATGTCTAGACCAAATTCTGCTTCATACTATTAATTTTTTTCTCATAAAAAGTAGTTTATGAAAATTTTCACCAATCTCAGTGTTTTAATAGCAGCAGAGCAAGGCCTTCATTCCAATAAAGCAGCACAATTCTGAACACAGGAATATGCAAATGCACCTGAATATGCATATGAATATGCAAATGTCTCTGAAAAACAGTCTCTATTGGGCAGAACCAACATATCAAATCATTAAGAATATGATTAAAGAAATCAGTTGAAAACTTTTCATAGAGGAAGCCAATAAGGAAGAATTGGAAGGATTGAAAAAATCATGCTGGGATTTACATCACAGAATCATCTAGGTTGGAAAAGACCTTGAAGATCAATCCAGTCCAACCATTAACCTAACACTGACAGTTCCCAACTACACCAGATCTCTCAGCGCTATGTCAACCCGACTCTTAAACACCTCCAGGGATGGAGACTCCACCACCTCCCTCAGCAAATAAATGACTATGGTCAGACTGTTTATAGTTATGAGGTAAAAAAATTTGCAAATGTGGTAATACATCATTTGTAGACAGAAGGCAATTTTGTCCCCCAAACCTAAAACAAAGCTGCACACTGTCTCCAAGTAAGAGTGACTGTATAAATTTCTATAAATTCAAGCCACAGATTTTTCAGTGACTCCAACACCATCTGTTTATGTTTTCAAATAACCATTTGCCTTTTTCCCTTTAAAGTGGGCTCTGAAAATATAATTAAATACAGTCATATAAATTCATTCTAACATAGTAAAAATGCAAAAAGTAATTATGGAAAATAAGAATTAAATTTTTTAAATGCAGAAATACATTGATGCAATTTGCTATTTACTAGAGAACATTTTCAGTACCTTCCCACTAGCAGTTTTCATTAGTGCAAACTCTCTTCCAGCACCAAGGACAGCTGATTCCTCATCAAACCCTGTACCTGTGCAAGTAAGATTGTGTTAACCAGGCAGTTTCACAAACCAGTTTACAGACTTAACTCTGACAGGAAGAGATTGTCTTAACAAAGGTAGTAAGGAAGTTACAAGTGAAACAATGTTTTGCTGCCACAAGAAGGCTTAATGAGCTAGACCTGGCAGGGTTGTTCAAAGAGGAAGCAACCACTAGCACAAGAGCAATTGCACTTGGTCAGACAAAAAGATCCATGTAACAAAATATGTTTTTGTTCTGATAGTGCCAAAAAAGCAGACATCTAACAGTGCAAAAAAACTCAAAGCAAAGGCCAAGTGGTATTTCTCCAAAATAATTTTGTAGACACATTTCAATTATATTGGAATATATTACATTCCAATTATACTGGAATATAATTTTGCATCTCAAATTCTGATGCAAGGTTGTTACCACATATTTAGTTTCTTTCAATGCATTTTTTTCCATTAATCCAGCCAGCAATCCTTTAAACTTTTGTTAACTTTGACCCACAGCAAGGAGTTCTATAGCTTAACCACGTGTTATACCAGCACTATTGTGAAGTCCAAGCTTCAAACAATTATGTATTTATTATACAACTAGAGGAAAATATTGAAAAACTATAGATAGTGCCATACACAGAAAGGTGGTTCAAAATGAGTATATGGATTACTAAGAGTCAAATAATGCTTAAACAGTTACTAAACCCTTGTACTTTTTCATGTATTTATAATGGAGCTATACGCTTCTGCGCACAATAAAGGCAAATAAAGGGAAGGGTGGTGTTTCAGTTTTATTATTTGAAGTACTAGGCTTGTTAGTAACCTTCAAAGAAGAGGACTTACTGATAATGTGCAAGTCTTTCTCCAGATCAAACAATGAGATGCCACAGGCATGTAAGCATTTTCTTGCAAGCTTAAGTTGCAGTTCTTGTTGTAGTACTGGCTCAGTACTTGTTGCAAATATTCGCACTACAAAGCCATCCTGGAATAAATCAATATTTTTTTAAATCTACTTTATACTGTTTAATAAATGCATTGATTTATATTTCACAGCCTAAGTGCATCAGTATAATTTCAGTGTAAATTATCAGAGGACACATTGATAAAGTAACATTTATAACAGAGAAGAAATGAAGGCAGTGCCAAACAGGACGAGCTGAAGACAAGCATCTGACAGACTTTAAACACATGCTGAATTCTATGAAAACACTATGAACACTATAACAATAGTGAATTGCTATAGAAATTAACTCTGAATCTCACTACAGAAAACTACTGGCTTCTATAACTATTTACATCTATCTTTCAAGCCCTCAACTTCTCCTGATTCAGAATCCAAATTTCTGCATGCAGTTTAAGAGTGGCTGCTTTAACGAGTAGCTAAAACATGTTTCTGTTTACAAGTGCAGATGAAGTATCTTCATCTGTTCATGTTTAAAAAAAAAGAGTGGTTCCATTAGCAGGGAAATGGCTTAATCTTGGGTTTTTCTGTAGTTGCACATCTGGCATCTCTTGCCAAGCCTGTCCCACTCCACCCTGCCCCATCCGTTTTACAGCTTTCTCACTGTCAAAAAACAGGGACCAGTACAGAACTAAGAATGTAAGTACTGTCTGCTGAACAAAACATAGAACAGGTAGAACTGTTTTGTCCCATTGCCCACTGGCAATTTTCATATATTTTCTTAATTGCCCATTGGCAATTTTCATATAAAAATCTATTGGAATACAGTATCTTTCTTATCTTTTCTAATAAATCCTGCTGAAATTCCCCAACAAGTACCAAAGCAATTACAGGAAATTAAATTAGAAAAAAAAATATCATTAAGTGCCAAGAAGCTTATCCCATAGAGGCCCTGCAGAAAAACACGTTAAAAAGCCATTATTCAATGTGTAAAATTTTTTCCTCAGTAAGAGCAACACAGTTTTTCTTAAAACTTATGTGAAAAAAATAAAAATCAGAAAAATACATCACAAATCAAAATTGTGTGGATAAATACCAAAACACTGCTGCTTTATGCACAAAAATGGTAGTTTTTCATTATATCTAGTTACATGGATTAGTTCCTTCATTGTGTCACCAAACAAAAAGCCAAGCTTTAACCAAAAAAGTAAGCTTCAAGTATTGTAAAATAAAACAATTCAGTTGAAATAAAAATAGTTTATCCATCATAACACTTACATCTCTAGATGCTGCTATTTGATTAATGTATTCTCCGTCAGTGAAAAGGATATTCTGCCCTTCAGTATGACAATCTATGAGAGAAAGGTAAATTACACTGCATCAGTTTATATTAACATACATACACAGCTGTTCTCCATCTAATTTATTCTCACTAGAATCAGACTATGAGAGTTTTACTTTGCCTAAAGAGATCAAAACTGTTCTGATAACATGCTAAGATCTCCTCTCCCACCAGAAACATATAATACCCCTTTGTCCTTTTAAGAGTTATTAAAACACTCTCCATCATATGAAATATAAGATGTTACCCCAATATTTAACTACAAAAGCATTTAGTATTCACCTGTGAGGGGTATTGTAAACTACTATAACACAACTAAATTCTAATTTTATGGGACTGTTAGTCTTTCTCCTCCCCCAAAGACATTTTTTCTTTTTTTTTTTTCCCCCCTCTCTCCCCCCAATAAGGGCTATTATTTTTAAAGTTTCTTTGATCCAGCATATAAAATCTACAGAAATAAAATAAAATGAAACACAATCAAACTTTCCATTAGCATCTTATTTTTTCCACTACTTGTAAATTTTGCCAAACTATTAACTGAAAATCCAGGATTTTTGGAAAATATAAAGCATCTACTTGAATGCATCACACATTTATTGAAAACAAGTCAGCTATTTCCAAGAAAAAAAGGTAGGAAAGAATTCAGCCCATATTAGGGAAAAAAAAAAAGAAAAAGACCACTTTCTCTACAAGTTGAAAAGCATGTCCCTTCATCTCTTCTTCCCTTCCTGTTCTGCTATTAACAGAGATTGGTATTATATGGCTTGTAAGGTGCTTGTTTCATTGATTACACATAGGAAAAAGATCTCTTCCAAAAATACTACCAGACAGCTACTTCACATTCTAAATATCTTCTTCAGAGCCTGAACAAAGATCCAGTATCAGTCATTTTAGCTAACAAATTTAATGTTAAATGAAGCACACACATCATCCTTCTGGCACAACCATCAAGTTTCCTATTTTTTGCTAGCTAGCTGGACTATTTTATTAAAAATAATAGAGCTAAAAAACCCCCCACAGTATTCACAAACCCATAAACTGTTTTTCCTGCTATATGCTCAGTCCAACACAGTATCTTACAGGAACAGAATATTCTCCAATTCTCACATGCTGAAGTAACCAACCTAAACTAGATAGCGTCCCCCTTAGAGCACACACAGGTATGAATCACAAAGAGCGTAAGCAGCAAGCAGGATGGAGCACGGCCGATACACTCAAGTTTGAAATACTGCTCTCTCAAACATAATCTCAGATTTAATGACCAAAGTAAGTTCATATTACTAATTCTTTACACTGCAAAGTTATTAGTGATACAACAAGAGTCGTCAGCAACTTGAAGACAAGTTTCAGAAATAATCTAAATTACATTTCTGAAAGGTTACATGAAGTTGGTAAGTATTAAGACACCTCGCATGGCTGAAAATTACATGCTCACATAAGTGTAACAGTCAAGGAATCAGGATACTCTGGACATCAGTGGGTCCATATTACACTGTTTGGCCTATTTCTTGAGTCATTTCAAGAAGAGGCAAGCACATTTTTGGAGATCATTTATATGATTGGTAAGTGTGTTCATGGAGGAAGTCTGGAACAGGGATGGTTGCTTTTTTTTTTTTTTTTTAATAGAAATATATATTCTTCAGAAGACTTCCTAAAAAATAGCATGTAATTAGATAACATTCAGGCCCAGCACTGAATACCAAATTAATGGGGAAAGCAGAAAATTAAGGCAAATGAAATACCAACAAAAAGCAGAATAGTAGAGTGTCTCAGCTAGCAAGGAGCTCTGATGAGTGATTGTAGTATTACTCAATCTGACTTCGGAAATTACTCTGGGGACAAAGATATCCAAGGTTTCTGTCTGGTGATTGCTATAACAGAAAAGGCTTGTTTTACTTACAGGACATAACTACAGACATCTGTTAATCACAGCTCCTTAGGGATTTCAAGAGAAGACGACCATCAAGCATCACCTTCTGTATTTATATAGTGCATTCTGTGTTTGCTAATAAGTACTCCTGAGCTCATCTAGGCTACCCTCAGTTAGCAGTACTTTTCAGACAAAGTGAATAGTCCTGAGCGCCAAGATATTAATGTTTAATTTCAAAGAACAATGAAACCATACACCATGTAACTTTAACTTCTTCAGATGAACACAGCAACCTTTCTCTAAGGTATGTAGTAAAGCATTATGGTTAAAGAAACATTCAAGATGGAAACCTCCTCTGTATGTTCAGGTCCAGTCGCCTAGAAAATGTCATAGAATTCAGGGATTCTTTTATGATATTTGGACTGGGAAGACAGGTCCACAGCTCAAGAATAGCGTATGAAGCCTGGCAAAGGCATGAGATGGAAGAACACTGTATGGTAGTTCCAGACACAGTCAGATTTGCTATATCATCTATCAGAGTGGAAAGACTGCCCTTTGAAATAGAAGTTTATGGTTTCAAGAAGCTGGTGGATCCTACTGCATGAGAAAGGAAAAGATAATGTTCCCCAGTTCACTGAGTTTTCTAAGGCCACATGACTTCTAGCTAGGATCAACTCCTAATCACATCTCCTAATGAACTCATAATTCCCTACGCATCCCTATACAAATAAATATGAATACCTTATTTAAATGCATTAGCACCAACCCAGGCATCTGGAAGAGATTAACTCCTCATAGAGATGCGTCTGAACACCATGCCAACTCGGAAAAAACAGTTGGGAGTCATATCAGTGTGCAGCTGTTAGCAAGGTTACTATCCTTTAGTTCTAGTTGGTGTGGTTTTTCAGAATTACTATATGCTGCAAGTTATTATGAAAATTACAGTGGGTCAGTCTCTACTATTTAGAGATATGTACCTACTCAGGTTTCCTCAGGATAGGTCACATACCCTCCCCTCCCCTTCATTTCTTTCCTTCTAATGGAAAACAGAAGTAACCACCAGTGGAACCCTTTGAATTTGTCATAGTCAAAAGAACAAGGCCATATCTGCACACAATATAACACTGTGATAAATGTGCAGAAGTGCAGAACGTAAAACAGCAAAGTTCAAGGGTTGAAATACAAAGGGTAGGAGTTATAAAGAACACCTATCATCCACTTTGAAACCATCACAAACCATACAAAATGCAACTGTGTGAAAAAGTTTGAGGAATTTCTGAATGGGTGTTCCCACAGTTACAAGATTTGCTTTTGCACATAAAGATTAATACATTTTTGTTTAGAAGGCATACTCTTTCTTAATTTATAGCATAAATACAAGGCTGTCTTGCAGAATCATACATGCCACTGAGATTTGCAAAAGAAAACTAATGTGTGCTTAGGTGTCTTTCAAGACTCCCATGAAGAGCACCGATTTGTTTACCAGTGACAACATAATTAAGGACCTCAAAGGACCCTATTGGTTGAAGAAGCTGCCTTGAGATTAAGAAAATTGAAAAACAATCCTACAGGGCAATTCGTCAGGTCCTTATATGTGCTCTCACTCAAATTTCTCTTACAGCCCCACAAAAACCAAACAGTTTAAACAGACATCCACATTTTAAGGACTTGCATAAAGTTGCATATATTAGATTCTACATTCATAGTTTGTTTCAAAAATTACTGTTTGTGTTTGAAATACAAAAAGCATAGAGAATTTTTCTGAGGTTTCAGTCAATGCCTTCTTATTTATGTCAGGATGCAACACAAACTCCTTCTTCTGATCTATTAAGCCTGACATTGTTTAATCAAATATATTCTTGTGCTCTTCTACTGTTTACGTGAGTGGCTAAGAACAGATACATTTCACCAGGAGGCCATTAAAGCATGTCCCAGGAACACCCTCATTTTCTAAACAGAGACCTAAACTAGGAGGCTCCTCTGCAAAAAGCCAAACAAAAACCCAAACAACAAAGCTGTAAAAGAATATTCCCAAAACAAACAAACAAAGCCCAACCAGCAATTTAAACATCAGAAGCACAATCAATAAGGATTCATCAGCCTCTTCTGTTTTTTTCGGATACATTTCTACCTGTATTAAAGAACAAATGGTTTTGGCCATAGGTGGTAATCATCTACATGTAAAAGACACTGGAAACAAAGTAATATCTGACCCAAATGCTTAAAGTTCAAATAAGGAAGAATATAATAAAAACATACAAAAATTCTTTAAGAAGGAAGTTAAGCTCTTGGGAGTCTTTAAATTAAGATGATTATACATTCTAAAATTGTGGCAATATTCTTCCAGTAGTTGGAGTAAGACACAAGACCTGTGAATGAAATACCTGCAGCTGGTCTAATGTAGCAAACCAAAGTAACAAAAAAGCAGTCTCTCTGTGATCTCAAAATCTGTCTCAATTTCACTTCTGCTTATCTGAAAATACATAACATGTAAACAGTAAGCTATAACTATCTTCTCATATCTGGAGGTTCTTACCTGGCAAAGCAACTGTACCATCTTGTTCCAAAGTTTCAGGGTTTATTCTTATGGCTGTCATACTGTGATTATTCGCATCTCTATATAACAAATAACCCTGGTAAGAGTAAGAATATACATATATTGGTATAAAAATATTACTAAATACATCAAAGGATATTGTCAAAAGTGGAAAAAATTCAATCATTACTTTAGGTATATTTTAAATATTTTGGAAACATTTTACATTCTGACAATCAACTTTTTTCCACTAATCAAACTCTGGAGTAATACAGAAATTTGACCCCCTTCCTCCACTTTCTACATTCTGTAGATCAGCGGGCTGAAGCCTGTATACAATTTTTGAAGCCATCTCTAGTAGTTGTGTTCTTCATATGTGCATACAATTACAGTTAAAAGCCCCAGGAAAAACAATGTTCCTGTCCCCACTTTCCAAATCAACAAAGGATTCACAGGAATTCCAGCAAGACAACACATATATTGCCCTATACTGAAAAGTACTCATTCATGAACATTAACAAGTGCATTTTTCAAAAATGTTAGTTAACTACTTTGACTCCCACACTAACAAGATTCCACATATTCATTCCTTCTAAGCTCTTCATCAAAGAAATTCCTGCAAAGTATATGGTGATTCTGGTAACAAGAGCCATGACACAAGGTTATATACAAGTAGTTCTTTTACTGTTCACTTCCCAACTCCTAACCAGACCTAGGGGAAGGGAGATAGTCAGGACTAATTTCCTTTCTGTTTCTCCATCTAACTTCATTACCCCCAAATCACCTATTCTGGTCAGCAGCTCACATCAAGAATTCTCCTTTGGTATATCAAAATAATATCTTCTTTATATATATATATATATATATATATATAGTATATACTATATATATATATATATATATATAGTATATATATATATATACATATATATACTTTTCAAAGGTTTGATTCAGTCATCAGTTTAGAAGGTTTCTCAGTAAAAAGATACGCCTACCTGAAACTCACATGTGAGGTTTATTGTTTATACTTATAACTTTGAATGCACTTTTAAACAAACACAGTCATATAAATTTTGCTTTAAGTTAAACCAGACAGGTTGCACAAGACCCTGTTTTAACATAATGTGCACAGATCTGTAAGAGAGGCAAATATGGCAACTTTGCTCTTGTATCTTTTTCAATGGTACAATGTCTGTGAACCCTTCAAAGATTTTGAGGGAGCAGGGTAGAAACAGTTGTGGAATTCATACTTAGAAAGCACTTCTACTACACAAGCAGCTACAGGAAAGGAAAAAGATTACTTAAGGGCACTTATGAACATATTCATTCAAGGTGACTGAGGCCAACCAAAGTAGTATTCACCTATGGGTAAGCTGTCAAGGCCATTATGAATAATGACTAAGTAATGATCTTGAAAATAGCAATGTCATAGCAGGAGATATGACAATGGCTTGCAATTGCTTGAAGCATGATTGGCCTTAGGTCAGGATTCTACACATCTAAGAATGGATGCATTTCACAGGGAGGTCACTAGGGCTTAACCTCAGAATATGTTCATTTATCAGAGTCATTAATTGCAATCACCTAAAAAAACCAGAAAAATCCTACTACCCCTTTTCATTCCATCTAAACTACTTGAATTTTCCTGGATAAATCAATCTCTTCAAAGTGGGAAAAACAAATCCACACAAACTAGGAAAAATAAGTATAGAGCATTAAAGTAGACAGAAAAGCTTCAGTCTAAAATAACTTATATGATGAAGTAAGAAAAGTCACTTGAATCTGAGCTAACCAAGCACCTGAAGGGCAATAAGACTGAAGGGCATATCTTACCACATTTTTGGACACATACTTTGCAGTAAGTGCAACTTACACATTTTCCTATAAATATAGCCCCAGAGCGACATTTTTCCAACTAGCAGTGCCTTTGGGTACAGCCACTGTGAGTGCATATACCTGTATAAGCACTCAAAGAAGAGCATCAAATATATTTATAGCTATATATAGAATGTCCAAATGTGTAACTATACAGTGAAACTGCATAGATCCTAATCCTTTCCAAACTGATAAAACAGGCTCCTGAACGAACGCATTTGCACACATCTGTATTGCACCAGTATACCTTTAGGCAATCTGTTCCAATACTAAACAAAACCAGACTTTGTATACATATATGATAAGTGTAATAACAGAATATATACATTAACAATCTAATTTCAAAAGCATTGCAAGGAGTAAAGTTAATTTCACACTGGGATAAAGATCACTCAGTTTATAGCAAATATACAAATTGCTCAGTAGTTAAAAAATTAAGTAAATTCATTGTTCTTTGAAATTTAGGTTTTGGTTTGTTGTGGGGTTTTATGTTTGTTTAGGGGGATGCAAGAGAGTGAGCACACTCAGTGGTAATAAAAGGATTCTTAAAAACCCCACTAGTTTTATAATATTCCAAAAAGCGACTAACTCCAAAAAAACAAAACATCCAAATACAGTTAATTCTGCTGTTGAATGTCGACAGTTACATCTATTTATGGTTTACACATTCCATGCTACAAACGTTTTTAAATCAATTTATTTTCATAGATATTTCAAATATTTTTGCACTGTTTTGTTGCAGCAGCACATTTTTACACCTGCTGACCTAAGACACACGCAGCAATTGACTGAACAATTAATAAATTTACATGTTAAACCATCATATTTTGAGAAAGTCTTTACAGTGTCAACAGAAATCAATGGTGCTTTTCATTACTCCTTTCATATGCCAGTACCATCAAATGTTCCTCATCTTCCACAATTTAAAAAGTCAGTACCAAAAAAATGATTCATATAAATGAAGCCAAATATCCATGTAAGCTTACTCTAAGTCTACTTTTAAAGTTACTCATAAGGAATGGGGGGTGGGGTGCACATTTTAGATTTTAAGTATTCACCTACCTGAGCATAGCCTAACCAAGACTTTTTTTCCTTTCTGTTTTTGATGCGGGATGTAGAGTTGTATATATGGCCCTGAAAAGCAAAAAATTCCAATCATTAAAAAAAAAAATCAGAGTGACAGTTTTACACATAATAATTTACCATCTAAGTAACAATGTTTTTAACCATACTGAGAAGTGAAAATTGTAAGAAAATGCTGTAAAACTCTTATAGAAATCGTCAGACAATTTTAGACAAACCGACAAACTGATCATTAGTAACTTACAAAAGATTGTCAATTGAACTGAACATCATAAAAGTTAAAATATTAACCAGCATTCATCAGACAAGGAAAAAAAAAAAAAAATCATTACCCTCACTGTTCCACTATATCCAGAGCCAATTTTGTAAAGTCCATCTTTACATAAGAGATAGAGGAAAAAACCATCGCTCTGAAGAAGGCACTGGTCATCTTCATCTACAGATATTTCTTTCAATGGCCATTTGTGCATCAAGGCTGCCTTCTTTATCCCATTACTGAACCAGTCCTGGATTTGGATTTTTCCCACCAGAACTGCCTGTACACTCCGCTGAAGAGAGTTTAAAATGGTTGGCACCTAAACAGGAAAAAAAAAAAAAAAGTGAGTGAAAAACGTGACTATTTTTTAAATGTTGCATTTTTTGTTCTATCTCCAACTCAAGAAAGACAAAGAAATACCTATCTAATCTCAAAAATACTAAGGGGAAAAAAAGTTAACTCAATTTACACGATATATCTTCTCAGAACTCACATACACATCATTTACATGAAGACCCAGATACAGAGAAGTTTTAGTGCAAGACCTGAATAGTCTGACAGGCATGGCTGCCATTATTGGTGAGGATAGCAGAGATTGCTTGCAACGTTCTTCCTGTCTCTCCCCATGCAGCTACCAAACTGAAGAGGCAAGCGCAGGAAAGTGCTGTCAAGGACTGTCCTGTACTGTCATTCATCCCCGTGCTACGGACCGTTATCTCCAGAAGAAGCTGGAACAGGGATTCTGCAAATAAAATACAGCAATTACATAGACAAGTCACAAAATCATACCAAGCAATTTGCCAGTCAACAGGAAATTAATCCTATAAAATACATGGTACATCTTTTCTCAGACATCACGTTTAGCCCTATTTCCAGACAGAAAAGAAAGCATCTCATTTAAAATAGGTCTAAAATGTACTTAACTTTTCATTCTTTTTCAGCCAGAAAACATCAAGTCTTGATAATCACAATGGCCAGATAACAAGAGAAACCAAGTCCCTCTGTTAGTGGAACAGATTAATAAGAAATGGGCCAGAAGGAGTTACTTTACCTGCCTATTCAGTCTACATCATCACTGAGATGATGTGTAGATGTTGACGAAACCTGTCTAATCTTTATGACCATTATCCATCCACGTTCTCAGAAATGAGCATTTCAAATCAAAGCTTGAAAATTATTTTTATCCATATGCCTCATTTCAAGCACTGTTTAGTGGCTGAACATCTATAACCATCAAGGTGTGAACAGAAATCCACCTCTATTTTTTTGATAGCACATAAAAATAATAACCAAAGCAGTAATCAAAACAAAGCCTTCTTCATAGCTTTTTAATACTCTGTGCATCAATATAAAATAAAAGCTTTCTGTAGGAAATTACTACTGTCTTTAGAAATGGGACTACTGTTGAGCCATAACGTAGGAAACATACATAGAAAGTCTTAAGGTATATTTTAGGTTTTTTATTTTTAAACAACAGATGCTACAGCTCAGCCTTCCTTGCAATTCTATAAATCAGTAAAAACTATAAATTAACAAAAGATTGGGTTTTAACTTAAACCACAGAATTGATCATACACTCAAATCATAAAGAATTCAACTTTCATATTTAATATCATTAAAAGCAAAATTAATTTTCAGGTAATCTTTTGGATGGCAAGAGGAAATAAAAGCCAGAATCTTGACACTATGTTTAGCAGCTTTATATAAATTACAACATTAAACAGTTAAGCTACAGATTACAACAGCAGATCACAAGAGAAGTTCACTGTAGAACTATCTTCTTTCAAATAAGACCAAGTATTTTATAGCTTTAGTAAGACAAATGAATCACAATTTGTAAGGTTTACCATGTTTCACTGAAACTCTGCATTACACAGCAACAAAACCTAACTTTTATATATATACATATATATATATATATATATATATACACACACATATATATATACACACACACACCCCTTTACATGCCAATGTTCCTGTTCTACAAAAGATTTAAGCTGGTAAGTAGACCATAAGGAGTTTGCACTCCAGAACAGTCAGTCAGTTGCGAACAAGCATGTTCTTATCTCATAAATACTTGCTAGTAACCATTTTCTTCCATCCAACATATAACAGATGCATGCGAATACAAAGACAGTAACAGACGAAATATTACCTAGGACTTCAGGAGGCTCTGATTGCAGGCCTTCTGGTTGCTGGCCTTGGAGCACATTAAGTAGGGCTTGTAGGCTCCTGAGACACAAGGATGGATGAGAAAATCTCGTCTCCTTTATCAGTTCAAAGACTTCACATAATCCAACTTCAATGATCTAAAGAAGTACAGATATTTCAGAATATCTGTTAATATAGTATTTTTGGATAGGTCTATCACAGTGTTCACAGTTCTTTGAGTGAATATATAAGACAGAATACAATGGTAATTCAAAAGAGAAACAAAATCAAGAACCCACCTATATAACTGTACTAGCAAATATTACACAGAAGTAATGTTGTTATATGAAAGAGCATAACCAAGCAGAGTAAAGGTTCCCTGATAAAGTAAGGAAACTTAAAATTTTTTTGAGAATGTAAGACATTGTGCCTCTGAGCTCTTCTAATTTCTACTGAGTTGAAATTTTGACAGACCTCTTTTTCCTTTTTCCTTGCTCATTAATGTGAGCCAGTAAGCTAGAATTGGCTTGCAACGTGACTTCCAAACTCGAGTAATGATACATTAGACAGCTGACATGGGCAGCATTAGTACTTTTCCCTCCAAAGCCTTCAAGATTGTTTTGGTGACAATATAAAAAATAAAGATTAATTACTTGTCACTAAAATTCCATATGTACTCATAGACATACAACATCTGTAATAGCACTGTTACAGCCTCTTCTAACTTTCCCTTTTAGAATTTGAGAGATTACAGTTATGCTTTTCTCCAACAACCGTTCCCTTTCACTTCCTTCTCAAACTCAGTATGTAATAATGATGAGGATAAAAGAAAAGTGAGCAGGGTTAACTCATTACAAATAAGCAACCATATCTTCAATTCACTATTCTTCACATTTCTGTCAGGAGCAGAAGCCCTATGTTTGAAGTGTTTAATATAGATTAACCCCGGAGTAAAATCTAAGGAAAACAAATGAAATGTGAAAATAAATAAAATTGTTAATGGAGCTGCCACTCATGCTTAAGACGGATCTCTTCTGACAGTCAGCTATAAGTTCTACTGGATGCCTTGTAAGTGTTTTTCCTGTCATTCAATTTATTTTGATTCTTGTCTTTCAGAAGATATTTTAAAAACTGTTTGATTTTTGAAGGTAGCAACAGCAATTTTCCTGTAAATTACATCTTACATTCCATATCTTCAATAGAGTGGGGGAAACACATGCATGGAATCTACAGAGGAAAAAAACCTGTCAACAAAGTAACAGCATAGATGTCTTTTCCAGGATCCAAAACTCCACAACATCTTGGAGGATAAAGAATTAAAATACACTGTAATACATTTTTAGAAATACCTTTTCTATCTGAGAGAAACTGAGAAGTTTATTGTATTCTTCCCAGTCTTCAGACAAAAGACCTCATCTAGCAGCTGACAGAGGCAGCTGGAGAAAGAAGAGAACCTAACACAGTAGACAAAATAACTTGGTGAACTTCTACTACAGTAAGAATCAACAATGAATAGTTCTGCTGGGATTTTGCCTGATCTGCAGAGGTTTTGGGTTGTTTTTTGTAGTATCTGAGATCAGACTATGTAGATTTCTTAAAACAGTCTCTTTACCTTAAATATAGATACGTATTTTATAGATGTACACAATGGGCATATCATTCTCTCTCAACTCCTCCAAACTGTGCACTGAAGGACAGAATAAACAAGTCTGTTCAAAACATCTTAAGCTTGTTCTCGCTGCTCTCTGAAGGGTCTCTGCACCAAAACAAGCACTGCTTCACCCTCCGTCTGTGTCACAGTCTGTCAGCTCTTACTGATGCTCTCCACTCATCCTCCCGTTCCTTTTCTGACATCTTTGAGATTTCAGATCAAAAGCATAAGCCCACTTATAAAAGGTACACAAAATTCTAGCCTGGATGCAGACATCATGACCCATAATTAATTCTTTAAAAAATCCTATTTCTTCAAGAAGTCTTATCTACTATCTACATTATTGTTTTATTTCCTTTGTCTTCTCTCTCTCCTAACTGTCCAATACTCACATTTCTATGTTTATTTAGGGATACATAATATGCCGTATATTTAATACTCTGCATTAATATTTATATATATTATATACATACAAAAAAATACTTTGCACAGGTAACACATTCTCCTAATGAATTCTGAAAGACAAGGTCTGTTTCTAAAGAGAGTAATTATTTTTTATTTTTTGTTACAATTTGAAAATTTTAATTTTTTGCTTACGCTTATTAGCTAAGCAGCAAAACGTATGCTACTGCACTAACAAAAAATACTGAAGTAGTTAGTTTCACCTTAATCCAGCATTTGTTCCTTTCAGTACAGGGCTTCTGTGGATCATCCATAACCCAGTGTTAAATTTAATATTGAGGGGGAGGTAGCACCTCTTTTTAACTCTAACAATTACAAATCAAATCAGTAGAACTGAATCTGCCCTGTTTCAAGTAGAGAGAATTCCCCATCATTAACTAAGGTATTAAATAAATAACGTACCAAATAAATAAGTCAGGCAAAGGGAAAAATTTCTTGAAAATTCAAAAATTTAAAGTTATCAAAGCAAGTTACTAAACTGTCCAAACACAACTAAAATACGCACTTTATTGTGTTAATATCTGAAGACCAGTAAATTGCGTGTGTCTCTTTTTTAACAGCTGTTAAAAACAACTGTTCTCAATTTTATTATAGAAATTGTGTAGGACAACTTTTAATTCCAAAATGTATTCTAAATAAAAGCTCTAACAAACCTGACTTCCTCAAGTTTAAGACTTAAAAAAGATACTTCAATAGAACACCTTAAGTCAACTTAAGATGCATAAAAAGTAGAATGTTTTCAACTTATTCTCAATTAAACCAAGACTTTTCACCAAAAAAAACCCCACAAAAGCAACCCAGAAAAAAACCAAAACAAAACAAACCAAACCACAAAAAACCCCAAACCACCCCACTAAGGATGAACTTCACCAGTTTAACTCTGGAGAATCTGGAAAAGCACAAACCCTGACTACACTTCTTTTGAATCTGACTTTCACCTCACTGTCAAACTCAAAATGCATCAGTATTTTTTTTAATAAGTTAACAATTACTTTCAGAAACTGGACTAGCAAATACTGTAAACCATAGAAACTTCAGTAACAGTCATCTTTATATTTAACAAAGCTCTACCCAGTATTGTTCATTATACATAAGAACAGACCATAATATACTCAAAGCATATATTCAGGATACAAACACATTACATAGTTAGCTTCTAAACATTTTACTACCTGCAAGACAGCTCCAAGAGGATGCCTTTTTCAAATGTATGGATGTAAGTGAAAATAATAATAAAAAGTGTCTTATCTCAGAGTGTCCTAAACAATCTAACATTAGCTAGATAATAATTAAAAATACTGAGGTTGTACCAAGCACTAAGATATTGCTGAATCAGTAAAAATTATTGAATTCTTTGATATTTTGCAGATTCTTTGTTAAAAATTAATAGTTTGAAAGCATACTGATTTTCATCCATTTTGTATCTGCTGTATTAAATGTAACAAAATATCTCACTGATTTTATGTTTTGAGAAAGGAAAAGTAAAGTCTCCTACCTACAGTTTCCCTACCATTTTTTCTAAGCCACCATTTTCTTAAAACTGCACTGCTTTTCCATGTCTCTTTTTGATAAACTCTTCATCACCTTTATCAATACCCGTGTTTTAGTTTTCACATGCAAGTATTCTGTTCATATCACTAGCAAATTTAATCCTCCTTTGATCTTTTTTTAGTTTCAAAATCTAATACTCCATTCCATTCTTCATAAATGCTAATAGCTACATTGCCTTTTACTTAAAATTTCAAATTAATCATCTACAAGCACTTGCTGATTCTTTTAGCATAATCTACAAGGGTCGGATGCCACTAATAAACAATGCTAACTGTACTTTTACTGACCACACATTATTTTGCGACCATCAACCATGAAATTGCTCCTCTGCAATTCTCCACAACTATCTTCCAGAGTGCCAACTTTGCCCTTCAGATATTACCTAAACATGAATATATATAAAATTCTAATTTTCTAAGCAGCGAGAACATTCTACATAATCACTGCTGCAACAACCTTTTAAATTCAGTATTTTTGTTGTTTTTAGAGCTAAGACAAACAAGTAAAGTTACTCTGAATATGCTTTTTAGACTCAGAATAACAATAAAAGGAAGCAGGACTCATAGCATTCATCAGTTAGCAATGAACAAAACTGAATGCACAGAAGTTACATAGTACAAAACAAGTGAATCAGGGAATTAACAAAATTAAGAAAAAAAAAAATCAGTAACTCCTATATAGATTATTTCTGACTTTCCATCTTTAATCCTACTATAAGCACAGAAGCAGTAAATAGCAAGAAACCTACCCTAACAGTTGACCTATAGTATCCAAAATCTTAATGTGCATTACTGACTACCTGTAGTTATTAGTGCCAAAAGGCACTAAAGCCAAAAAAAAGGGAAAGACTGAAAAACTAAGGTAGTAAGAATAATTGACAGTTACTGCAGTTACACATATACCTGGCAAGTCCTCTTTGAAAATGCTCCACTAACTGAATTTCAATAGCACAAAGATTTATTCTTTTCTGGGGGTAAAGCAAAAGAAAGCACCCTGTATCATTACCAGCTAGTAGCCTCTGACAGATGCAAGAGCTTCCTTACTTGCATTTTGTACAGACTTTTGAGTCTGTAGGTTATTTTCCAGTACAAGTACTCAAGAGGATTGCATGTTGAATGTTTACCTGATATTTAGTTGACTTTAAAATTAATTATTGGGCAGGTACATAGATCTTTCTAATTCATCAAATCAAAGATGGACTACAAATAAAACTATAGCTATTTTATGAGCATCTGACTTATAACACTGTCCTATTTTCTCCACAAAGATCATACAAACTTTAGATCATATACATGGCACATTTTAATGAGTATCCAGTTACTTGCCTTTGGAAGTTTAATAGGTGGCTCTTTGGATTCCTCTTCTTCATCACTGTCCGAATCCCCACTCTGTACACTGTTCTTTGAAGCCAGAGATACAGATGCTTCTTTTTTTTGCCACTCCAACACACAATGGCGGACATTGCAGTAAACATTAAAAGCTGAAGGGTTGCTATGTAATCTGATATCTGGTATGGTTATTGTACTCTCCAGGTTTTCAGTCTGAAAAACAAGATTATTTTCAAGTTTATTAGAAGTTTCAAGCTTTGATAAGCACAAGTAATCTCAACAGTCTCAGTAATTTTAGCCAACCAAATGATTCTCAAACTTAAGCCTGAACCTTCCTGTTTAAGTACCAATTATATTTCAGGCAGGGAAGAAAGGAGGAAGAAAAGGAAATCTCAATGTATTCCATCTGGCTTTAGTCTCTACCTCTCATAACTTGATGAGGACACTGGAAGAGAAAATGAAAAGCAGCTCAGGCTACAGGATGGCCCAAACCTCAGCAACAGTCAACAGAGTAGTAGAATTCAAGATTCATCTTCTTAACAGTGGTCAGTTTGTGTTTTTTAATTATTACTGAATTTTTAAACGTATTATTTGTTATTCTAGTTGTTAATTTTAATCTATTGCTAAATAATAATAATAAAAAAAGCTGTTTCCTAAATATATATTAGAAATTAAAAATACCATTACTGTTGTTTTGTAATTAAATGAAAACAGATGGCAAGTTCAAAAAATTCCCTGGCAGGATGCTGTGGATAATACTTTTGCAGATAATAATACCTAATGGACAAATTACTGAATACAAAAAATCTATTAAGGCCTACAAAGTACCAAGAGCCCATTCTGTCTTCAGAGCCCTGAGCCACAAAGTAAGAGTCGGGAAACTGTTCTGAGAAACTACGTTACCCTGCCCCACACTCTCCTTCGTATCTACCACAGGTATATTACTGTCAGCCACTGCCAATACACAAAAGAGCCTCCATGAGGTTGTCATTAGACTTGGAAAAATATTAAGAAAAAATATTTACTGAAAAACATCTTTTAAATTCTGCCTCATATTCTCCCTTTCTTGCAAGAGTAAAAAGGGACAGGAGGAATGATAGACTTAAAGAAACAAACAAAACCCTACAACAATAACAAAAATTCCCAGGCAGAGTTATACCTTCTCTTCAGTGGTGTACTACAAAGACTAGGCTGCTTTGAGCACAGGCTATGAAAAACTGAACTTCAGGCATATGGGAGGAAGAAATGCTCTGTAATACCTCCATGCAGACAGAGGGCACAGAGACTACAGAAGGAGAGAAGGCTTAGGTTAAGAGTGCAGGGTAAATTTGCTTGAACACACAAGGCAAAACTCTGAAGTGCATTAGGCTAGACTGAGTCAGGATCATGACTACTTCACAAGGTTATTTTGGTGTGTTTCTTGTATTCTTGGAGGGCTGTAAAGGTGGAGGCTTTTTGTCTTTTATTTAATGAGGATACATACTGTGAATGACCACATTCATTTGGTAGGAAAGTACACAGTGAATTATATTACAGTGATATGAAACAGATCAGACTGGAAATACTCATGCATCTCAGAGCAGTGGTGGGAAAGAGGACTTTGAATTAGCAGAAAGTTTGAGAACCAGTGAATTAGACAATGTTTTAATGGGGTGATTTATTTTTCTCCTAACTTCACTGAGGTCAGATGCACCGCTCAAGTTAGGAAATTGGGACTTAAATTCATCCCATCAACTGGAAGTTTCCTTTTCTGCAACTAATAACAGCCATGGCACTGGGTCATTCTTCTCTAGTCATACAAAGTTCCCTGATAGTATGAGAATCATGCTACCACCTGAACAATCTTGCTACTGACTCAGATTTTGAGGTAGAACAGATCACTGTGAAAATCTAACCACTAATGGTGCCTAGAGAGCCCCACATAGTAATTCTTACATCAAACTAATAAAGTCTATTTTAAGTTGCAACAATTCTCTTAATGATACTGCATTTCATGTTGACACAAAATACTTCTACATTGTCAAGGAAAACAGTGGAACATTAAGACAAAATGCTAAACAAGTTCCGTGAACACAGTGAAGGAATTTATTAATTTTGCGCAGATCTAGATTATTAATAATCCAATCAGTTTGCTCTTGAACTACGGGATACATAATTTCAAGAAAAACCTCCACCTTGATAGCTTGTTTTCTTGGTGTTAAGTGTATCAAGATCCACAGATATATGAAAAGTCTTTTTGTGATGCTATGGATAAGGTGAAGAGCAACAATCACTTTTTCTGCACTTCTGAATGCTCTTTTTCTTTAATGGCTACTGGAATACTGCAATCCAAAGCACTCATTATCTGTAAGAATGACTAGAAGCCCAGCTTCTAGGATGTCTGAGTAGAAGATGAAATGATAGGCTCTACATTTTTTTCTCCCAAGGCATTTGGTTTCTCGGAATATGAAATTGCTTTCAAAAAGAGTGGAGCTTTAAGACTGGAAAACAGAATTATGCTTTTTGATTTGGTGGTTTTCATATGAACTGTAAGGAAGTGGGACATTCTGAAATCTATCTTTGTTGTTTCATTTGTTATCACCATAAATTGAAAATGCACCTTTTTAAATCCAGATACATGATGAAACATGCATTGTAAAACTTAACAGATGCCCAATATTCATCACAAGTGCCAGAAAAATTTATTTGTGCTAGACAGAACATCTAGCATTAAATTTTGGTGGAAAGGAAGACCAATTTTTAAACATTTCATCATTCTTACAAAATGTGCAATATTAAACTTCAAAAAGGAGATCCTCAACTGAAACCATACAAGGTAAGGTAACAGTGACGAAATGTCATTTCGATGGTCAAGATTAAGGGATCTTTTTCAGAAGAGCAGAGAATCTGTAAAGGCTATAAACCTAATTAAATCTCTCACAAAAGTCTTCTGTATTTTAGGTATACAAAACAGAAGCAGATTATGTTCTCCAAACATTTAAAATAAAGTTAGAAAAGCTCTTCCTTCTCTTGAAGTTTTAAAACACTGAAAGAACAATTCAATCCCGAACTACTGAATAATGAAATCTAAATGCAAGTCTGAGAAATTTCAATGCCAATGTAAGTAAAGAATCACAAACATAGTTTTAATACATAAACGTAAGATTGTATTTGTGTGTTACTTTTTTTCTAAGAGACAAGAAGTTATTTTATGAGAGAAAATGAAGTGCAGATGACCATACCCTGACGTGTGACCTGTCCTTGTAAACATATAGTTCCTGCTAAATGAAAGGATGCATTATGCAGGAGAGGTTAAACAGCACAGATCTGGCTCATAAAAATAGAGCAACCAGACTCACAAGCGCTCTTCTCAGTCAGCCTTTTGTAACGTTTCAGTACACTCAAGGAAAGGAGTGGGAAAAACAAAACCCTCTGGTCTCCTCTACACTTGTCTCACACCTAAACAGTTTTCCCAAAAGATTAAATCCATACATAGCTTATTTTATGATTAATTTATTTCCTTCCTCTTGAACCAAATGACTGTAATAATGGTTTATTATCAGATGCGATGAATATAGACTATAATCAGAAGAGGAAAGCTAATCTG
This sequence comes from Athene cunicularia, assembly GCF_003259725.1. Lineage (NCBI taxonomy): Eukaryota > Metazoa > Chordata > Aves > Strigiformes > Strigidae > Athene > Athene cunicularia. The sequence goes on from NW_020799091.1 coordinate 44,547,353, forward strand.
TTGTTAAAGATATATAAGGCTATAAAATAACCACCTGATCTAACCTCTGCATAACAGAGCGCAGAAACTCACTGAATTCTTCTTTGAACAGTTCAAACATCTCTTAGAAAGGGATGCCCTCTTGAGGTTGAAACACCAAATAATACAAAAGCCACTGAAAACACTGTCAAATTATTTGACAAGCTACATGTGTTTTTAATGAGATATTATGTCAGTTGATCCACCTTATACATCTAACCATTAGCTTGCAATAAATTTGTCTGCTACACAAACTGACCTTTCCCAAGATATTATTCCTTCCATTTATATAAAGCTAAACAAGTAATAGTTTAAAACTTCTGTATAAAGAGATGGATGCTGATCACTGGGAGTACATTCTCGGACTCTGGCAGACTCCAATTTTTCAGTATTCTTCAAATAACATTATGAGAACATAAGATGGTAAACTCTGACTTTCCATCCAGTCTCTCAGCTAAGTGTCCTAAGCAGTACTTTTATGAGTCAGCAGTGCAGTGAGAAAACTGCAGGGGATGAAAAGGAGAGGAGGGAAGGAAAGCAGCAATATTCACATGGCTGAGATAAGTTATACAGCCCACAATTTTCTACTGATAATTGCTGAAGAAAAAAAAAAAAAAGGCAGTGGGGGAAGGGCAGGAAGCCAAGGTGCTACACCCACATCTAATAACCACATACTTGTTTTCTATGCAAAAGTCACTGGAAAAGTCACTCTGTTCAGCACTGAATTTTCTAAAGCCAAAGCACACTGCATCCACATGGAAAACTTTTATACCTCCATGTAAAAAATGATACCAAACCCAAAGGTTAACAGTAGTTCAAATACAAGCAATCATAACATGACCCCTGCTTGGAATCAGAATAAGGCTCAAACTCCTGGGCTGCATTAAACACCAATTAATGTTTTATACTTAAAATGTTATGACATTTAATGCTTAAATGGTGGAAATCATTTTCCTTCAGTTGCCCAGCAGTGACTTATTTTATGTTCCCTTCAATTACTCAATTTCCATTTTTAGTAAAAACACGGTATAAATAACAAATTTTGGGGTTCCTTCACCTTATTCTTAATTTAAGGCCTTTGCTGCCTCTACCAAGCATATTAAGAGAAAGCTCCCACCTCTGTTCAGACTAAAAGTTCACAGTTCTTAAAAAATGAACTGATATACACAAGGTCTCCCTCTCAGAAAGTCCAGTAGCGATGAGCTTTTCAATCTGTCCTATTATAAGGCTCCAAATGGAAACTCACATTTTCCTGACAAAACACACATATCTGTTTTCAGATATTCCAGTGCAAAAATGATCATTGTGCTTATTCTGCACTGGTAAGCACGGGGATGCATTGAAAGCCATAGAGGGAAAGAAACCAACAACAAAAACCCCAAGGAAACAACAAAAAACAAAACCACCCCACTCTGTCAGTAAACAAAGTTTGATAACTGGAAGATATGAAGCTGATCTTATCTTTCCCTTTTCAGCTACATCTTTCAGGAAATACACAATTTCCTGCTATCATACTGAAATAAGCTGGAGTGCCTTTCTTTTTACCTCAGTGACTTGGAATGAAAACTAGTGCTCTGCTGGTCAGATCAGGCCTTAAAGACTGTCTAGAATAGAGGCATCAGCAAAAGACATGGAAAAAAAAGCCATTATGCCTTTCAAAGGCAGATAAATCTTACTTAAAGCATCAAGTAACTATTTTAAATCCACGAAAAATCTTGAAAACAACCCTCCATTAGTCACGAGGTGCAGAGATGATCAGTTAGTGCCAAATCTGTAAGTACTGACAAGAACAGCCTTTAATATGTTCACGTTGTCTTTGGCTATTCGGAAGGGATCCTGCCAATCCATTTATCCAATGCAACTAAATCGAAGAAACACATTTGACTGTTGAACTTCTGCAGAACAGCAGTTCTGGATTTAGCTTCCTACTTGGCAGTTCAACTAGGGCACCACTGCTCTGAAAGACAAGGTTCCCTTTACATAGTAACAATGTTCAAAGCTGAAGAGTTATTTTAAAAGCACAAGTTTATGTCACCAGACAAAACACACAAAGACTAACTATGTTAATTCTGCAAAATTTCTTCACATTTCTAACCTGGTTTTCTCTGCTGACAGTGGGTCTGATAAAAATCATGAAGGGAAAAGGTCTAAAACTTCTAATATCATAGCAACTGAAGAAAGGGCTGAAAAATTCGGTTTGGACCAGAAATATTTCACTGTACAGTAGTGAGAACAGAAGTGGAGATAAGTCCCTTCTATAACATAGTCTGAAGCTGCACTACTTGAGATAAGTAGAACAATCTGGTAAGAATCCAAAAAGGCAGTACCAAATGAAGAGATATAGGCTTGCTTCACCCTCCCAAAGTCATCTGTCTTGAGATAGAGTAACTACACGAAGTTTGGCAAATGCGGATAAGATGGCCAAGCTGATGCACAGTGTATTCACATTATAAGGCCATTCAACTGATTAGAAAGCATTTTCACTGCATATTTCAGTGGTTCTGTCCTACAGAACCATTCCAGAAATTAGCTGCTTCCTCTTTACTGACTATAGTGGGAACCTAGAAAGAAGCCTCTATGCCTGCAGTGAGCCTTTATGAAAATCCCTCCAAGACTTGTAGCTTCAACAGAGAAGTAATAGCTCTCTATTTAATGGAGAAAGAACGGAGCAGAGCAACATTTTACAATACTGTTCCTCCTGTCTAGATTTCTTCTCTGTAACAAGCAAACATGTAAATATTTTCAAGTTCACTGTACTGCTCCCATGCATTTAAAGTGATCGGGGCAGGGGCTACACAGGGAGAAAATATTAACAGATAAGTATCATCTATGCCATTATGGAGGAATTTTCAGAGGTAACTTCGGTTCTTTCAGACATTAAATGCTCCCTTTCTCCTTTAGACAATATGGACAGAACGCTTTGCAGCAGCAGTCTCTTAACTATTGGCTAGACATGCATCTCAAATTTTAACTTTAAAACCAACATGTGTGGCTACATTTACAGTTCAGGAACTGTAGAACCAAAATGCTGTTCATATTATTTCATGCTGAACATTAGTATCAAAGACAGCTGAATATGGTTAATATTGGTATCACAGCCATCTAGAAAACAGTAAAAAACCAATACTAACCTACTATTATTTTCTAAACAAATAAATTGCTAGATAGACTTAATTTTCTTGTATTTCTCTCAATTGAAATTACTTTAATTTTTGAGTCAGAACTTTTGTAAATTTAGTTACAGACTTACCTTGTTGCGTGTTTTTATTTTCAACTTAGTCTTTTGTTTCCTTTTCAATTTTTTCTTGCTAAAAAGTTTCTTACTTCTGAAAAAGAGAAAAAAACCTCCATGAGAACAAAAGATTGAACACCCTTCCATACCCCACAATAAACAGCAGCACCAGCAGAGGAATAAGAAAAATGTCAGAAGTCTTCTAAATTTTTTTCTTCTAAGCAAAGGGAGCCAACACAGGCAGAATTTCAGAGTATAAATCAGAATATAAAGCACTTAAAATGATGCTTTCCTAATGCCCCACTGAATTAAAAGGCCTCTACTCTCATCAATTTAAGCAGAATATATGCTAGGACAGACAAGAAATCATTGTATTTTGTAAAAGAAACAGTAGTGCAATACAGTGTGTTTATTAGTGCCACAACAATGCTAGGAGCAAGAATTACTGATGATTCTCAGTAATACAACCTGTTAGTACAGAAAACAACTAGTTGCTGCCCACCAAGCCCAAGATGATCAGATAGTACCTGGCTATGAGTGAACAAAGACAGCTTCTACGGCAGGGCTGAGTCTCTGCCACTGGACAAGGTACACTCGATCCCTGCAAGCAATTGATCAGTGCCGGAGAGAGAGGAGGGAAGGAACAGCTCCGCAGGGAAATGAGAGCACTGCGTGTGGGAAACAGCACACAGGGACTGGTTCTCTTCCAGTCAGAGAAAAGACCACGGTCACAACACAGCCCAGAGGCAAAGTGATGAGGAATGTGGGAACTCAGACAGAGGTCCTGCACAAACAGGCAGCTGTGCAGGTCTCTGATTGCCAAGAGTGCCTGAGCCTGGCACTTGAATCAGAGGGAGTCAGAGACACCATTTGTGTGCAGTGTGATCAAGTAAACGATCTGCTTAGGCAGGTGGTTGAATTGAGGGAGGAGGTAGAAAGGTTGAGAACAATCAAAGAGTGCAAAAATTAGATTGACTGGTGGAGTCACACTCAAACAAAGGCAGCAGGTAGAGGCTCTACAAGAAATATATGACTCCCTCCCTTCCTCTCACCAGGCAGAAGGAGGGCTTGTGGGGGACAGGGGGGAATGGAGTCAGGTCCTTCCTCAGAAAGGCAAGCAAAAACCTCCTCTGCCCTCCTCACCTTCCCAGTTGTCATTATACAATAGGTATGAGTTGGAACTTGACAGCCAGCCAACTGAAGATGGAAACAAGGACCCATCTAGTGAGTCATCCACTGCTTGTCCCTCAGCCCCAAGACTTAAATACTTCTTCATGTAAGAAGGAAAGGAGGGTAATTGTAGTGGGTGCCTCTGTTCTGAGGGTACGGAGGAGCTCATACATCAACCAGACCCATTCCATAGAGAGGTCTGCTGCCTCCCTGGGGCTCAGGTCAGAGACATTAAAAGGAAAGTCACTGCTCTGGTGCAGCCCTCTGATTACTACCCCTTATTGGTTATCCTGGCAGGTAACGATGACGTGGTAGAGAGAAGTCTTAAGTCACTCAAAAAGGACTTCAAAGCACTGGGGTGGCTAACTGAAGGCTTAGGAGCTCAGGTTGTGTTTTCGTCAATCCCTCAAGTGGAAGAGAAAACCACTGATAGAGGGTGGAAAACATATCTGATTAACACGTGGCTCAGAGACTGGTGCCACTGTCAGAATTTTGGGTTCTTAGACCATGGTGAGGTTTATAAGGCACCTGGTCTGCTAGCAAAAAATAAGACAGGTGGGATGCAGCTGTCCCAGAGGGAGAACAGGATTCCAGGGCAGGATTTAGCAGGGTTTATGGACAGGGCTTTGAACTAGATATGAGGGGGGACAGGGAGATAACTGGGCACGTTAGGAACAAGCTTAAGGGAAGCGTGACAAACCTTGAAGGATGGACTGGTGAGGGCTCTCCCTCTGCCACTTCATTTGAGAGAAAGGAAAGATGTTTAGGAACTGTGGAAGTACCTGAGAAGGGTCTGGTAGGGAACAGGGCCCATGCTCACTAAAGGGTGTTGGATTCACTACCTCATCTCAAGTGCATCTATACCAATGCACGCAGTATGTGCAACAAACAGGGGAGCTTGAGGCCATGATGCATCACGAAAACTATGACATAGTAGCTATAACAGAAATGTGGTGGGATGCCTCACACAACTGAAGTACTGCAATCAATGGCTACAAGCTCTTCAGGAGGGACAGGTGGGAGAGCCGAGAAACCAGGCCTGTGAAAAACTAAGACAAACAGCCTGGGAAAGCAAAAGTTGAGGCTGACTGAAAATATGCCTCAAACACTCGCAAGACAAAACCATGAGTCACAGGGTGCTTTCTGTGGAGGCCGAATATGATAAGGCTGCCTGATGTATCTGGGGGAGAGAGCCCTGTGGAGATGGGACGGCTCTGCCCTGGGGCACCTGGGCAGATTTCAAGGGCCATGTGTCCGGTGAATGAACTTTGCTTCATTATCCACGAAATGCATATTGAAGTTGACACCCCTCAATATGCTAACGAGGGCTGTCATGATCATGCTAGTGACATCATCCCATGAAACCCCTTACTCCTCCCTGTACATGGGATACGTAGGTCTGTGGGTTGACCTAGGGGACGGACCGAAGGAAAGTGGGTATAAATCAAAGGGGAGAAGAAAGGGCTCTCTCTCTCTCTCTGCCCCTCCCCCTGCCCCCCCCTCGGCCGTCTGGAGAGAGCAGTGAAGCAAAGACGACGGATGCCAGCGAAGAAGATAGCTGCC
>NW_020799091.1:44553385-44582864 GCF_003259725.1 Athene cunicularia
CCCCCCCCGGCCATCTGGGGAGAGCAGTGAAGCAAAGAAGACAGATGCCAGCGAAGAAGATGGCTGCCTCCAGGAACCCTCGCCTGACCGGTGATCTGTATTCCCCCATTCCCTCTATCTCCCTCTTTTCCTTTTTCTGTTAAGAAATGTAAAGCATATTATATTGCTCGCCACAGCTTGCTCTGTACTTAGCCAATTATCATGTGTTCAATTAGTGCATTGTAGGTAGTTAATAAATGCTTGAACTTGGAGACTTGTTGTCCACTCCAATTGGGGATTTGCGAATCTGAGTCACTTGTCCCCCTCGTCGGAGCGGGATGTGACAGACGGGGAAGGAGAGGTGGTGGAGTGGCCCTATATGTAAGAGAATACTATGAAAGCTCAGAAATCAAGTATAGTGATAACGGGGCTGAGAGTGTTTGGATTAGGTTAAGGGCCAATAAAGCAGATCTTGCTGTGGGAGTCTGCTACAGACCCCCCAACCAAAGCAGTGAAGTGGATGAAGTTTTCTATAAACAGTTGGGAGAAATCTCACGGTCACTTGCTGTTGTTCTTGGGGGGCACTTCAAACTCCCAGGTATCTACTGGGAACACAACACAGCAGAGAGGGAACAATCCAGGAGGTTCCTGGAATGTGTGGAGGATAACTTCCTCACACAGCTGGTGAGTGAGCCGACCAGGGAAGGTGCCCCCATGGACCTAATTCTTGTGAACAGGGGGAGGTAAAGGTTGGAGGCCATCTAGGGTGCAGTGATCATGAGAGGATAGAATTTTCAATCCTTCAAGAAACAAAGAGAGGGGTTAGTAAAACTGCCACCTTAGGACTTCTGAGGGCTAACTTTGACCTGTTCAAAAGACTGCTTAGCAAAATCCCTTGGGAGGCTGCCTTGAAGGAAATGTGAGTCCAGGAAGGCTGGACGTACTTCAAGAGAGAAGTCTTAAAGGCACAGGAGCAGGCTGTTCCCGTGTGCTGAAAAACAAGCAGGCGGGGAAGGAGACTGGCCTGGCTAAACAGGGACCTTTGGCTGGATCTCAAGAGCAAAAGGACAATCTATGACCTATATAAGAGGGGCCAGGTCTCTCATGAAGACTATAAAAATGTAGTGAAGTTATGCAGGAAGAACATTAGGAGAGCCAAAGCACAGATAGAGCTCAACCTGGCTGCAGCTGTTAAGGATAACAAAAAATATATCTATAAATTTGTTAACAGCAAAAGGAGGATTAGGGAAAATCTCCCTCTTTCACTGGATGCAAAGGGAAACATAGTAACTAAGGATGAAGAAAAGGCTGAGGTGCTCAATGCCTACTTTGCCTCAGTCGTTAGCAGTGGAACTGGCTGTTCCCTGGACAGCCAGCCTCAGGAGATGGGAGATGGGGAGGGGAGGGGAAGCAGACCAAGGTCAGCACAGTTGAAGAGGAGGTGGTCAGAGACCTGCTGCACCCCTTGGATGCACACAAGTCTGTGGGACCAGATGGGTTACACCCAAGGCTGCCAAGCAGCTGTCCATGATTTACCTGAAGTCATGGCTAACTGGGGAGGTCCCATTGGACTGGAGAGTGGCAGATGTGACATCCATCTACAAGAAAGGCAGGAAGGATGATCCAGATAACTATAGATCTGTCTGTCAGTCTGACCTCGGTGCCAGGGAAGGTCATGGAGCAGGTCATCTCGGGTGTCATTAAAAGTCGTATGATGGACAACCAGATGATCAGGCCCAGTCAGCATGGGTTCATGAAAGGCAGGTCCTGCCTGACAAACCTGATCTCCTTCTACGACAGAGCAACCTGCTTATTAGATGAGGGAAAGGCTGTAGTTTACCTTGAATTTAGTAAGGCTTTTGACACCATTTCCCACAGCATTCTCTTGGCAAAACTGACTGATCATGGCTTGGATGGGCACACGCTTCACTGGGTAAAAAAGGTGGCTGGATGGCTGGGCCCAAAGAGTTGTGGTGAACGGAGGAGTTAAATCTGGTTGGCAGCCGGTCACGAGTGGTGTCCCCCAGGGCTCAGTTCTGGGGCCACTCCTGTTTAACATCTTTACTGATGATCTAGACAAGGGGATCGAGTGCACCCTCAGTCAGTTTGCAGATGACCCCAAGTTGGGTGGGAGTGTTGATCTGCTCAAGGGTAGGGAGGCTCTGCAGAGAGACCTGGACAGGCTGGAGCCATGGGCTGAGCCCAACTGGAGGAGTTTCCATAAGGCCAAATGCCAGGGGCTGCTCTTGGGCCACAACAACCCCCAGCAGCGCTACAGGCTTGGGGAGGAGTGGCTGGAGAGCTGCCAGTCAGAGAGGGACCTGGGGGAGTGATTGACAGCCGGCTGAACAGGAGCCAGCAGTGTGCCCAGGGGGCCAAGAAGGCCAATGGCATCCTGGCTTGTGTCAGCAATAGCGTGGCCAGCAGGGACAGGGAAGGGATCTGAGCCCTGTCCTCGGCACTGGTGAGGCCGCCCCTTGATTCCTGTGTTCAGTTTTGGGCCCCTCACTACAAAAAGGACATTGAATGACTCAAGCATGTCCAGAGAAGGGCAACGAAGCTGGTGCAAGGTCTGGAGCACAGGTCGTACGAGGAGCGGCTGAGGGAACTGGGGATGTTTAGTCTGGAGAAGAGGAGGCTGAGGGGAGACCTCATGGCCCTCTACAGCTACCTGAAAGGAGGTTGCAGAGAGTTGGGGATGAGCCTCTTTAACCAATCAGTAAGTGACAGGAGAAGAGTTAATGGCCTCAAATTGCACTAGGGAAAGTTCAGACTAGATATTAGGAAGCGTTTCTTTACAGAATGGGTTGTTAGGCGTTGGAATGGGCTGTCCAGGGAGGTGGTGGAGTCCCCATCCCTGGAGGTGTTTAAGAGTAGGGTCAATTTAGTGCTTACAGATATGGTGCAGTTGGGAACTGTCAGTGTGAGGTTAATGGTTGGACTGGATGATCTTCAAGGTCTTTTCCAACCTAGACAATTCTGTGATACTGTGAACACATACTTTTTTTGTGAAGTCTTTACAAGATAAATGTTGAAGCCTTAGAAGACAAAAAGGAAGCTTTAAAAATGTACCATTTGGTAGAAAATTCAGTTAGTGGAAGACACTGCAACTTTTGAACACAGATTTTTAAAATTTTGTCTGGACTTTCCCCCTCCCTCAGCTTACAGACTTTTCATTTCTATCCTCTTACATTATGGCTCTAGCTAACACACACTTCTCTAACCCTCTTCTGCCCACACCTCATTCCTAACATATTCTTTTCTCCTCCATTTTTTATTTTTTTTTTTACTGGTTAGTAAAGAGACCATACACACATACAATTGTTTTGTCACCATCACTGAGATCACTTTGTTTGTGATGAATGCTTTTTAACCTACTCTACATTTCTCTGGTCTGTTCAAATTACAAGCCCCCTGCAAAAAAAGGTGGAAGTTGTCTGCAGCACACAGCTCATTCTATACAGGGCTTTAAGTAACAGATACTTACATTCCTCTCTGCCACTTAAAGATTACTCAAATAGTTTACAGTTCAGATTTGTTGGAAAAATAAAACAATGGAATCTGAAAAATCACAGGAAGTAAGAAGTTGCACTTTCAGGTAAGAGATTGAATAAAATAGTTTCTCCTGAATCTCAAACAACTTTGTTTTAAATAACAATTTTGAGCGAATAAAAATCATATTGCTTACTACTCTTTCCTGTAGAGCATTCAGACTGCAACATTCTGCAAGGCTCATGGTCCAACAGTCAAAAGCTGTAAAGTAAAGTTTGACCAATGGCTACCAGTCAGAAAACAAGCCTGAGAAAAAAACCCTGCAGAGTATCCCAAGAAAGCTGCCTGCTAGAAATTTCATCACCTTTCCCATCTTCACCTATCAACAAAGACAGAGGTACATTCGTCATCAAGACACTTCCTGATGAAACAAATCATCTCACCACTTTTTTTATAAGGAACCACCATTATCCTAGAGTTAAGTGATTCAGTGAGGGGGAAATCCCCCCACCTTCCCCGATAAATTAAAGCTTATAAAGAGAACTTAGATGACCTCCCAAGGTTTCTTCAACAGTAAAGTTTCAATAAATGACAGCACACAACCTGTTTAGTAAGCAGGGGGAAGAAATTTCATACAACCTTTAAAGTCCAAATATCTATAATCATACTCCTTAGTCTGTTTCATGATTTAGTTATTCTTATATTAGACAAGCTTTTTCTTCCTTATTCAAGTTTAATGCACTTAATTCTTATTCTGCATGAAGAACAGTGTGGTCCCTTCTATTCTGTAGCCACTCAATCTTTTTCTCTGGACCAAATAACCTTTTATAAAACTTTCACCTGAAGTGTAAAAGTCCTGATTTATTTTGGACAACTTCTAGGCTCTCAGTCCATAACACAAGCAAACTGCATTGACCAAAACCAAAAACTTCTTATTTGCTGTTGAAAAGAGGAAGAATTGCCTCATACGCCACTTTTAACTGTATTCCAGGTATTATTTGACAGCTTCACAGCAATATGGCATGACAGATTAACCCAGAGTAACTTGACAATATTTTCCTGCAAACTTCCAAACTGAGCTTCCAATACTTTATCTAGTTGTGTTGTTCATTATGCCTTCTAAACACAGCACAATTTGCACTTACCAGAGACAACTTGCTAAGCATTGCTTTTTTTTTTTTTTTAAGAAAGGACACTAACTCAAGTTGCCAAGACATTTCAAATTTAATCCTACCTGCCAAAATCCTAGCTGACTCTCCAAATTTGTTATAGCCTGCAAACATTACAAGCACTTTTTCATCCTGTAAATATTTCACAGGACAGTCCCCATATTTATATATATATTTCTCTATGTGTATGCATACGTCTAGAAACCCCCACCCTTAAGTCTTTTTTTTTTTTTTTTAAAACCCTCACCATTTTGTAAACTAACTTCATTTGTCAATGATACCTAGGCAATGTTTTCTCCAATTAGCAAGCAGGAAAGATCAGCCATGGGTTTACTTCCTCTTTCAGATTCCAAGTGGTAGTGGTATGATCTACCGCATTTATACATCAAACACTAAAGATGCTGCCAGTATAAACTCCTCCTAGTCACTCCACTGTAGCAGTCAATATCTTCAGCAAGGTTTAGGCTTGAACAATTTTTTACATGGAAACAACTTGAGTATAGAAATACCACGCTGAGAATCCACATTTATCTCCCTATTGTTTCTTAAAACAAAACTGCAAGGTTATGAAAACCCCACATTTTTGTTAGGAAGTATACTCTCCCCCTGTATCCAAATGAAACTTCAGAACTAGTGATTAATTAAAAAAAATAAAGTCACCATCACTAACTTTATACACAGTTCTGAGCAACCTATCATTACTATGCATAACACTAATGTTTATAATGTATCTGCATATAAAGATATATATGATTGTCCACAGTTCTACTGTTATATACCATTATGCCAAGACGTTTTAATATTCAGATAGAAAAGATAAAATATGGGCAAGTATGTTCATGAAAAACAACATTAAGCAGATAATGAGTAATTTCCTCTTGGAAACCACATGTGTTAATTATAAACCTGACTCTTCTACTGCCTGAAGATTAACAAGACCCAATATGGCTTAGGTGGATTTTTTAGCTAAATTATTCATCATGGTTTTGGTTAACAATTGTAAATTGCTGTAAACTATCATTTGTAAAGGTCTTGAAACTCTATGCTGGCAATCTGCTTCCAGTGGCAGAAGGCCTTCAGCCTTTAACTTTTAGCTCTGCTGTTGAAACCAAACAGTGATGATCAGCAAAACTTAGTCAGGTTTCCTACAATCTGCTTCAAGCCACTGTATCATCTGAGACTATGTTAGCAGTCTTGAATTGGACCACAAAGGAAGCACAAGTCAAATGAGTGCAGAACATAAAGATAGCTTGAGAAGAAAATACTTATGGCAAATGGATCCAAAGAAAGAGTAAATGGTGCTATTACAACTTTCACAGAAAAGTCTGTTGAGAATGAAAGCAAATTCCTGAAACATTCAACCCTGGAATATGGAACAACTGTCTCAAACTAAAGCGGGAAAAAAAAAGGGGAAGCTGCACATCAGTTGCTGGACAATTTAAAATAGGTACAATAGCTGTTAAATTGCATGAGTAGATGATTAAGCTTTGTGGCACCTGAAGTAGAAGGAAGTAAAAGCACACCTAGTTTATTTGTTTTCAAATCACAAGTAGCATGAGCTAATGCCTGCAATATTTGCTGCATTATTAGGGGGATGCTATTCAGTTGTCTCAACACCATTGGTCTTACTCTCTTTAAAAGAACCGAGCGAATGCAAATGGAGCATCTTCCCTCAAAGTCACAATGGTCCTGAATTGCAATTCATAAGCTTAAATTTAAAAAGGAAGCTTTAGGTGTTGAGAGTCCCCCTCACTCACTGTCCTTATGGAATTACTCAATAGGTTAACATTATGTTAACCCATGTTAATAGTCACACCTGCATAAACTCTTCTAGGCTTTATGTTACACTGAAGGTGTCACTGAAGAGTAGAAAAAAATATTACTCTGTCTCTGCTGCTGAGGCAGAATAGGAACCACAAAAGCGTTATACAACTTCTGTCTCACCTAAAACCTTTGCTTCTACCTGAAATGTCTTACCAAAGGCCATGGTAGCTAGTAGAGCAATAGACCCAGTCATTCTATTGTTAATTAGATCCTTGAGTACACTTCTGAAAAATAAGTAAATTTAACAAGCCATGTGCTAACACATATTAAAATTTTTTTAACTTCCAACTGACTTTGACTATGTGTCTGTCTAAATTGCTTGCTCTGGTTCGATGGCTAAGAATCTTCAGGAAGAATTCTAATTTTGACAGGAGAGGTCTATCAAAGACATACTGTATTCAGACAAATGAAAAATATACTGTATTATTTTGTTTCCATAGGTGCTTACTCTGCACAATTAGCTTCAGCACTCAAGGCCCAGTGGAAATGCTCTTAAGAGGCAGCAACCACTCAGTAACATTGAAATGAAACAGTAAGATTTGTGACATCAAATAATTCATTTGTTCCCTCCATCTGGTGAATTATTGCAGCTGGCTGTCAATCTGGTTGGTCAAGCAGCAGCAAGCATTTGCTTCTGAAGAGCTCAAAGTGAAATCCCAAGCTGAAGTTGTCAAGTAGCCTCCAACTGCAAGCTATTACCACTTATGTGATCATGTAGTCACCATCATGTCTTAGGGTCTCTCATCACAGCACCAAGTTCCTTAAAAAGATCGAAATCTACCAACATACTTTACTCAAGGGAAGTGAAATGCAAGTATTGACATGTGGACACTGGTTGAAAAGTAATGAACTGACATTTCCTCCACTGGTTTCCCCAGCTGCCCCATAGTAACAGCACAAGATCAGCACTCATTTTTATGTGCAGAAATCACAAACTAACTAGTGCCATTTGGCAGCTTTCTTTGTACAGATATATTACTGCCTAAAGGATCTACAAATTACAAAACACATTATCCAGAGCTTGTCACTACATGATGGAAAAATCATGTTCAAAGGCAGTGGGACTACAAGAAGACTAATTGGTCCAAAGCAGTCATACATCCCCTACAGTGCCCCATATTATCTACCTTAACTTCTGCCCAACAAACTGTCAGGGGAGTTTCCGGCTTGCAGAAGGCTGTATGTCTTTGTGATTTTCTCTTTGAATAAGTGTATTACAACATCTGACGGCCACAATTTTTCAAATACTTTACCATCACCCAACAGCACACAGAAGCATCACTACTCCTAAGTCACCACTAGAGAACTGAAGTACTACAGACTTACTTGCAAAAGGCAGATGGGGATGAAAAGACTATTTTGAGTAGACAAAGCTGTACCAACATGGAATGACTGCCCAGAAAATACAATTACTTCATTGCTCCCTTCTTTTAGTCTCTGGGAGGTATAAATTATACTACAAAGAAGGCCACACACACAATAATTTTCACTTTCTACAATTTAGTTTGATGGTTTTCCTTTACCTTCCCACATCCAAACTTCACTAGAACTTTTAACATCGTTGTTGCAAAATACCAACTATATTGTCCTCGTCCTTTTTGTGATTCAGACAGAATATGAAGCAATTGATGGTGAGCCAATTGAGATCTTATGGGATTAGAGAGCAGACCAGTATAACCAATATTGTTTAGGATGTCTGCTACACCCAGTCTGATTAGGAACTAGATGAGGCCTGCAAGAAATCTTACATTCACAGGCCCTGGACCTTATGGAGGATGTTAACTATCCCAGTATCTACTGGAAAGGAACACAGCAGGGCACAAGCAATGCAGGAGGATTTTGAAGTGCATGTATGATAATTCTATGACCCAGTAGATCAAGGAGTCAATGAAGGAAGGCACTTTTCTGGACTTGACACTTAACCAAGGAAGAACCAGACATGTGCATGAACGTTGGGGGTAGTCATGGATGCAGTGTCAATGCAGGTGAATTTCAGCAACCTGAAAGCAGAGAGCAAAGCAAACGCATGATCACAATCCTAGCCTTCAGAAGAACAGACTTTCCTGTTCAGCAACCTACTTAAGAGTTTCATGGGATACAGTCCCCTGGAGAGAAACGGGTGCAGAAGAGCTGGATAATTTTCGAAGATCACTTCCAAGCTCACAAATGGTCTCTTCACACATGCAGGAAGTCAAACAAAGGAGAAAGGAGCTCTACATGGATGAACAAGGAGCTCCTGACAAAGTTCAAGCCTAAAAAGGAAACATCTCTAAGAGGTGGAAGCAGGGTCATGTCTCCCAGGATAAATATAGGGACACTGTCTGAGTGGTTAGGAATGGGGTTATAAAAGTCAAAGCCTACCAAGGGACACTGGTCACCTACATGTTTACCAGTAAAACTAGCCTTCAGCAATGCCATGTCCCTGAAATCAGAGGGAAAGTCTGAGTAATGATGTCTTACCCTCAGTGAAGGAAGTTCAGGTTAGGGAATATTTAAGTAAGTCAAGGTGACATGACAGAATGTATCCACAAGTGATGAGAGAGGTGGCCAATGATACTGCAAAGCCACTCTCAGTCTTTGAAAGGTCACAGCAATTAGTGTAAATTCCCGAGAACTGGAAGAAAAAAAAAAAAAAAAATCACTTAGACAAAGGACAAGATGGTGATAGCAAATAGTCACTTTGGATTTATGAAGAAGAAATCACGCTTGACCAACCTGGTAGCCTTCTGCAATGAGATGGCTGGCTTAGTGCGTGACTGGAGAGCAGGGGATTTTGCTTATCTCAACTTTAATAAGGCTTTTGACACTGTCAGTCACAGCATCCCCATACACAAACTGATGAAGTACAAGCTAGATAAACCTAAGACTGAAAATAGGCCAAATTGCTAGGGTCAAAGCATTGTGAATGACAGGACAGAGTGCACCTTCAAGCTAGTCTGCAGATAGTACAAAACTTGGAGGAGTGGTTGATAAAGCAGAGAGCTGTGCTGCCATTCAGAGGGGCTTCAACAGACTGAAGGAATGGGTCACCAGTAATCTCATCAAGTTTAACAAAGGGAAATGCAAAGTCATGCAACCTGGGGAGGAACAATCCCAGTCACCTGTACACACTGTCAGCCAACTGACTGGGAAATAGCTTTACAGAAAGACCTATGGGTACTCATGGTGGACATATAGAACATGAGCCAGTAACACTGTCTCTGAAGCAAAAGCAGCACACAGCCTCCTGGGCTGGGTTAGGAAAAGTGTTGCCAGCAGGTTGAGGAAGTTGGCTCTTGCACTCTATGCAGCACTGGTAACATCACATCTGGAGTACTGCAACCAGTTTTGGGCTCTCCAGTACAAGAGAGACCAACTTACTGGACTGAGTCCTGAGAAGGGCCACTAAGATGCCCAGTGGACCAGAGCATCTGTCATATGAGGACAAACCAAGCAAACAAAGAGACTCTTTAGCTGGGAAGAGAGAAAACTTGAGGGGGTAGAGTTTTCTCAGTGTGGCTATACACTTGATGGAAGAGAGTAAAGATCATGGAGCCAGACTCTTTTGAGCAATATCCAGTGATAGGACAAGAGACAATGGGAAAAAAGTGAAATACAGGAAGTTCCATTTAAACATAAAAATTGTAGGTGTGGTCAAACACCAGAACAGTTACCCCAAGAGGCTATAGATTCTTCATCTTTGAAGATATTAAAAATCCCACTGGACAATGTCCAGAGCAACCTGCTCTGTATCATCCAACTTTGAGCAGGAAGGTTGGACTAGACAGTCTCCAGAGGTCCCTTCTAATCTCAACTATTCTGTGACCCTCAATTTGTTTACATACTAAAGTAAAATTTAACTGCACAATAAATGTGCTTGTACATTGTGAAAAGAGTACATTTTTTCTCAGTTTAGCATTTTTCCTGGTGTCATGCCACATTTCTGACTACACTTCCAAGTATAGACATACTGAGCTTTTCATCTGTTCACCATCTGGATCAGCAAACATACAGCAAATTCAGGCATAAAAGCAGACTTCTATGGGAATTAGTCAGCATAATCAAACCTACAATACTACTCAAACCTAACAAGAACAAGGGATGAAAACCACCCTACCACACTTAAAATATATGCCTGTCACTTAAAATATAAGCCAGTCACTTGAATCAAACCATTCTTGGCTATAACCAATGCCTATGGGTATACTAAGAAGTGCATGACAAACATGTTACATGTAATAAGAGTTCCTCTGTGCAGATGGATCAATGTGGACACTGTGTACAGGATCTTTAACAGGACTTTTCCACACTTCAGTGGTACAGAAAACTTGTTCATGTCCTCAGGCAATCTAGAATATAATTTGACAATTGAAAGGTACTCAAGGATCATTAAAAACAGTGCCTGGAAAGGACCTTGAAAGGTCAGTCTTTCCATTCCCTAGTCCTGCACATGACTAGTCAAATTCTACTTTATTCCAGAAAGGTGTTTTCCCTGTGGAGATATTAAACACTCACAAAGACCACACTTCCACCAGGTCCCAAGTAATGCTACTAAAAAGCTCTTTATGATGTCTTTTATAAACCACCTTTATGGCAGTTAAATGGGGTTTTTTTACAACTTTATTGTTTATTTTCCTCTTTTTCCATGGTTAGCTTGAATTTATTTCAAGCATGAGGGGAAATAAGAATCTTTTGTCAATGAAGCAGTCTCAGTTCTTTAAGCCTAAACCACTAATTGTTTACATCACTGACATCTAATTTCAATATTCTCTCATACTAATAACTAGTCCTTCTTGTTGAGAAGAAAAAAAGAAAGCAGAGATAAAAAGAGGCAAAAGAAGTCCCACAATCCTGAAGTGCAAATAAAAGGTCAAGAATTACTTCAGGTTTCTTACACAAAAGAATCTCTCACACATTTTGAAAAAAAAAAATCTGAAACTCTCCAACAGCATGACACTGCTGAATCACATTCACTTTAAAGTTTTATACAATGTGTAGAACCTGTCACAAGGAATTCTACCTCACCGTTTATTCACTGTTGTTTTTACATTTGTGCTTACATTTACATTTGTTCGGGCTTTTTGGTTTTGGGGTTTTTTTGGTTTTGTTTTTAAGCTAAATATTTGCTGAGGTTAATGTTCAGTATATCTGTAATCTTTCCCAGATCTGCGTCCTTTATGAACTTTTCCATCTACAACTCAATTCCAACACTGAAGTTGCCACCGATGGGACAGAACCGTTCAGGACCTAGGACAGATCCAGATGCAGACCAGGAACCACCACCTCTTCTCGCAGGCTTCCTTTCCCCCGACAACTAGCTCTTCCCCAGCACCTCTCCAGGGTGGTCTCCTGTGTAGTTTCAAATCGACCATACAACAGTTCTGTCTACAACCGGGGTAGCCAAATCAACAGGTGAAAGACAACACACCCAAAAATTCCACTTGAGGAAGGCTAGAGTCCAGCCAATGAGACAACAGGAGCAACATCAGCTTTGCTCACTTGCATCTGCTTGAAGATCAGCCCATGCTTCTTGGTACAGGCCCAAGGCTAGAACCAGAGCTCTGGTATGCTACTAGATGATCTGCTATAACAAGATATTCTAACATTTGGTTCAGCTCAGAGCAAGGTCTGAGTTGAAGTACAGACTATCTGGCACTGGGTCCAAACTTAATCATCATCTGATTTTAGAACAAGCTTAGCACTTACAATTTTTTTTTGTGAAGTGCTATTTTCCATAATTTTTGAAAAATTAAGTTTTAGACAACTCTTAATAACACTACTTAATTTCCCATACAGGGCCTATCACAAAGCCATTTTGTATCTAATTTATCATCTTCATTTATATAACATGTAAGTTTTATAGTACATCTAAAATTTAGTCAACAGAAACTGTACTAGAATACCTTGAGTCTTTATCCATTTTTTAGACAGGCACTGTTTACCAATTTGTTTCACTAGTCTTTTAGAACCTTATATATCTTCTATGAATTCCCCAAGGTAATTCCTAAGCTCTGAAATTGCCTCAGCCAGTTTTTCCAACCAGTCTAAAGGGGAATTTCATCATACTTGTGAAAATACCTACCTTCTAGCCTGTTCTCTCTCTATCCTTGCATTCATCACTGATTGCAGAGCTACTTTTCTATCAAATCTGCATCAGTTTTGACTCATGCAGAAAAGCAGGGCGAACTGTCTTCTCTCTTTCAGAAGAGAGAAAAACTCTTCTGATGAACTACAACAACATGCATTTTGAGGTTTCTTCCTTATCTTCTGTAAGCAGATGAACTACCTGACACGTGATCACACAGATGAAGAACAGAGCCATTATGGAGAGACATTAGAGCAATCTCAGCCTCTGCTGGACCTTCCTATCTCCCATACCATTTACTCCATTTCCCAAAGTGCTCCAAAACAGCTGTTAATTTGTAACCTAGCTTCAAGGCATCTTAATATCAAATACAATAATGGAGAACCACAGCTGATTAATACCAGTGCATTTGTAGGCAACAAATGTACTATTCACTGTCTCATTGCTACAGAAGCTTAACTACAAGGGCTTCAAAATATAGAAAAGGAAATACTGAAGAAAAAAAAAAGAGTATCAAGGCTGATCAGAAGATGTGAAGAGATCTCAAAATTGTGGGACTGCATTTTCTCCCTTAATGCTAGAAATAAGTTGCTTTTTAATCTTATTTTACAGGGCATCCAGACTTGCTCTTAACAACTGAAAACCATTTGGCAAACAAAGCCAAAGATTAAACAAAGAAAAGAGAAAGTTCAACAAAAGTTTGGGACGAATAAGCAATGGCTCAAATGAGGGAGCTGACAATGATAAGAAACAAAACCAAGGAAGTGGTCAGAGCTTTAATGGGCTAATCAATAGATGGAGAAGAGATTTTATGACTAAATAGCAAGAAAAATATGTGGAATTTGGACATTGGCAAGATGAAGAGGTACCAGTAACAAAATTTAAACACTGAATACTGTTGTAAAACGTATCAGAGTTCTGCTTGTCTTGCATACTCCCTATTTTAGTATCTCTCTGCATTCACAAAAGCTACAGTCTTCAGCAGCATTACTTATACAAACTGGTGAAATACTTTTTCTTGAAAGCAGCTACTTCTCTTAAGAGCCTCCATGTACAAAACCTCCCACATTTAGCTAAGCAATAAGTGTTTCCAGTGAAAATCCCCTGTGATTTCTCCAACCTCAACGTGATCTCTGCACTATGCTTATTTCAGCGACAACAATCCTGAGCATCTACAATGAGAAACTGCCTTACTATGCAACCACATAAAGCAACTCAAAGTAAACAACCCATATAATCAAACCACTGTATACCTTCTACAAAGTTGGCATACAAATTGCATCACTTAAGAGTAGGTACTTTAAGATTACATCTGTAACTGTAAAATGAGAGATGCTCAGAAAACGTCTCAAGTACTAGGTCCAATCTATACTACTTTACTCCTGATTCTGTCCATAGCTCGCTTGTGGGTTACTCCATCTAACTCTCTCCAACACAAATCTACCAATTAGTGTGAAAGTGGTTCAAGTCAATTGGAGCCAAACGTTCCATCATGTTTAGAGGTTGCCCTAAAACTGAACTTCCCTAAGGCTTTCCTTGCTTTACTTTTTGCCTTTGCAGATACCTCACTTCGATGACTAAGTGGACACAGCTAATCATTACTCCTAATACTGAAATATCTAAAATGCTTTCAACCATGGGGACAGTGTCAGTAGAATGCAAGAATAAAGAAAGAAAACAAGTACTACTCAAAAATCTGTTCTTGCCTTGATAAACAAATGGTCTGCTTACAAACAATAGTACCAAAAGCTTTTAATGCTTCATTTTCACATCAGCTACAATAATACCTATCAAGTTTCCAAAAGGACTTGCATAGTACAGTCGACATGGGACAAAATACACATGCATGAACTGAAACCTGGCACACAAATATGTATCAAATATACATAAACTCTCTAAATGGCATGCAAAACTAAGTATTAGCAAGCTAAGTATTAGCAAGAAATATATGTGCACATTATATACTTCCATCACAAACTGACCCAAAATTTTACCTTACAATTCACAAACAAAAATACAATAAAATCCAAGAATGTACATTTCTGAAGGAAGAAATAAACACAGTCATCTAAACCCTTTCACTGTAACTTGGCAACAAAATCTACAGAGCTCTTCAGAAAAATGCCTTTTGCTAACACTGGTTAGTATTCCTGGGTTTTATAGTATCTCTGACAAAGGAACACTTGCTCTGTGAAGTACTTAATAAAAAATACCTCCATGAAGCAGTTGCTTGACCTTCCCCTTCATCTTTGTACAGTTGCAGGCAGACTAGGAAAAATAACAGTTATTGCTTCTGCCAAAATCACAGCCAAAGCAGAACAATCACATGGCAGTTGGCTCATAGACCATATTTTTGCCTGTTGTGATACATTGTAAGTTTGAATATGATATTTGCTAGCAAAACAAAAAACAAAAGTGGACAACAGGCTGCAGAAAAGGAAAGCTAGGATTTTTGGAATAATATCCCCAAAGGGACTAATTGCCACTAGACACCTACCCACTACTCCAGCAAGACTCTCATACACAAGACCTTACACAAGCCTAAAAATACTCTGATAAATTACTTACATTGGGATCTTGTTATCGTGAAGCTCTTCCTACAAGAATGTTGGGTTTAATATGTAGCTTTAACTTATTTAAAATTGCAACTACTGCTACCTTTTCAGTTTCCCTCACATTCCTTTTACTTTGACTGAGATACAGCATGGAATTCTAATACATGTTTCTGTAAACATATTACCAACAAAATGAAAGGTGAGGAGAATCTCCATCCTTTATTGGATACGGGGAGAAAGACAGTGACAAAGGCTGAGGAAAATGCTGAGGTACCTAATGCCTTCTTTGCCTCAGTCTTTTAATAGCAAGTTGTTCTCAGGATACCCTGCCCCCTGAGCTGGAAGACAAGGGAAAACTGTCAGTGACCTGCTACACCACTTAGACACACAAAAGTCTATGGGGCCAGGTGGGACCCACCCAAGGGTACTGAGGGAGATGGCAGATGTGCTCACCAAGCCACTTTCCATCATTTATCACCAGTCTCAGCTAACTGGGGAGGTCCAAGTTGACTGGCAGTTAGCAAATGTGATGCCCATCTACAGGAAGGGTCAGAAGGAGGATCCAGGGAACCACAGGGCTGTCACTCTGACCTCAGTGCCAGGGAAGGTTATAGAGCAGATTGTCTTGAGTGTCATCACACAGAACATACAGGAAAACCAGGTGATCAAGCCCAGTCAGCATGAGTTTGTGAAAGGCAGGTCCTGCTTGACAAACCTGATCTCCTTCTATGACAAGGTGACCCACTTAGTGGATGAGGGAAAGGCTGTGGATGCTGTTTAACTGAACTTTAATAAAGCCTTTGACACTGTTTCCCACAGTATTCTCCTGGAGAAACTGACCGCTCATGGCTTAGACAGGTCATACTCTTTCTTCCCCGGATAAAAACTGGCTGATGGCCAGGCCCAAAGAATTGTGGTGAATGGAGTTAAATCCAGTTGGCAACTGGTCACAAGTGGGGTTCCCCAGGTCTCAGTATTGTGTCCAGTTTAATATCTTTATCAAAGATCTGGACAAGGGGATTGAGTGCACACCAAGTAAATTCACATTTGACGCCAAGTTGGGTAGAAGTGTTGATCTATTTGAGGGTAGAAAGGCTCTACAGAGGAATCTGGACAGGCTGGATCAATGGGCCAAGGACAATTGCATGAGGTTCAACAAGGCTCAGTGACAGGTCCTG
The DNA here is from genome assembly GCF_003259725.1 of Athene cunicularia. Classification (NCBI taxonomy): domain Eukaryota; kingdom Metazoa; phylum Chordata; class Aves; order Strigiformes; family Strigidae; genus Athene; species Athene cunicularia. The sequence continues at coordinate 44,569,647 of NW_020799091.1, forward strand.
CACTTGGGTCACAACAACCCTATGCAATGCTACAGGCTTGGGGAAGAGTAGCTGGATAACTGCCCAGCAAAAAAGGACCTGGGGGTCTTCGTCAACAGCCAGATGAAGATGAGCCAGCAGTGTGCCCAGGTGGCCACAAAGGCCAATGGCATCCTGGTTTGTGTCAGCAATAGCGTGGCCAGCAGGGACAGGGAAGGGATCTTACCCCTGTCCTCAGCACTAGTGAGGCCGCACCTCAATTCCTGCATTCAGTTTTGGGCCCCTCACTACAAGAAAAACATTGAGGTGCTGGAGCATGTCCAAAGGGCAACAAAGCTAGTGCAGGGTCTGGAGCACAGGTCGTACGAGGAGCAGCTGAAGGAACTGGGGCTGTTTAGCTGGAAGAAAAGGAGGGCGAGGGGAGACCTCATTGCCCTCTACAGCTACCTGAAAAGAGGCTGTAACAAAGTAGGTGTCTCTTTTTCCCTGTAACAAACAATAGGATGAAAGGAAAGAGCCTCAAGTTGAACCAGGGGAGGTTTTTACTGGGTAGTGGGAAGAATTTCTTCACTGAAAGGGCTGTCAAGCATTGGAACAGGCTGCCCAGGGATTCTATGTTTTGAGCAACCTGGGGACTGCATCTTTCAACACAGCTCTGCTGCAGGAACTGATCTGTGTGTTTGTTCCCTGTGACACCTCCTGTCAGAAGGCAGACAGGTAAACCTCATATAGATTATTTCTCCTTGTGGTCTGTTTTCCTAAGAATTACAGGATCACAAAATCATTCAGGTTAGAAGGGACCTCTTGACACAACACCTTTGTTTTTTTTACTGTGAGAGTGTCTGAGCACTTGCACAGGCTGCCCAGCAAGGTTGTGGAGTCTCCATTCTTGGAGATATTCAAAACTGTCTGGAAACTTGGGCAACTGGCTCCAGGTGGCCCTGCTTGAGTAGGGAGGTGAACCAGATGAACTTTGGAGGTCTCTTCCAACCTCAACCATTCTGTGATTCTGTGACTGATTCTATGAAGATTCCTGCTCAAGCAGGGTCAGATACAGTAGGTTCCCCAGTCCACGTACCAGTTGGATTTTCAGTATCTCCAAGGAGATATTAAACCTATCCAGACAACTTGTGCCAGTGCTTGACCTCTCCCACAGTGAAGAAACACTTTTTTGGAACACATTGGAATTTCATGATTTTTAATTTGTGCCCATTACCCCTTGTCTTATCAGTGGGCACTACTGAGAAGAGTTGGCTCCCTCTACTTCATCCCTCCCTACATTGAATAAGATCCCCCCTAAGCCTTCTCTTCTCCAGGGTGAACAGTCCCAGCTCTCTCAGCCTTTCCATATAAGAGAAATGCTCTAGACCGTTAATCACTGTGGCCCTGCATTGGGCTCTTTCAAGTATCTCTGTCTCTCCTGTACTGGGAAGTCTAGAACTGGACACTCCAGGTGCAGCCTCACAGTGCTAAGCAGAGAGCACCTTATTCAACCTTCTGGCAACACTCTTCCTACTGCAGCTCAGGAGGCTGCCTGCCTTCCCTGACACGGCAGTGCATTACTAGCCCATGGTCAGACTGTTATTCACCAGTACACAAAGCTACTACTCTTCAGAGGTGCCTTCTGCCTGGTTAGCCCCCCTGGGGTTATTCCTCCTCTGATGCAGGATTCTGCATTACCTCTTGTTGTGCTTCACGAGATTCCTCTTAGTCCAATTCTCCAGCCTGTCCAGATTCCTCTGAATGGATACACAACCATGTGATGCATGAGGAACTCCTCTCAATTTTGTGTTATCTGTGAACCTGCTGGGGACACACTGTGTCACTGCATCCAGCTCATTAATGGAGACTGTAAACAGTACTGGCCCCAGTATCACCTCCTATGATATAGCACTGATGACTTGCCTGCAGCTGGACTTTGTGTCACTGATCACAAACCTTCAGGTCATCATTCGAGCTGCTCTCAATTTACTTTACTGTCCACTTATCTAACCTGTACTTTGTTAGACACAGGAGACACTGTCAAAAGCCTTACTCATGTTGAGGTAAACATCCACTGCTTTCCCTGCCCTGAAGATATGAAAACTAATGGGAGCACTATTACTTTTCATCAACGGCTACAGATTTAAGAAACTCAAAAGTGAGAATCACTAAGAATCACTCCTCAGCTTGATAGGCAGATCTCAACATAACACTAGCGAACACAATCAATTTCTTCCCCAAACAATAAAAACTTGGTATTTTTCGATTGTAAATTGACAATATTAACATCAGACAACCTCAAATACTTAAAATTATTGATATCATCTTCATTTAGTAAGCCTAAGCTCTAATGCTTAAGGAACTCAAATTTTTAGTGAAGTGGGCAACAGCTCAACTGTCATTCTAATAGCCATTGTGTGTGCCCTCCAAACCATTAACAGCTTATGCACCATCTTCTTGGAATTACTAATCAAGCATTCTGATGTTAATGTTCATTCATGACAATATAAAAGGAAATTAAGGGACTTAAGCAGTATATCTACAAATGGAAAAATAATAAAAATCCTGACACCTAAATCTGTAAATCAGGGTAAGGAACATCAACTGAATAATCCGATTAATTCAATTAACACAGGCTTAGAGGAAAACAGAGGCAGACTATTAGGATAAGTTATACTGGGTTTCTAAAGCATCTGAAAATAAAAGGTTAAGAAAACTCAAAACAAAAAGGAGACTGATGGATTTTAGAGAACAACTGCCTGGGAATTAATATAGAGCTACATCTATTTAAGATATCAAACATCTGGAAGATGGGTAACAGCCACATTCCTACAGTCTGGAGCTCCTTTCCACATGCCCTAATTCAGAAGAGAAAGGCCATCTTTCTACTTGATTGTTCAGCTGGGACTTTAATGTGCTACTGTTTGTGAGCTGATATTGCACATCTTTTTAATCATGACTTTAGTATCGTAACTCGGAACTATTTTCAAGCCTATAACATCAACCTGTATTATCTTTACCACCACATTAACTTTTTTAATAACTAGCCTTTTTTAAAATGTTTAAGAAAGAAAGGGGTCACATTCCATCTGCTGGAATATCCTTTCTAAGGCCTCTCCAATTGAGTCTGAAACCTAAATACTGCAGGTTCTAAAAATGAAATTAAAACCCAACCACACAAGTAAAATGATTGAGTTAAATTTAATCAGGACAAAAGAGCAAAAGTACTTTTATAACTGAAAAGGCTTCTGAAACAGCATAAATCTCATACAAAGAGAACCCACAAGAAAGCACCCCTACAAAGTGTTCTCCACACAGAAAGAATGGTCTCGCACTACAACCACTGACAGCTGTAGTTTCTTTTCTGTAGTTATCCAATTTTTCTTCATCTGTTGCAATATTATCTATTAAATTAGATCTGTAAGAACACATGCAAGAAAAATATTCTACTTCACGTTTTTCAGTGTAAAGTATCTCTGTATCTCTTAGACTTAAAAAATTTTTAGGGCTCTATTTTAAAAAGTCATTCAACCATAGCAAAGATGTCAGTATCTGGACTATTGGCCACCTTCCTATCTACACGCAACCACCAAAACCAAAGTGCATACAAAGCCATCTCACATAGAATCATACCAGCAGAACTTTAATTTAGGGAAGACACTCCATGAAGTTTAGGAAGAACTGTACTTTTTAAGAAAGAGCACATTACTAGTGGTTAATGACAGTATAACATCCTTGGTCTCATCACTATCGCAAGTAAACCAAAGAAATTCTATGTTGTCTTCACTGAATAGCAAAAAATGCAACCACGTAGTGCAAACAACTGAAAACTCAGCAGTTTACAGCTGTCAATGGTCTACCCTGTATAAGAGTACATTCTAGAAATAAAATGGAATAGATCATTGATTGGTTTGAAGAGAAATGGAACAGACATGACTACTCTGAAAACATACAAGCGTAAGACATATGAGCACATCTGTTAGAAAGAATAATGCATTGGCTAGTGGGAGGGAAAGGAAAGGCAAAAGCAGGTAAGAGGTGAGTCAACAGCATACACAACTCACGGTGAAACAATGAAAATAAAAAAAGACTGAAATAATAACAGGTGAATAAGGTATTTACAAACAAGCTCATCTCAATGTAATATAAATGGCTGCAGATCTGTATAAATACAGATGTTGGCTTAAAGGCTCAGCAATAGAAGAGATGAGTGATGTTACCAACTGCCAACAAGAACACTGGAGAAGTAAATTGAAGAGTTCAGGGTTTAACCCTGTTAAGGTTAAAACTCTCAGCTAGACATTTTTCCAGACTGACAGAGATCATGACTAAAATAATCTAAATACTATGACACTGTAGCACAAGTTAGAGAAGAGACTTCCAGTTATTTTCATTTGCAAACTTAGAAAATTTTTCAGTAGTGGTTTTGACCATTCTAATGAACTACAAACAATAGGCTTATACTTTTTGACCTTATCTTACTTTGTATTGGCTTTGGCTAGGATAGAATTAATTTTCTTCACAGTAGCTTGTACAGTGCTTGTATGTTTTGGATTTCTGGTGGAAACAGTGTTGATAACACACTTATGCTTTAGCTGTTGCTGAGCAGTGCTTACATTGTCAGGGCCTTTTCTGTTTCGTACCCCACCTCACCAGTAAGTAGGCTGGGTATGCACAAGTAGTTGGAAGGTATACAGTCAAGACAACTGGCCCCAACTATCCAAAGGGATATTCCATAGCATATGATGTTATGCCCAGCATATAAAGCTGGGGGAAGAGGGAGGAAGGGGGAACACTTGCAATTACGGGGCTTGTCCTCCCAAGTAACCATTATGCACAATGGAGCCCTGCTTTCCTGGAGACGGCTAAACAGTGGCCTGCAGATGGTAACTAGTTAATTAATTCCTTATTTTGCTTTGCTTGTGCACACAGCTTTTGCTTTACCTATTAAACTGTCTTAATCTCAACACACGAGTTTTCTCACTCTTATCGATGCACCTGTCTCCATGCACCATGACCGAGCAGCCATGTAGTACTTAACAGTTAAACCGTAACATCCCTTCTCAGAATCTATAAAGTATTTCCCAGGAGTTCAAAAATCTCAGTTCAAAAACCATTACTTTAGACAACTATGCCTGGGAACACAAGTCAAGGAAAGAAAATTAAAGTAAGGAATGGCACTAATCTAACCACTGGGCTCCAGTTTTATGTGGGGACAAGGAAGCTGAACTTTTGACTCTCTTCTAAGGTCTAGAACTGGCATAGATTTAGATTAAAATAATAAGAAAGCAAAAGTCCTCACAGTATTCTCAGGCCAATATAGTCATAGATATGGAAAGAAAAAAGTATCACAGAGTTATAACTATAAAAACTAATTAAGTCCATCAAATTCATCAGTCTGAAGGGTGGCAGTAAGCTGTAACATGCTATTTACTATGAAACACTTGCTACTAAGAAAGAAGTGTATTAAGCATATTAATATGCCTCATACCCTATGAAACATCAAATCTAAATGTACAGAAACCATATACCTTAATTTAGCCACTTAGAGCACAAGAAGCCCATTCTCCTGTGCCAGTTCCCAGTATTTACCCTTTGGAGGGACACAATGGTAGGAACTGGCTGTGAAAGGCCACTGGGAAAGATTAGCGATGAAAGAGTGTACTTACAGTGTAAAAACTTTAATTAATTATAACACTAGTATTCCAACCAGCATCTCAGTGTGAAGCAGAGTTTATGGCAAGCAAGGTAAGAAAGAAAAAGACAAACATGCAACCAGATATTTAAGAGATGCTGCAAGACATCAAGTTTCCAAACTAAACCAAGGATGTGAAAAAGTTTGCATGAAGAACTTCAGTACTGAAGACTATATTACTGATATGTCATTGTGCTTTCTATAAAGACATAAATAGGCTTTAAATTATGGATTTGGTGAAACATATGTAGTCATATTTCAGAAGAATTTACTAAAGAAACATCTTAAAAATATTTTGGGCAGGAGGAAGATCATAATACGGAGGAAAACCAAAACCAAATCCCACAGCTGATGGTTAACATAGCAGAAACACAAAATTCAACATTGAGTTAAGTATGGAGGAAGCACATTTACCACATTTAGCACAGCCAGCAGTGAGGAATAGTAACCTTTTAAATTGCTCCAGCCTAACTTTAACTGCTTGTATTTGCCACCTAACAGACCATCAGCATGCCAGAGCAGATAGCATAATTGAAACTAAAACTTTAACTAGCATTTCATCTCAGTATAAAAACAAAAAAATAACACCAAAAAACCCCACCACAAGCCAACAACATAAAAGAAAATAAAAAATAGAACATACACACAGATGGTTTCAAACCAGTAGGTGTAAGAATCCCAGTGACGCATAGATTAGCAAGTCTGAAGATTGAGAACATGAAATCAGGCTTTATATGAAAATGGCCAACAGAACTCATGTCTTAAAAAAATGGAAGCGAAGTCCAATTTCAGCTAAGCAAAAATAACTCTCCTATTATTCCTCAAATTACCAGCTGTACCCATTTTAAAATAAATTAGAAAAAAATAGTCATTCACTGGTTAAAGTATTAAGCAGAATAAACCACAATCGTTGCTAATCTAATACTCTGATTCCTCTTCTGTCTCACTTAGGTGTTGTATTTACTTATGCTTGCATATTGAAATTCCAAATTCTTCTGAACTTCAGCAGAATATTCAGACAATGTTTGCTGGTTTAAAGTGAAAAAGACTTTGCTATCCACAGGAAAAAAAACACAAAATTCATACAATGACTTCATGTGGATTAAATTACTGAAAGTGTAACACTAACATCTGAGCTAGACATGTTGCCACTGTTAAGAACTGCCATTTTATAGATACCAACACCTTTAATCATATCTCCACAAATATTCCAATCAGTAAGCCCCAATCTGACATTCAGAAAGGATACAATATTTTAGAAGTGTAAAACACATTAAATACAGCCTTTTGGAACATGGCTGTACATCCAAGATCCTCAAAGGTGGCAACAAAAATCAAGAGATCAAACATCCAGAATTAATCTAGCAATGAAGAAAGATTATGTAAGGCCTTACCTATGCTTGAAAAGCATCTACAAGAATGCTGAAAGAGCAGGTAATGTGAATTGAAAAAGAGGTAATAATTTGCTGTTATTTAACTTACTAAACAGACACTTTCTGTGACAATTGCCATATGAACACCAAAAAGGCTTAACGCCAATAATGACCAAAATATTACAGCTAAACAGTTTGGTACCCAATACAAATGATTCAGTAACAAATTGATTATGTAGAAAAGTGTCATTTTTCTCCATAGGTGAACTTCAGAATGTTACTATTTAACAGTACAAACACCACAGATGCTGCTATTTGACATACTCTTACACAAGCACACTCTCATAGCTACAAAAAAAAAATTAAAATAGCCTAACAGTTTTTTGTAGCTTCTTTCAATTCCAGTTTGGCTTATAACTGAACTTTTAACAGAAGAGCAAAAGGTTCCACACAGTATTACTTGTCACCCAAAACAAACAGCAGGGAAAGAAAAAAAAAAAATAATCACACAATGTGATCACATGCACTAACTCCTTTCTAAACCGCACACTTTCCCTCTAAACAAAGAAGCAGAAAGACGCATGACTACAAGACAAAGGTGTCTTTTAGCATCACTAGACATCTAAGGCTGCTTCAGCCTCCATTTTTGTGAAAAGGAGATCTATTTCTATCAGCCCACAAAAAGTGAATATTCTCATGGATACCATTTTTAAAAAAAAAATTCAAATAATTTATACAAATTATGTTATATTATTTACATATACGTACACAAATAAACATCTTAATCCTCTCAACATATTAGCTTCTTCCAGCTTCTATTATTATGTTTTCTGCACTAACACTGCCCAAATACAAACAAGAGCAAGTGACCACTACAGATTTTTAAAAGAACTACTATGCAAAACTACTTTCCTTATCAAAATACAAGGTAATGAAGTAAAAATACACGGGTTTAGTCATTAGTTAATCCCTATTAACCAACAGCACAATATAGTATTAAAATATTACTATACTGCAGCTAAAAATCCTACTGCAGACAGCAACTCAGATCAGCTTTTCTAATGCACAGGTTAGCTTAATGTAAGACTCAACAGCACATCAATTTTCCAATGAAATAAAGTTTACGTAAGGACTTAGCCTTTTTTTTTTTTTTTTTTTTTTTTTTAAACATAAGAATTGGAAAACACAGAAGAATAGCATAGACTAGACTAGAATATTTCAGTTGGAAAGGACCTACAGAGCAATCCTTTTCACAGCAATGTCAGGGTAGGCAGCAGGTCTGCTAAACCCCTGGCAGAGCAGATGGAATTTAACCTCAGGCAGATCATCCCGTACCCATGAGAAGTCTGCATGCAGGAGGGCATACCACAGATAAGGAGCAAGGACAGCGAACATCTGCTGGAAGAAACATGAAACTGTTGAACACAGATGAGGAACTGTGTTAATCATGTTCAGAAGTAAAACTTTAAGAAAGCTATCCAATCATGTACCATTTCTATGGGTGTACTGTTGCTATGGGTTTAGCCAATTATGTTAGAGCTTGTCGTAGTTGTAAAAGATATACAAAGTATGTAGAAAACAATAAACACACTTCTTTTACTCCTAACTTAATTGTCAATTGTCGCATGACCGTCTCTACCGCGACACAGCAATAAGCAGGAAAATATAATACATAATGCAGAACACTTCGCAAGAAGTACTGCTATAAATTTGTTAGTCTTTATGTATATAAACTTTATTTTTTAAATCAAATGAATGCTTCCAAACTTTCCGCAATTATAAGTCCATTTTTTAAAAGCATCAAGTCCCAGACAAAAAAAACCAAAACAAAACAAAACAAAAAAACAAGCTTACAGCTTTTTTAAAGGCTTCAGATCTGAAGAAATTAAGACCTTCTGGTGTACCAACAACCAAATCAAATGTCACATATATGAATTTACTAAACATAGTTTCTGCAAATTCTTTAATAACTCGGTAGCTCAAAGGTGAAGTGTTTCGGTCATGTTTCTCCAGTAAATTTTGAAAAATATATACTTAAAACATTCCAGGGCCAAATAAGCATTGCATTACTAAGTATAAACAGGAGCGTAATGGAAGACTTTGTGTCAACCTTGAAAAGCCTAAAGGCTAACCTAATAATAGTTTTCTCCAGACAACATATAATGTGCAACTGTGAGTGTGGACCAGCTGCAAAACTTTCGTCATCCAGTAGAAAGAATCACCATAAAATGAAAGTTGGCTACCTCTTCTTCAGCCAAAATGGCTGGAAAAACAGCCATCTGATTTCTGGTTAATAGCAGAAATCTTACATTCCAGTCATGACTGAAATTTTTCTTGATGTCAGTCAAGCCACTTAACATTATTAGATTTGTTTAGGGTTTTTGTCCCCACAATACAAATAGAAGCTTTTCTCCTCCAAAGGACCCAAGTTAAAAAACACAACTTTAGCCATGTTGGACAAAAAACCCCAAACTTTCAAAAACCATTTGTATTTTTAAAAGGTTAATGTTTTTAAAGTAATCGACAGAATGTTTTTACTGAACTTTATGAAGCAATCAAATAAAGCATCTGACAAGCTATGTATGATGAGTAAGTTTGAGTAAGGAACATAAGAAATTTTCAATATTGAATATTACTCAGTAAATACTGCTGCATCTCAAATACCTAATGTTACTACTACTGAAATCTAGATGCAGTCCTCAGGTAATTTAAAGTGCAAATGGAACCAAAGAACCACCTATTCAGAAATTGTTCTTGGATCTGTATGATGCTACTTTTACAGTTGCCGAGTTGATGTCCTACAGACAAAAAAAAAGATATGATGATCTTTTTAGTAATGATCACTCAATAACTGTAAAACAGATGAAAAAAACTTTGACATGAGTATGAAATTACCGCAATTTTTGAGTATATTGTCAGTGTAATATTAAAATTTCAAGTTAGTCAAAATTATGTAGTGAAAATTTTCATTACGAAACATGCCACACTAAAGCCATTACAAATCGGTACATCTACCCGCTTTTGGCGCAAAGTCTCAAAGAACACACTGAGCCTGACTGATACTTCTGGTAGTACATACGTAGGTAAAAGAAGAGCAAAAGGATTGACAGTTCAGGGAAAACCCTGAGATGCACAACAGATAATAGCAGCAATTCAACTGGATAGGGAGGCTTGTTAGAATTAAGTTATACAATAGAAAAAACGTGTATTTGAAGACAGCAAAAATGTGAAAATCAGAAATACCTTACTTTTCAAATACAAAGCTTCAGGACTAAAAGCAATTAGCAACTTACGTTACATCAGCAACAGAGAGCAGACTTCCAGTTTCATCCACTCAGAACCCAGCGTATGATACAACACTCAAACAACGTGAAGTTTTTACTTGCCCTCTGCAGAGGCTCATACTTCCCACTAGTATTTTACAGACTTTCATGGCTACACTAGCCATTATGCCATTACTAGTCATTTTCGTGTATTTCAGTAGCCACAAAGCAGAGACTACAAACTAGGCACAGAGTAGATTTATCTTCCAAACCAATCCTGGCTTGACAAGCAAAATTCCCACAGCTAGTAGCACTGTAACAGATTCTTAGCATTGCTATCTGAGCAAACACAGCTGTATGTTAGATTGCAGGATTAGCTATTTTTTCTGTTTCCTTTCATAAAACTATTAGGCTGGCACTAGTGACAAAACCAGCAGCTTCCTTGCTCCTGCTTCTCTGCACATATATCGTTGTGCAACCCTCTGCAACTCTCTGCCTCACGCTGCACAAGCACCATCGCAAGGTGAGCCAGATCAGGGAATTAGTCTGGATTACAACAAACCATTTTCGCCAAGTTAAAATTAACCCAGAGCGAGTCTCTAATCTGTTACTGCAAGAGACTATATAAATAATGTCGTCAACGTGGCAGGGGGAACAAGCACACTGACCGAACCGCCTCCTTTGGAGACTGAAGTGCTCATGACACAGCAGCCAGTATCACATGAAGAAATGCAAAGCACTGCTAGTTCTGTTTCAAAGCCAATTACTGCAGCCTACTCAACACGTGATATTCCTCAATTTCAGATGACAGCCAGCACAAACACCTTCCAAATGTTGTATTAACCTTACTTGTGACTTTCAGATAATCTCCACAATGTTTAATTTCCTTGCCTATGCACAAGCATTTTCATACTGCTTTCTAGTTCTTCATAAATACTGGAATAAAAGCACTCACTGAGCCAGGCACTGGTCACACCATTATGAAGTGCAGAGTACAATTTTTCAGACTTGAAGTAAAAATTCTGTGTTGACATACTGCAAGTAGGCTGCATTATCATTCTTCGAATTAGTCTTCTTGGAGCACAGAAATAATTTCATTAATGTTCATAACTCCATTTGTTTAGTTTTTTAAACTACTTTCAAGATCTTTTTCTAGTCACAAACACTCTTACTGACAGATTAAGAGGCTTTAGCTTTTCCACACAGATAAAAATCTGCTTAAGGGCCTTGTTACAAACTATATTATTTTAACCTCCAATTAATTTATCTGGCACTGTCATCTACTGTAGTAACTAGATGCAGTCACAAATCACTTTAAAGCATTTCTTCAGAAAACGTTTGGGATACTACCATATTTGTAAAAAAGCATTTTTGACCATTTCTGTTTAAGACTACCAGGTGGCTGAAGTTCTCAAACCTTAAATTGCAATATTTTGACACTAACATGGATAAAGAGTAGAGAAACCTTGACAGCCATCAGTCTGATACATGAGATGTTGTGGGTGAGTACCAAGAGGTAGAGGGCAACTAGCTGATTATTAAATATTCCTCCTCTCAAAGGTACTACAGTACACACTGGCTGTATTCACCTGTATTAACTACCTGACATTTACTTTCAAGTAGTTTAATACAACCTGTTTCCTCTCCACGAGGAGCCTGGCTTCTTTCATTTGCTCTAAGATGACACAATGCAACCAAGATATATGACTAAGTCTAGCCTTCAAGAATAAAGACATACAATAACTGCAAATGTCACTGTTACTTTTAACTGGCATTCTCGTAAGAAACTGCTAATTAGAAATAAAACCCAAAACAATGCAATCTATGGTATCTTGGAGTTAAAAGTAATTATTTTAAGAACATCAATTAAAAGAAACATTAACATTTACACCCACCTAAAGCTAGTATGTTTCTACAATGTTAAGTACAAGAGATACCAGTTGCCTATCCTGAAACCGAAAAACATGGAGAACACAATGAATTCAAAACTACTGCTTTAAAAAATACGGACACATTAAGGCAAAATTCAGACAAACATCTGACACCATGGAGCGACTGCACAGCTGATTTCCTTACATTTAGTAGTTTCCTTACACTTAGTGCTTGCAGTTTCAGGATTAAATGATGCAAAGCTCGAAAGTATGAAGAGAAGACTTAAAGGAAAAATCATGAGTAGTGAACTAAGGAATATATGGGGTAAAAAAGCACTCATAGGTCTACACAGGGAAAACAAGAACTATTAGTTTCCCTGTCATACACTCTGACAAGAAGAACTCAGTAATTGCAAAGATGTCAAACGCCAATGTTAACAGTCCACGTGTCCAGCATTTGCCATAAGCAAACTTAGAAAGTTACGTTATTCTTTTAGTTTCTTATGTTAATTCCACTCCTAGACACTGCCTTTCGGGGGCGGGGGGGGAGGCTGGAAATAAGCCCTGCTGTTCCAGGCACGCTTGAAAGAAAAAAAACAAACCCGAAGAAGCCAACCACCTAGGGCTTTACAACCGTTTACAAACTTGAAACAACAGCGACTGGAAAGCTCTCCTTACGATCTGGCCACCCACATCACTGCGTAAGGCCAGCGGAGGCTGAGAACACAGGAAGGTGCCGGCTTCGTGTCATCCACATCCTCAGCGACCTCCGGAGGGAAACAATGGGGAGCGCCCAGGCGCCCGCCCCTCGCCCCCCGCACACGGAGCAGCCGCCAGGCTGGGGCTCCGGCCGGGCACCCCGCCTTCGCCTCCGCCGGCGGGAGGGGCCGGGGGTAACGGCCACCCCTCCCATCCCCCCGCCTCAGCCCGCAGCCGCCGCTTCGTCCCCGCCGCCCCCAGACTGAGGCGAGAGCGGCGAGACACCGCGGGCGACAGGAGCAACAGGCACCCTGCAGCGGCCCGGGGAGGGAGCCCGAGGGGCGGCTGGCAGGGCC
>NW_020799091.1:44582914-44590798 GCF_003259725.1 Athene cunicularia
CGCCGTGGGGCCGGGAGCGCTCCGCACGGAGCCTGTCCTTCGCCCTGCTGAGAGCGGCCGTCCGTCGCCTCTTTCCTTACTTAACGCAGAGTTCAGCAAACCCTGGTGCCACATTTGTCCAAGATTTCCTTAAGTTGTCCTCACTGGTTCCTTACCTGCTTTTAGAGCAGAAGGAGGCCCGGCAGTAGGCACTCTGACGGTATATCTGGATATATTACCTCCTTCACCCACATTACCTATCTTCAAGTCTTACACATTCCTTTTTTTATCTGTTGGAATTGTAGCCCTGCAGTTTTGACACACGTTGTACTGCTCTACACAGCTGAAAACTTCAGGTGTACGGACCAGAGTTCATGTTATTAAAAAAAAAAAAAAATCCTGCGTGCCAAATATGACTTGGATTGCAGTCTTCAGAAAACTGTCCGCCAAAGAACGTGTATGCTGTCATCTTCTTTTTTTCATCTCCCTTCCAAAAGCGGGCCTAAATAGAGCCTGGCATTCTGCTGATTCTGAATATCGATAAATATTTTTTGCAAACAGTTTCTTTCTGCATAACAGCAAATCTAAGTGAACCGTGCAACCAACATCTTTCTTAAACTGTGTATCACCCACCAATGCTTAAGCATTCAAGCCAAATTTCAAGCGCTTTTTTTACAGAGAACTGGGAATGTCAAAACCAATAAATTCATACAGTTTTTCTCACAGGTAGGGGTCCAGGTAGCAGAAAGACAGCCAGATTAGTGCCATCACTGAAGAAAAAGCTACTGTCTGAATGCAGTTAGAGGCACCAAGGGCCATCCAAATACTATTTAAAATACTCACTACGTAAAAAAACCTTTCAATTATAATTCTTACACCATATGGGAGGGGAGAAAAAAAGAAAAAAAAAATCCAATAGTGATAAAAGAAGCCATAAGAAAACAAGCACCATGTCCTATGATGCTAACTACCACCAAATTGCATTCTCTCTGAGAATCAGAGTAATAAGTCTTTCTAGCTCCTCTCTTAGGGGTTATCTAAAATTATTCATACAGGCAAGAACCAGGGAAAAAAAAAAAAAAAAACAAACAAACAAAAAAAACACAACACAACAAAAAACCCAAAACCAAGAAACACCTTCTTAGCTCATTTTTGTGTTTTGTTGTAAACTGCTACTTAATATCCAAATAGTAATTTTTCCTTCACCAAACACACAACTGCCTGACAAATGGTCTATCTTCTGGTGTAACATTGTCACGTCTCAAAATTATTCTTCTGCCCTAATGTAGTTGTAACCATATTGATGTGCGCCACAGAAGCTAAGAGCTGGCTAACTTTTCTGAAAGTGATGCAATTTCTTGCAATTCTTGCATATTGCTCCAAACCCTAGAATTTGTCTGGGCTTGTGTTGTACAGAGCCACACAGTATTCTTTGCAAGCTGCAGCTGCTACTCCACATATCTTTTAACTCAAGTCTTTTTGCGGGGGGGGCGGGGCAGAATCTTGCTAAGTGTCGCATCCACCCTCCATAAACTTCAGCCTGTCAAACACTATTGCTCATCACAATGTAAGTAGGATTTTCCAAGCAAGAATAACTTTGCACCTTCACATAGTTCACTTCCAAGCTCTCTCTCATCACTCAAAATATTAAGTAGTGTCCAACTTATGAGGTGGTTAATGGCACCAATTGGGAGCTGGATGTTCAGTCCTCATTCATAGCCATATTTTCACTTTTTGTTTGGTCCTCAGAGGAAGCTACCTTTTTTTTCTTTTATTTTCTTTTTTTTTTTTTTTTTTTTTTTTTTTTTTTTTTTTTTTTTTTTTTTTTTTTTTTTTTTTGATATGACTGTTGTACTCATATTTCATATTCTTCCTCTGAGACTGATTCTGAGCAATAATACCAGTACTGTGCCATGTAAGGACATTCAAGAGTACACATTTCATCTGGACCAGACCTGATATTGACTATACTCCTGTAGTTAGCTTAAAATTATTACAGGGTCGAGGGTTTTTTTTTGTTTAGTTGTTTTTGGTTTTATTTTTTCCCTTTGGTTTAAAAAAAAAAAAAAAAAAGTGTTAGTATAGTTTTGGAGACTCTGCACAAGATTAGCCCTTTGCTTTATGTAGCTGCAGAGTTTTTGATCTAGTAGTATGTTTGAAAGATGGATTTATTATACCATCAAAACAAACTCAGTCAACCAAAAGCTACTGTTAAGTGCTTTGCAACCAGAATGTGTCTTACTTCTGATGACACTCAACTCTTCTACTGTTTGCTAGCATCTGCTTGCCGTTACAGACTGAACCACTTTGCCAGTCAGTCTCTCCCTTTTACTTTAAGGTGGGGGTTTCAGCAGTTGCATTTGTTCATTTGGCACCTTTATAAATAAGTTTTAACAGAACGAATTGTTCAGAAGTCCTCCAGAATCAGAGTCTGACAGTCTGTCTTGTTCACTATCACTGCTCACATGGATCAGCATTGTACAAATGTGAGTTTCAACACAGCAGAACAAGAATTTCCACCAGGTAATTTGAAAGCTCCCATATCCTGCATGACTGGACATAAAGGAGAAAAGTTCCATGATTTCATAACCTAACCCTTATACTTTTCAATTATATTTCCATGCCTTGTTTTTTCAAGCTTTCAAAATATCAACCAATATAGTAATTTCTTGACAAGCAAGCAGGGAGTCTGGAATAAGTTAACTTCAAAATAGTTAACTAGACAGTTTATGTATTAAATTGCAGCCAGGGAGTTATGAACCACAGAATTCAGTACTTCTGCAATAAAACTTGCAATTTACTACAATCAGATGATGTTAGAGTTCTTTGTTCACCTGAAGCAACTAGCTCTTACCATCATATTTTCTCCACAAATAGGACTGAAACCAGTAATGGGGGGTGAAAAAAAAAAAAATATCTCTTGACCACTAAGCTTCTGTGACTGCTAAGATGTGTTGTGAGGCTGCTAATATGATTAGTTAAAAGGACCATTTCTCATCACATAGTTCCAACAAAGCTAAAGTCTATTTTGGCGTTCTTACTCTGTAATGTACATCTACCTTTATTTTAAGCTGTCAGCATTTTTTCTGAGGCTTCATTAGTATGGGCGGGGCGGGGGACATGACAACGGACAAACACACCAAAACCACAAAACTTTACAACATAATTCTTGTCCCGTGTTTTTCTATTATAAGGAGTTCTTTAATGATAAAAAGGACAGGAGAGGCATTATACTGCCTTCATATTAGAAACAAGGCCTTCTTCTCCATTTCTACAATGAGGAGGATTGTTCCACCCTATCCAATTGTTTTCCAGGTCAAATAATGACACCAACTTATGCTTAGTCACCTTTAGTTTCTATATACAGCACAAATGAAGGAAAACAAAGCTCACATATTTAAAAAATAAAAATATTTTTTAAAAAAATCAACTCTCCAAATGTAGTTGCTTTTTCATGTTTTTTGAAAGTCAGATTTTCCTAATCTTAATTGTAGAGACATGGTAAAAGAAAACAAAAAAAAAAACACTTTATTTTTTCTGCCAGCTATCACAAATCCCAAAGAGCTTGCTAATCAAAAAGTCCCTCTCTGCACCTGTTCACCCAGTTTTGTCTTTATACTTTCTATTGTGCTAATGTTTAGACTTTAATTCTACCTTAGCCAAACTCTGTTGTCTTCTCATTTAAGTGCTTTCTTTAAAACTCAGTTAGTACACACCAAAAAAATTTATGCAAAATAAAAGCTTACAGCTCCAATATTTCATTGTATTTAACCATATATATCAGCTCTTAAGATAATTACTTCTTTTAGGTGGGAAGATCAAGAAAGAAAACCCCAACAACTTCTGCCATGGTGATGTAACTGGCGTTAGAATAAATAAAAATAGGTACATGTTCAAGTTAATGTGGTATTCATGAGTAACGTTCCTTTCAAGACTGTAGCAAATAATTATTTAACAGTATTTACTCCTCTAGATTTCCCCTTACATAGAAATTCAGACTTTTTCTACATATATTTGTCTAAACCAGTTATGCATTACATGAAGAGAAATACAGTTGAAGTAATATTACCAGGGCATAATCTGCAATCAGCCTGAAGAAGAAGAAAAGTTATCCAAAACATTTTAACCAACAGCACTGTATTGTGTTATTGAAGTGGAAAAAATTCAAAGAACAACAACAAAAAAGTATTAGAAACCCACAAAAAAAGATATATTAACAATGTTTTATAAAATGTTATTGCTTTGAAAATATTATATAGGTTAAAAGGAAGATAGAGCATGGGTTGATGTTCAGATTTATATATGCCAGTAAGCTTTGAAACCAGACCTTAGACTGAAACTGGACTGAAACTTGGAAACCTCAAGTCCTCTCCAATATAACATATGGAATACTGTTTATTGGATTGTCACATAGAATGAAGAAACAAAATACAGACTAGGATACAATCCCATTGAAAAGTCCTACCATAGAAACACGGGACTGGAAAAATTCGCGTGGGTCATCAGGACAAGTCTTCTGCCAGAAATGATACAATATACATGAGAACTATAAATCCTGCATCTTTACAAGGCACTGAACACCTGAACTCTATTGGAAACTAAATTGGCTTGGCAGAAAAAAGACCCTAGGAGTTCAAACATGCTAATCTGCAAGTAATAATCTCATGTGTCCCAAGAAGAAAAATGGGATGAGATTATGTTTCCATTTCTACTGCATTTTAACATGACTGAAATCACATTGTTGAGACTTCTCAAAAGGATAAAATAGGTCAATTTTAAATTCAAATTGCAGACTCAGAACAGGGTGCCAGGGATATATTTAGGACAATCATGTTGTCAGTGAAAAGCTTTGGAAGCCTAGCTAGGAAACTGAAGGGATGGTGCTGTGATCACAGGGAAAAAAAAAAAAAAAAGCAGTCTAGGGTGCAACTGCTTAAAACCCCACACAGTTATCCATTAACATATTTTAGTAGCTGTAAGTTACTTAAAACAGTTTTCTTGAGCAACTGTAAAGTAAATGAAGCCCTTTCAGGCTTTGTGTTTGTTTTAAAATGCAGAGTCCCAGGGTTCAGTTAAATTAATAGCTTGGTGAACTTTCTCAGCTGTAAGTTCAAAAACACAGAGACTTTCTACACGTGAATCATCACATTGCATTTACTGAACTCTGAGCTCTATGCATATACCTGTTGCTGCACTAGCCACATTATTTCCTGCAGGATTTTTTTCTCCCCTGTAGATTTATAATTACTAAGGACTACTACATTAGTCATTGACAGATGATTTTCTCACTAATATGTAATAGGGCAGCCAAAAGCAACTTTCAATTTCAACTGGTCCCAAGAACAAGCACTGTTCCTGATATTTCTAGGAGCATATAGCAAACAGTTAAACCATGAGGGAAGCATGCAACCCACAATTTATTATTCTGATTTTAACATCTTTCAAAGCATTTGGACAAAGCCTATTTGGCCATTATTTGTGGGACATTCTCCACCTCTACTGCTTCCCATACTAGACTCTGCATCTGAAGGGATGGATTTTGCCAGGCCTGCTATAAGATATTGCAGTTTCTCATACAGTTTAGTAACATGCTTGTAGTACATCGGGAATTGGGTCTTTGTTCTGCAGGCTTGTGACTGACCTGATAAGACAAGGAATGGATCTTACCCAACTGGCGATTGAGAAAGCCTCTGCCTTCCGCTCCCATTCCTCTAACTCAGAACTAGGAATCCATTCAATTCCTTTATTTTCTTCCCAAAACTCTTGTGCTACAAGTGGCTTTGCTAATCTGTATTTAGAAGCATCAGATGCTGTGCCTACAGCAATTCTGAAGACTTTGTTTTGAAACATTTATTTCAGATCACTGTCTGCCATAGATTGATCCAAGTCCTACTGCTGTTGTATGTTTTACTTTCATTTGCTTTTTTTTTAAATCTTTAGAATGATTTATGTAGAGGCATAGATTCTGGATCTCTGAAATCTCAGATCTTGCGGTTTAGCATAATTTGACATCTACATATGCAGGACCCATGAATTGTTTATAATGATAATCCATCAACAGGAGATGCTATACAAGATCTCTTCCCTTAGTTGAAAAATTAGGGGTAAAAAACTGTGGGTATTTTCATAACCAGCATGGTACATGGAATCTCAAAATACATCAGGAAAGCCTCTGTAAAGTCACCTTCCCTCTGCTAGAAGTGCATTTCAAAGCTACTAGTCTGAGTGCATGGCCATGGGCTACTTTCCTGCATCTTTGTTTTCTGGGGTCAGAGTTCTCCTCTATTTCTTTATCTCTGACATGGAGCATAACTCCACCATTCCTTATTCATCTTCTTTGCTAACCTTTTATAGAGTAAACAGGGCACAGATCCTTCCTGATAACACGTTATTAAATGTGACAGCAACCCCCTAACCTTAAAGTCCATACTGAGAAAGTGCCTCCTCTCTCTTTACTACAAGCTTAGGCCCACTCAAGAAAAAAACCTCTCCATTGGGAAGTAAGTCCTAGGCAGTACAGCTAAATTGACTTGTTCGTCTTACTAAGCCCCACGAAGGGACCAAGTACTGAGTGGAATAGATCGGATCTTTTGTTTACTTCCCCCCATCACATGCATATGCACACATGAGTCAAAACAGAGCTATGTGGCTCTGTAGAAGCTGTGCAAGAGTAAAGTCCACTCACATTAGGTTGGGATGATTTTTAAAGTTCTCTCACCAGGG
This sequence comes from Athene cunicularia, assembly GCF_003259725.1. Lineage (NCBI taxonomy): Eukaryota > Metazoa > Chordata > Aves > Strigiformes > Strigidae > Athene > Athene cunicularia. Next base: position 44,589,617 of record NW_020799091.1, read on the forward strand.
TGGTGGTGGAAAGAAGTATTTTCTCAACTCAGAAATGATGTTTTATTATCCAGTCATTTGTAACACCATACAAAGAAACTAGTATGTCTTCACAAGATCAGTTTAATGCTCATGCTCCCCATGGATGACCTTGAGAAATGGTCATCTGCATCCTATGCCACATCTTCCACTTCCCAGGAAATTTTTCTGGTCGCCTTAAACAAAAAGTTATCTTCATGATTGTTTGGTTTTTTTCTCCAATTTCTTGCTGAATTCATTCTATTTCTTCATGGACTATTTAAATATGTAGCCATGCCGGAGATGTGAGAGGGCAGGATATTAAAAAAAAAAAAATTAAAAAAAAAAAACCAAACCAAGACTCCACAGCCTCTTTATTCACCTATCTGAAGAAATACAATGAATATAAGCTCTTCGAGTTGAGTATTTGAATCAGTGAATTTCAGTGTGCTTCACTATTTTGCATTTAGAAGAATGCTGTAATCACTAGGTTAGTGGATCCCTAATGAAAGAACATCTACACTGAGATAAGTCTAGGTACACCATATTTCAGCATGTTGTGGCGTGACTAGTGAAATCATTTGCAGAGGTAGATTTAACAGAACAAGATATGTTCCTCCCCTTCTAACCTGTTGTGATCTCACCCCATCCAGCAATTAAGCACCACACAACTGCTTGTTCACTCTCCCTCCCCGTCAGTGGGATGGTGGATACAATTAGAAAAGGAAGTAAAACTTGTGGGTTGAGATAAAGACAGTTTAACAGGACAGAAAAGAAAGGGAAAATAATAGTAATAGAACATACAAAACAAGTGATGAACAGTCCAATTGCTCACCACCCATTGACTGATGCCCAGCCAATCCTCAAACTGCGGTGCCCCCTAGCTAACACCCCCTAGTTCTTATACTGGCCATGATGTTGTGAGAGCCGAGAAACCAGGCCTGTGAAAAACTAAGACAGACAAAATGAACTTTGCTTCATTATCCACAAAATGCATATTAAAGTTGACACCCCTCAATATGCTAACGAGGGCTGTCATGATCATGCTAGTGACATCATCCCATGAAACACCTTACCCCTCCCTGTACATGGGATACGTAGGTCTGTGGGTTGACCTAGGGGACAGACCCAAGGAAAGTGGGTATAAATCAAAGGGGAGAAGAAAGGGCTCTCTCTCTCTCTCTC
>NW_020799091.1:44590848-44594113 GCF_003259725.1 Athene cunicularia
GGGGGGAGGGCATGAGAAGACAGTAGTTCAGGAACCCAGTCTAAATATTCTTGTAGAAGTTACTACAACAGGAGAGATTCAGTAAGAATCAATAAGTTCCTAGTTCTAGTTCACCTTCATATAGGCATCACACTGATAAAACAACAAGAAAAAACACTAAGGACACCCAACCCCCCAAAAATACCTAAAACCTCAAGGATCAAAAGAAAAGTTGGAAATTTTTTTTGTTATTTTTGATGTGAAATTGTACAGTCTGAAGCAGTCAACTTGAGTTGCTCATGAGGAAGAACAGAGTAACCTATTTGAAGAATGTCACATTTTAAGGAAAGCTGCTTTTGAAAAGTTACTAGATTCATATGAGAAATCCAAGTGAGAATTTTTTAAAGCATTTATTAAATAAATGAGAGTTCAGTCAGATATATGCTTTTGGAGGACCATGAAATCTCTAATTTGGGACCAAATTGTAATATGAATCAAAACCCAACAAACAGAAGAAAACTGTCAGGATTCTCCATCAGACTTAAGGATCAAGTGTGGACTTCAGTAATCCAAGTACATCTATATCTTAGATAACAAGTTCTGAAAATAAACTAAATTGATAGCACAGCACACTGAACTAGCAAACTACAGATACATGCAGGGATTGAATGAAACTCGTACACCAAGAGTTAAAAATACAAACAGAAGCATCTTTGCAAGAACCAGAGCATATAGTATGAGAAGAAGCAGACCTAAGCACCATTCTCCATTTGAACAGAGCTTCTGTATTTGGGAGAACCAACAATCAAATTGAAGAAATTTAGACAATGCCTTAAACAAACATGTATCTTAGAACATATTCAAATCCTCTTTGGACCAGAGTTGTAACTATAACACAAATTAAGCAAATTTTTCAAGAAACAACAACTAAAATGTTTTTCTGAATATAAATGGAACACATGCTTAATTCTAATGGATATTTTAATTTGTATTTCAAATTCCATTAAGAGTTTTAAGATAAAGAATAATTATGAAAACAGAGAGGTAACATGATCAGTCTTTGGAAAGATTCATCCTAATTTGAATGTATGAGAACTAAGTACAATTTCTTGAGGAAGTGCCTTAACACCAGTTGTAACCTACTAAACAGTCCTCAGTTTTGCTATCTTTTTTAAAATAGCTTCTGTCTTAGAGGGAGGAACCCCTGAAAACAGAAAAATCAAGAAACCTCCGAAAAGAGGGTTGGCACAAGAAAGGAAAAACTAAAATTCCTGCAAATAAATAAAAATCAAAAGGAATAAATGATAGTACAGTAAACAGAGCTATGACAAACAAGAAGAGGAAGGTCCCACCTGAGCGCGATGGTATACATATACATACACTCAAAAAATATCAGCATCCATTAACATTTCTTATGACTCAAATGCCACTGACCCACCTACACAAATTTATTTTCTTGGAGTACTTACACTACATTGAAAAGTCAGGCACTTGATGTTCCATTAACACTTAAAACAGGTATTAGAAAGATCTACAGGACTAAGCTTTTTAAAATGAACCAATCACAGAGATGAGCCACGGTAATAACTCTAAAACCCTGTCTTCAAGATTCAAAGATTTCCCCCCCCCGAACTGTCCTGGTGCAAAGATCTTTTAAAATAAGAGAATTAGAACACTAAGTTTGTGCTAGTATCAGAAGTACAAACAGAATGATAACAATTTTATTGTAATTACTCTAATTATTTTAGTGTCATCCCTTAGATAACAGAAAAAACTGCAGTGCTAGACAACCAAAGATGAAATAGCATTAACCGTGCTCTTATATAAAAGTAGGTCTCATTACATAAGTCTCCTTTCTCTGACAGAACTACAAGTATAGGCTTCCAGGTTACTACTACACAATATTCCAACTCAGATATCATCACCATATAGACTATAAAACAAATAAATTATTAACAAGCTCATTAACGAGTAATTCTTAGGAGGTACCAGTACATGTGGTTTATTCTTTAACAGAATTTACTTCTACCAGAAAATTCTACTATTGACCAGATTCCAATTTCACTCTTATACTATACAGTAACACAAAAATTGATGCTGTACCAAAATAAAAAATCACCCAAAAACCAAGCCACAAACCACAAAACAAACCAACAAACCAACCAACAACAACAAGACCAAAACAACCCACCCAACCACCCCAAAAAAACAAAACCACAAAAAGAAATCCACAAAATACATGATATTTTCATTTTTAAACTCAAGTTACTTATTAGGGTTTTTTTCCCCCCAAAAGAATATTCTTTTTAATACCAATATTTTAAAAAATATATTACCTTTATTACACTTAACTTACTTACTTTTAAAAGAGAAACAATACCACAAAAGTAGCATAACTGTGATAGCTTCCAGCCTGCATGATTACTGAAATTGGACAGGCTTTATTTTTCTAACAAACTCAAAAATAAAGTATTATTCTGTACATCAAGCAGACAAAAGCCTACTGCTAGCCCTCAGTTCACACACAATCTCTCACCTTCTTTTCCTTCCTTTTCTCACCCTAATAACACCATTGTCTCTGAGCTCAGACTGCCTTTAAGGTTATGAGCTGGGAGTCATATACCTTAGCTGATTCACAGCTATGTACTGTTTTTTCACAAAGGGAGGCAGGCTATTTTCCCAAATTCTTAAAGAATCCATAGTCTGTAACCATTAACATCTAAGCACAGTGTGTATCAAAAAGGATTTAATGTAATCCTTGATTACAGAATGAAGAAGTGAACAAGTGATTCTATCTTTGTACATGTACTGTGTCTGGCTGAGCTGGAATTGGTTTTCCCCTACAGCAGCCCTCATGGTGCTGTGTTTTATGCTGGGAGCTGGCAGGGTGTTGGCAGCACCCTGGTGTTGTGGCTACTGCTGAGCAGTGCTTACACAGCACCAAGGCTCTTTCCGACATTTCCCCCCTCAGTGGGACGGGGTGGGCAAGATCTTGGGAGGGGACACAGCCAGGACAGCTGACCCGAACTGACCAAAGGGATATCCCAGACCATGTGACGTCTGCTCGGGATAAAGCTGGGAGAAAGGAGGAAGGGGCTGGGGTCACCCTTAGTTCTCCGAGGCAACCACTCCGCGTATGGGAGCCCTGATCCTGAGAAGGCCACACATCGCCTCTTCATGGGAAGTACAGAATAAATCTGTTTTCTTTTTTTTTTTTTTCTTCAGCACATAGACCTTTGCTTCACTTTGCTTATATTAAAACTGCCTTTTTTTTTTTTTTTTTTTT
>NW_020799091.1:44594163-44625513 GCF_003259725.1 Athene cunicularia
CCTTTTTTTTTTTTTTTTTTTTTCCCCTCACAAGGGTTGAGGGGTTTTCCCTGTCTTATTTTCTTTCCCCTCTTTGCCCTGTTGAGAAAAAAAGGGGAAGGGGGGGAAGTGATAGAGCGACTTGGTGAGTACCTGGCATTTAGCCAAGGTCAAACCACCACAGTATACCATGTTGTTCAGTTATACCTATTCCTGCTGCCATTGAACTTAGTAGCGGTTCAGATTGCCAGAAAAAAAAGGTTGGATACCTGCTAGCAAGATAGAAGCATCATCCCTGTAGCTATACAAAAGTGCTTAGATGGAACAAGGAATACATCTGACCCTATTCGTTGTCCATGCCCCAAAGATCAGTGAAGACATGTAGAATCTTATAATATTGTATATTTGTTGGTATATCAAAACCACTATATGTTTCTATGAAGACGTTAAAGAAGTATTTAGAAACAAAAGATTCATCAGCAAGCATCAATACAGGCAAGTATAAGCTCTGGTCACAAAATTTAATGTCTTAAAAATAGCAACTTTCAGAGTAACAAATGTGTAAACTACATTATAATGCCTGTTGCATTAATGCAATTAGGAATCAAAGGTGATGACTTCTCAAATATTCTGTGAAAAAAAGTGTTCGCTAAATCGCATTCTTGTTATATAAATTTAATGCCAGGCTAATATTCTGTGTTGCAGAAATCGTTAGACATCTGGTGAAGGAGCAGCCATGCTTTTTAAGTAGAAATTTATCTATTTGGGTTACATCTGTATGTGTTTACATACCGTATATTTTTATAGTCTACAGAGCAAAAAGTGGAATGAATTCATATGTTATAAAGTTTAATACTGATTTGCTCTTCTAGATTTTTAAACAAACTTTAATTTATGATTGATCGACTACTGAGTAGCTATAGAGCAGGTGGATTATTAGCCAATTCTACTTTGATTTTTAATGCTCTTCTTGTTTAAAACTGGTGCAGCACATTTTCTACCTAAAAACAAACAAACAAAAAAACCCAACAACTCAAAGAACGGAAATACAAGAATGATATTCAGTGAAGTTTTACCAAGAAATGAATCATCAGCTTTGTGAATGCTATATCCTTATGTCTGTATAAAGCCGTATAGATACGGGTATTTTGAGCTATATACAAAATAAATAGTCATATACAGATGAACTATCTCCACTCCTTTCTTCCAGGGCCACTTACAGGTGATGTGAAACTAGGACTGTTAGCAACACAGTGCTCAGAAATAATCTTGAAGTGTCATGTGTAACTGTTGAATTTAGGAGAACCTGACAAGCCTCTTAGCACCTCTCTCAATTCAAAATAGTTACTGGAATAATGATTTTAAAGCAATGAATGTGAATTTAGTTAGCTAGCTACATTTTGATGAAATTTTCAAGTATTTCTTGCTCCCAATATTCACACTTGGAATAAGCTGGAAGATGACTTAAAACCTCTTCTCTCGGGTAGTTGTTACTGTCATAAAATGGGAAGGCTTATTTTATCTACTAGTCTTCGAAAGCTTAGGCATCTCAGACAGTTAATCTGTCTTGAAATTTAACTAAGTACATAACATGTCTTAGTCTATCACTAGTAGCTAATAATCAGTCTTCCAGGAAGGATTCACTTATTGTAACTCTGTTACCTATACTAGATAAGCTCTTCCCATTGTAAATGAAAACACACAAGTATCTGTGTTTATCTGGGTTTATGGCAGTATCTGGCATCTGGGTTTATGGTGGAATGAATTGCCCTCCAGAGGTGCCCACCATATTTTAGAGCTTGAAACAGATAATTAGTACATAAAAGCTTTGGACATCTTTTAATGAAGTGGTTATGGTGCTTTTCCAGTTTCTTTACTCATCTTGATGCAATGCAAAGTAGCAAAATATGAAAGCAGACATGGCTTATGGTGCAAGTCTTTCTAGAATGGGGTGATGGAGCCATGCTTTTGGTTTGTGCTGCTAGAAGACTTTGATTACATGTGAGCACTGAATGCAGTTTACATTTGGCTATAGCTCTGTTCTGTTGTATGAGCAAGTAAAATCAAAATATATTCATTTTCTTTAGCCTTTGAACTCTTAGTCATTTCCAGCAAGCCCTACTATATATCTTGACCTCCACAATAGAAAAAGCTGAATTTCAAAGTTCAAGAATCTTGCTGAACAGCTACTGTCATTTCATTTTCCACACCAGTTAACCTTTAGCTGAAGCTATATCCCAGTGTAGTTCTCAGACCTTAATTATTAGCAATCTGCCAGTTGCAGCTCATATTACTAATTTTCCATTGCACTTAAAGCAGTTTGTGTTTGAGCTTTTTTTTTTTAATATAGGAACTGCTTTTGGCTGCTGCTTTAGGTTACTGTGTAAGCTGATCTCTTAACCTGTCCCATGCAAAACTGGGAAGTTCTGCAACAAGTTTCCTTTGCTTCTAAAATTTATAATTTTGGTTTTGCTAGATCTTTTTTACCTCATGAATTTCCAGAATTTTATTTCTGCTATGTTCTGAGAAAAATAGAAAACTTGGGCTTAATTTATTCTTGTCTGAACCTCAGCTAATATGTTTAGGCTGAGGCTGTAGGCCATATAGCCCCATGCAATTTTTAAATATATGTGAAGATAAGGTGATGCCACCTGTGGAGTAGACTTTTCTCTAATATTAAAGAAAAGCCTAGGAAGAGCTCTTAAAAGTTCAAGAACTTCTGAATTACTTTTTTACTTAGCAAGAGCTCTGTATAAAAATTATGATGAAGCTACTAAGGGTATTTGGCTCTGCAGAAATGCAGTGAGGGAAAATTAGGGTTTAAGAAGTTTGCTTGATTTGGATAAAATGAACTGAATTCTGGGCATGCTAATAAATAGAAGTTAGTTTACTAGCAGAAGGACTAGTTAACATTTTAACATCTTACTTGTTATCTAGTAAGGAAAGGAAAACTATATGAAGTTGGAATGTCTTGAATGCTTAGTAATTTGTTTTTGAAAGCACCCAAGTTCAATGTTAGGTTATATTAGTAACTTAGCTATGGCGATTTGGTAATAGAAGCTAATATAAATTCAGTTTAAATGAGTGTAGCTAATAGATAAACTTATGTTTCAGGAATGCTTTAGAAATTAATATGTTGGATAGTTTAGGAAGTCTGAAAGGTATGAAGAGAAAATAAATCTATTTCTTTGAAGACATATGTTTCCTCATAATTTGTTTATTAACATGAAGCTATGCTTTCTGCCAGGTCATTTTAGAGGTAAACAAACAACTAAGCTGGAGCTTTGATTCTAGTAGTTAAATACATTTAAACTCACTTCTTGATTTCTACTGAACTAAGCTTATAACTTCCTTTAATAATCCCAAAGTGGCTAGTCCAGGATGAATGCAGCAGAAGAAACAAGTGTTGACTGAGTCCTATCTAGTAAAAATCTGAACTGACAGCCAAAATTTTAGAGCTTTAAACATTGGTTCTGGAGAGAGATGGATCAGCAGTTACTACACTTTGGAAAGGTAGGTCACAGGAAGCCTCATAAGAAAAACAAATTTATACTCTTTGTTTTCTTATTTGACTTCTTTTCTGCTATACTAATAACACATAAGTCAATCTAAATTGTGGAACATGGGGGCATGATCCAAAGTCCTGGTGCAGCTACAAACTCCAGCCACTTTCTAGCTTCATGTCAGATGGAGAGCAAGCCTTCATCACTCTTCTTTTCCCTCCTTGTTCGTTTATGAAAGCTTAGGGAACAGGAAGTGACCTATCTGTGTATCAACCATACAGCCAATGCTCACAAGTACTGGCATGTGGGAATTTTTTTAAAAACCATGAAGGCATGCCTTGCAACATAATTTATCAGGAGATAATAAAAAACAAGGACATTCAACAAGAAAAAATGATTAAGAACAGAAAAACAGATTAGTAACATGTTAAGAATATAAGCAAATTAAAGAGAGATCAGCCAGCCTGATAAAATTAACCAAAGAAATACAGTTGCAAAGTAGATTACCTCAACTGCTTTGGGCAAAACCTAAGGCATTTTGTTAAAATTTTTTTTTGAGATCCCAGTTAAGGTACTGCTTTTAAGATTGATGGTGATGTCAAGAGTGGAAAACTTTTAGGACTGCTGAACTTGAAAGGGTGCTTCATCTGAGTATTTGGTTCACTTATACAGAAGAAATAGAGAAATTTCTGCTTTTTCCAACTCTGATTTCTGCTCTGCAGATTGCAGTTCATTCTGTAAGAGTCAACGGTATTCTATCCAGCCAACATGGTGAAACATGTCCAGAGTCCAGATTTTTCCAAACTACTTTGAGACAAATAACCAAAGATCCAATATCAGGAACGTAATTACCTTTGACTCTCAACAGTCAGTGGGTGACTCAGATGATAGGTGGGCTAGTTTGCCATCTGGAGATGCTATTGAGACTACATGAGGACATGCATGACTCTTCTGTCTCTTCTCCCATGTCTTTAAATGGAGGCTATGATGACCTAAATTACAAGTCTATTATTAGATAGGGTAAATCCACAGGCTTTTTTTGGTGTCATTCAGACTACAGGATCTTCTGAAAGTACCATAATGTTTCTCAGGTTTTAGTAGTAGAAAGATAAAATCTTAGTCTGTTAAAGGAGGTGTTTCAATTAGTATCACAGCAAAAATCATCTTGCTGGAATATTTCCTATGAAAGAATTCTTCTTCTTCTCTTTCCAATCAGAGTTTGAGTTGATGAGGAAATCTGCATGATAAATCTATTTTCCAAAACAGGTTATACACATGGGGAATTCTTGCTGAAACACACAATAACTGTTGCAACCGGATACAGCTTCTCACCCCTTATATAAACTGAGTTCAGCTACATCACTAAAGAGTCCTGTCATCTGGACGTTGTAGTCCCAAATAGAGGTGTAAAGACCAGATTTACCCCAGCACTACTTTTTGTGCCTAATGCTCCATTTGGAGGGGAGGGGATGAGTTCATCTAACTGTGTCCCCTCTATAAGAAACACAAGAGGAAACAGCAAAATCATAAAACAATTAATGTGTTTGGCTCCACATATTCTCATGTATCTTATTCATAATATATTCGCTAGGATTTTTGTAATGGTTTCAGCTTTAATTTTAATTTAGATGTTTCAAGTGATAGCCTGAGATGCTTCTGGCTCAAGATCTGACTGGAGACCAGCCCTTTTGTTGCAAAAGTACTGAAGGAACTGGCAGCCTTTGCTAGGAGTGAGATTAGCTCTGGTCTCATGGCAGAAACAGAGTTGTTTCCCAAACATAACTAATAAGTGTCATGTGAGATGCCCTAGAGAATTCAGGATGCCTTTGGTATCCTATACAGAGAACCAGCAGGTTATGACACAAGTCCTGTGAGAGACCTGCACCTTTCTTCAGTGGCAGGTGGAGGCAGGGAGGTACCATTGGAGCCTTTATTTAGGAAACTGAATCAGACCCATGTTGACCATTGAAATGAATACATGTTCAGGATGGATCTCAAATCAATGGGCTGACACAGCAGACTTCTGTCATAAGCAGAAATGGTGTCTTGAAATGCTTTCTGAACCCAGCAAATCATTCAGAATATGTCAGAGATGGGGAAACAGAAGTCTGGCAGAGTGGCTGGCATGGGGATAACTGTGCTTCAAGTGATTCTCCCTGCAACTGTCATCCCAAAATTGACAGCCTCTGAGATAAGAGGCCTTAATAATGTAATTGGACTTATGAACTTGTATACTCTGCAGGTTGCTCCATAGTTGAGAGAAAAAAACTAGTTGCCTGTGAAGTCCCAGAGCAGACTGTTTTGGTCAGTTAAAAACTGAAAGGTTAGCCTGTTTGGATAATAATGATACTCATGACAGTCCTTTGTGGGGAATCCCGTTGTCTAGTCCCATGCAAATTTAACACAGATTTTCTGAGACTCTGCCTGGGGCTGTTTGAAACTAGTCATCTCAGCATTGCTCAGTGGTGGGATTTAGTAGTCTGAAAGCAGTTTACTCAGTATCTTCATTCCATTTAGCAGGCTGGAAAGGTCAGTCTGATAATTACACCACAGCTCAAATTGTGCAACAGCTGTCCAGGAATGCAAAGAAGAAAGGGAACGACTGACTTCTCACTCCACATCCCCACAAAACCCCAGGCTGAGTTTGGTCACTTGGATGCATGTCCAGTTTCTACTTTGCCTGCTGAGTCAGGACACTCAGTGGCGAGTCATACATCTTGCAACTGCTGCAAGCCAACTGTTCCTGGCTTGGCAGTCATCTCCATTGCTCTCTGACCCAGCCAAACACCATGAAGCTCAGCTCAGGGATAAAGTTCAAATCATCCCACTGGACTGTTCAATTCTGCTCAGATCTTAAGGGAGATCTCTCTGAAATGCTTGAAAAGTACATAACTGACCTCTTGATAAAAGAAATCATTGTATTTACATCCTTATTGCTTCTTTGACTGACCTTGATGGTTTCAGGTCAGGAAAGTAATAGAGAGGAAAGTCTTCCACAAAGCCTTAGAAACCTTTGAAACACTGTTTTGTCCACAGCTGTATATAGCTTTCCAACTTAGTCTTACAGACAGTCACTTCAGAGATAGGGAACAGGGCATGTTAACCCAGAAGGTTAATGGAGAAGGGCAATTGATTTCTCTGTGAGTCAGGCTGTTCCCATGGGAGAATATTTGCCGAAGGAGTATTTAGCCATTAAAGGGGAACAAAATTGGTAAAATATTATTTAATGAAGAGGATTGTAAACTCTCATCCAAAATGACCTCTCCCTTTCCTGAAAGGACCAAATGCAATTAGGACATTAATAACCAGATTAATAGGTGGTATTAGCACTGCTACTGGAAGCATACCGAGTTCTATGTGGACATTGCAAACAGGAGGACAAGGAATGGTTTGGGGTCTACTTGTAACACTAAGAGCAGGTAGACTATAGGAACATTCTAAAACTACTGCTGTGCAATGCACTTATCCTCTGTGCCCCACTCAGAAAGGAGAATTAACACTAAATAGTTGGAAGTGAGCTGGGAGAAAATAGTCTATCTCTTCATAAGAATGTAAATAAGAAACAACAGAGCTGTTGATGTTAATGTCTGTGAAAGTGAGCACCTTTCGAGTCCAGTCTTTGTGGTTCTAGCTTGGATTCAGCTCTATTCAGAAGCTATTCCTAAACTTGGATATTTAATTCAGAGCATATGCATAGATTATGGGTTGAAGCCTGGTAGGTGGCTCTTCTTTCTGCAGTGAAGAGTTAAATGTTGACTCTGTGCTTCTGATTAGCTTTAAATTCTAGAAATCAAATAACTTTTCAAGGACTTTTACAAGTAAATATTTTTAATAAATTAAAAAAAAAATCTGTGCATGATCAAAAAAGACAATAAAAATGTCCTACAGGCTGAGAAGAATTCTTTTAAAAAAATTTCCCTTGTTCATTGGAAGATAAAGTTATTTAGGACAAGTTTCTCAGGGTGGTAGGTTTTGCTCTGGAGTTCGCTCTTTTCCTGTTTCCCTTTGGGATTCATTAACTCACTGCTACTGAATGTATCACCAGCATGGCTGGATTCCTTGGTAATACCTCCTAGAAAGACAAATGAGCAACCACTGTCACTGTTTTGAAGAACAAGTAATATTTTAAAAGTTTTTCTACAGCTCTTTTCCCTAAAAGAACTGTCAGGTAGATTTCATATTCTATTGTGCCCATTACATTTTTTTCCTGTGAAAGTGGCATCCCTTAGCCATAGAAAAATATCAGGTTTTGCTCTTAAAAGAAGACTGGGAAGAGATTGTTATGCTGAAGACTGTATTAGATTTAAAACTAGTGAAAATGATGGAATAAATGTCATGGGGTAGTTCAGTGTAGTTCACATTAACTCATTATTCAGTTGCTTTTCAGGATAAATGTAATTGTAATTTTATGGTACCTTGAGAGTAAATCAAATGCAAAATGGAATATTTTACAGGTGGAGTGAAACTAGGCGAGTATAGGTTCCTGATAATTATTATTTGCTATGTTTGTGAGATAAGAATGCTTTTATCTTACACACATCTGTCAGTTGACTTTCCTGTTACAGACTTTAGGAAAGTATTTGCCTTGGAAAGAAGAGACAAATATTTAGCCACCATCTGGAAACAAGCTGTGAGGAAGCACCTTCTCTATGAAAAAAAAAAAAAAAAAAAAAAAAAAAAAAAAAAAAAAGGAAACAGGAGGCCAACCAAACCCGAAAACCCGAAGAAAACCACATCAAGCACATGTCTTATTTAAATCAAAAAGAAAGGTAAGTGAAAATTGTGCATGAGAAAGGAGTGCTGTATGAGATGTAGAGATGTAGAACATGGGTTTTAACCTGTGATACCTAGACTTCTGGGGACTGTAAATTCCTTCTAAAGAATAAAAAAACCCAGGCAATTGAGAAAGGCAGGATGATTCTTTTTCAGTGAGCTTAAATTCTTCTATATGCTACCGAAAAATGGCTAAGCTTCCAGAAGCAGAAAGTGTTGAAAACAATGTCTCTAGTACACTAGCTTATCATTTTGGCAACATTTGAACTGATACTGTCTTTGGTGTAGCTGTGTTCAGTTACAAGGTCATCCTTCAACTGTGAAGCCCTTTTATGAACCAGAATACTCTGAATTTATTCAAGGTAGGACTACTGGTTTCAAAATAAGAAAAAAAGAAAAGAAAAGAAAAGAAAAGAAAAGAAAAGAAAAGAAAAGAAAAGAAAAGAAAAGAAAAGAAAACAAAAGAAAAGAAAAGAAAAGAAAAGAAAAGAAAAGAAAAGAAAAGAAAAGAAAAGAAAAGAAAAGAAAAGAAAAGAAAAGAAAAGAAAAGAAAAGAAAAGAAAAGAAAAGAAAAGAAAAGAAAAGAAAAGAAAAGAAAAGAAAAGAAAAGAAAAGAAAAGAAAAGAAAAGAAAAGAAAAGAAAAGAAAAGAAAAGAAAAGAAAAGAAAAGAAAAGAAAAGAAAAGAAAAGAAAAGAAAAGAAAAGAAAAGAAAAGAAAAGAAAAGAAAAGAAAAGAAAAGAAAAGAAAAGAAAAGAAAAGAAAAGAAAAGAAAAGAAAAGAAAAGAAAAGAAAAGAAAAGAAAAGAAAAGAAAAGAAAAGAAAAGAAAAGAAAAGAAAAGAAAAGAAAAGAAAAGAAAAGAAAAGAAAAGAAAAGAAAAGAAAAGAAAAGAAAAGAAAAGAAAAGAAAAGAAAAGAAAAGAAAAGAAAAGAAAAGAAAAGAAAAGAAAAGAAAAGAAAAGAAAAGAAAAGAAAAGAAAAGAAAAGAAAAGAAAAGAAAAGAAAAGAAAAGAAAAGAAAAGAAAAGACCAAAGATTAAAGTAAAATCTAAGAAACTTCTAACTTTAACTCTTAACTGAATATTTTTTGAAGCCGTTAAGATTTTGGAAACACTGAGAAAATATAAGCACTATCTTATCCGTGTTGTGTATCACGCCACAGAGTGATCCTCAACATGCTGCCTAAATGTTAGCTCAGTTGCTGGCTCTGTGTTGGAGCTCCATCCAAGACATACCTGCTCATCAAGAGGCCAGCACTAAGCAGTGCAGATTCGAGGTGGTTAGTGCCATATGCCCTTGGATTCCTGGCCCTTTATGTAAGTTAACACTATAAGCCAAGTTATTGTTTAAATATATTTATTTAAATGCTGTTAACAGCAGTATTAAATCCTCTCCTGTTAGTGACCAGGCCAAATACATTCTTTATAGTTTGTGGCTTCTTTTATGGTTTCCATTATCTTATCATCTTATCCATTTGCAGCAAAATGTATTTATTAGATTGAAAGCTTAGTGAGCAGCGCAGAGTGCCTGGGAAAGCTTTTACTTGAAGGTAGGCACCAACAGTCTCTTCCTTAGAGAACTCAGCTGGGATCATTCTTTTCTTTCATAGAATAACCTAATGGTTAGCAGGGTTGCCAAGGAAATGAGAGACATATCCTATTACCTCCTTTAGCTGAAAGGGCTGTAAACCTAAACTTCCCGGGAGAATGTATCAAAAGACTGGATATGGGGATAGTCTTCAAAATTACAGGGAAAAAGCTTCCTCTTTCTTAAGAGCCATGTAAAAATAGCAGAAGGATATTTAATTTTGAAGTCTAAGGTGTGAGGCACCCACTTGTATGGCAGAACACCACAGTCCAAGTCACAGGATATTTTCTATATTTTCTTTAATGAGTGTTTTACTGGTGCTGTATGTCTCTCTTTTAATAGAACCGGCAGTTTGTGGATTTTTTTTTTCCCCAATTATTCCTAGAATATATTAAACATACTGAAACAGTTTAGCTAACCAAAAATGTGTTCTTGCCTTTTTGCACATATTGCTTAACCCTCAAAATCCTGTGATATATCATTTCCCTTGCTGTGATAGTCTCTTGATTGCTTTCTCTTTGTCTCATGTCTTGGGTGGAAAATGATGGACCTAAGTCCCTATGGGAAGTCAACCCACAGTCTCAGAGACCTAAAAACTCTGGACTTCCTGCACATAAGTTTTTTTATTACAGTGAAGTGTTTACATGATGTCACATAAAATCGCAAACTCTTCAACATTTGTATTCAGTTTGAAGCTGTAGACTGTGTCCAGAACTCAGTAGCTTAAGTCCAAAATAGCTAAGAGACTGAGTTTATCACTCAATAATATCTGTCCTATGCTACTTGCCAATAGTTATGAAGAAAATGGTTGTCTGATAGAAAAGACAATGCTACAGTGTTAACAGTTAACAGGAACATGTTTTCAGAGTGGTTTTGTAATCCATATAATCATGAACAATGGGAGTGGAATATTTGTTGCAAACATTGCTTAATTACAGTCCATTACAGTCCAGTTTTATTCACATGCATTATGTGCCCTAGATTCCAGGGAGTTTTAATTAAACAGAGAATCTAAAGATTGCAGTGAGTGTTTTTCAGAAAATTTCATGACAGAATACTGCTTTTGGGAAAGATTTTTGCTTTCCACTGTTCCAAAAGCACAAAATACAAACTTGTTCTTAGGTAAAATGGCAGGTCATTGCCCTTTTGGAAGTGGAAGATAGTAGTGGAATGAAGGAAATGGCCATCTTTGCTAAAATAACCTTCATGTCATTCCCATTCAGTACAAAAGAACACAAAAGTTCCTAAAGAATAGGTTCTTCAGTGAATTAATTGTCTGGGGGATAAGTTTCCTCCATCTGTGTAAAAGGAGAAACTAAATATATGAAGAGAGAAAGAAAAAGTTATCACTTGTAGTATTTAGACATTTAAATAATGCACAAAATTTCAGTGAATTTTAGCATCCTCGCAATTTTCAACAGTCTGCTGTTCTCTTGTTAATATCAAGAGGAATAAAGAAAGATTCAGCATTGGGTGCTATGTTTCTTAGGACACCTGTTTGAAGTACTCTTTCATCCATAACAAACCAATGCATGTATTTCCTCTCCTCACAGAAACTGTTAAGCTCAGAGCAAGCATTGCTATGGTGACAATGTATTGACTTTTTCTCACAGAGCAAAGAAATGGAATCCCTCCTATGTCTGAAAAAGATGCATTTTTATTGCTTACCTGTGAGTGGTACCTTCAGTCCCTGCCAGGAAAGGCTTCCAGTAATAGTAATACATTTGTTTTCAATACAGCAAGTTACATTACAAGCAAAGAAAACAGTATGAATAACTATTCTAAATATTAAGGCCAAGCGTAACTGTGAATAATGAAGCAATACAAAAAATCACTTAATTTTTCAGGTTCCACTGTGACTATTTAGAAATAAAAAACCACAGAGAATAAATCACTTTATGATAAAGGTAGTTCATTTGGAGCTCAGGAGAAAATGACTTTCAAAAAGACTCATGTAGCAGGGCAGAGGCATCTGTTATGTAAATGAGAACTCACCAGCTGATCTCCACTTTCCTCACCAGGCATGTTTCCATGTCGTATCAAAGTAATGAAACAATCCTATGATACAGAGAGGACTGGGGTATGTCTGTACACCACAGGTATGTTCTTGGCAGCTACATGGCAATAGTTTGGGTTTTTTAAATTATTTCTCAGCTTTGGCAAAGCCAGAGAGACACCTTGGTGCTGTACAGGAGAGGGGATGTGTAAATTGTCAGCTCAGTGGCTATAGAGATGGTTGTTTCTGCTCCTGAGACTTTCCACTATAAGCCTGAGGCTGAAAAATGATTTAGTATAAATGAAGAACACCCTACAAAAAAAAAAAAAACAAACAACAAACCAACAAACCACCACCCCCACAAAAAAAACCCAAATCCACAAACAAACAAAACCCCCAAACCAACCAGCTATGTTTTTGAAAGCTTAACTATTTTAATTGATCTAAGTTGCCTCAGAAACTTATTTGTCTGTAGTTTAAAGATCCCAGTCTTATGCTATGGATATATGAAAGGATATGCCAATTTGCTGTTGAATAGTGAGAGAAAGGAATTGTTCCCAGCTCTCGCTAATTTCTAGTAAGGTGATACTAGAGGTCTTTTTGACATATGAAAGACAGATACAAAAGCGTATAATTGGAGAGACTGTTTAGGAATTAAAGTATGAGATTTTCCAAAGCATTTTAACTGCTTAGACTGTTTTGAAAATTCTAGATGCATTTTTATATTATTATGGAGGAAATAGACCCAGGATGTTCCAAATATGCAGACAATCGTTCGGATTTGAGCTCTTTATCAAGTTTATCTCACCTGCAAATGGGAGAACAGATAAAAGGTGGTGATCTCCTATCAGTCTACTTCAATATCATACAAAATATGGTACAGGTTATTTCTTATATGACTGCCTTAGAAACTGTATGAGAGTAGAAGGTTGGAGAAATAAACCACTGTAGAGTTTGCTTCTACATCTTAAATAGAGATGTTCTAAGGATCTCTTTATTGAATGTAAAGACCTGTTTGAATTTAGTTTTTGTTTACAACCAGTAGTACATTTATAAATTCATTATTTTAAAATAAACATGAAAGGATTAACATCTGACATTAGCATGAAACTCATTACAGTAATATCGATCATACTAAAAATAACTCAGAACACTGACATTTCTTCATAAATGCTCATGAAACAATTTTTAAATAGCAAGCACAATCAAAACCCAGTTTCCCAAATCTAACATCTGAGACAGGTAAGGAAAGAAAAATTCAGTGAAAAAGCACTTATCAGTAGTCATAACTGGGGAAGAATCAATAATATTAGAAAGTATAAGATAAATCAAACTTTTTTATTTGTCAGTTTTTACTTGATTTGTAGTTTGATTTTAGTGTAAGCATTTTAAAAAGCATTGTCATACCCATACAGGAAGGGCCCAAGAGAAAACCCAGGAGACTACAGGCCCATTAGTCATACTTCAATGGCTGGGAAAATAATCGGATTAGTCCTCCTAGAAATTATTACTATCCAAATGAAGCAAGTGACTGGAAAAAGTCAGCACAAATCTGCCAAAGGTCAATCATGCCAGAATAACTTGATCACCTACAACAAAATAACATCTCCTGTCATCTTTGGGAGAGGAGTGGATGTTGTTTACCTGGTCTTCAACAAAACATTTGACACAGTTTCCTACAGCCTCTGCTAGACAAACTGGCAAGGTACAGATTGGATGCGTGGTCTATGAGCTGGGTAGGAAACTTGCTAACAGGCTGCACTCAGAAGGTGCTGATCAATGGTTTTTACACAGGCTGGCAGCCTGTCACAAGTGGGGCCCTCTAGGGATTGATACTGGGCCCCACGCTGTTCAATGTCTTCATAAATGATCTGGATGGTGGGGTTGAAAGCACCCTCAACAAGTTTGCTGATGACACCAAACTGGGTGGTGAGGTGGACATGTTAGAAGGGAGAGTCATCTGACAGAGAGACCTAGACAAGCTGGAAGAGTGGGCTGGCAAGAACAGTATGAAGTTTAACAAAGACAAATTCAAAGTCCTGTACCTGGGATGACATAACCAAAGAGCCCAGCATAGGCTAGGATCTGTGTGGCTGGGGAGCAGCCTTACTGAAAGGGAACTGGGGGTCCTGGTGGACAACAAGCTGAACATCATTCAACAGTGTACTGCTGCAGCAACAAAGGTGAATTGGGTCCTGGGCTGCTTCTGCAGGGATACTACTAGCAGAGATAGAGATGTAGTCACCCCACTGTACTCAACATGTATGAAGAGTACCGTGTCCAGATCTAGTCCCACAATTCCAGAAAGATGAAGACAGACTGGAGAGGGGCAATGGGTACAAGTTGTACCAGGACAGGTTTCATCTTGATATAGGAAAGAAATTTTTTACAGTGAGAACAATCATTCACTGGAACAATCTCCCCAGGGACATGGTAAATTCCCCATCACTGGAGGCTTTCAAGATGCAATTGGACGGGGTGCCAGATAATTTAATTTAGGCTCCCTTTCCCATGAAATGTTGGACCAGATGATCTTTTGAGGTCCCTTCCTGAAGATTATGACAGCCTGCTTGTTTACCTGTCTTGTACAAAAACCATGTCAAATCATTTCTTGGATATATTGTCATTGATGGCATGTTTCTGGGAGAAATTGAAATGCTATTTTAAATAGGTGGTCAGATGAACACCTGAAATAGTTACCTTCTGAGTTATAGGACAGGATTAAATGTTGCATCCAACTGAATGTGCACAAGTTTATATTGGATGTCCATAGCAAGGTATCAGCAGCCAGTGATGACAGGCATTGCCTCAGCAAGGAGAGGCCCCGTGGCAGACACAGCCAGTTCCTGCCAGCTTTAACAGACACACTGCAGGGCACAGCTGAGCCCATCAGCTAAGACTGCAGTGCCCCGGGGAAAATGTGCTTAAGAAAAGGCAGAAAAACACAATACAGAGAGTGGAGAAGGGAACAAAAAGAGTGAGAAACAACAGATGGAACACAAAGATCAGAAGAGGGGAGGAGCTGCTCCAGGTGTGGAAGCAGAGATTCCCCTGCAGCCATGGAGGGGAGGACCATGATGAAGCAAGTCGATTTTCCTGAGGGACTGCAGCCCATGGAGAGCCCCTACTGGATCAGGGAAAATGTGTGAGAGGGAAATAGTAGCAGAGAGAAAACACCATCCTACCACACCCCCTGCAGTGCTTGGGGTGAGGAAAGGTAGAGGTGTTGGAAGTGAAGTTGAGCCTGAAAAAGGCAGGAGGAAGGGATTAGCTTTAATGTTTATCTTTGTTTCTTACTGCCTGAATCTATATTAATTGCCAATAAATTAAAGCAATTTTCCCCAGGGCAAGTCTGGTTTACCCATAACAGGAACTGGTAAGTGATCCCCCTATTTCTATCTTGACCCAAGAGCTCTCACATCCCACTTTCTTCCCCAGTCCCATTGAGGAGGGGGAGTGAGTGAGAAACTGGCATGGTGTTTGGCCTTTAGCCAAGGTTAACCCATCACAGTGTTTTGGATCAAAATAAATTATTTTTAGATGCATATTTCAGAAATCATTATGATGGTCAATGCTAGCTGTGTTCTCTGTTTTATTGTCAAAGATCATTATTATTAATTAATTGGTATGGTTTTGCTTTGTGTTGAGCATTTAAAATCTATATCCAATAAATGGAGAGACTTTGGAGTTCAGAGTAATTGTTTAACATTAGATGCAAAATTAACTAAAACAGAGCTGCTGAAATACTTCTGTGACCTAAATTGGGGAAGAAATGGAATATTTTCACATTTTATAATGAGTCTAATATAACAAGTGAATTATTTTTATTAGCTCATCTGTAGTAAATCTGTGTTACAAAATTCTTGGTCAGGGACATTGAATCTTATCATTCTGATCATGATGCATGCTATAAATCATCAGATCTCACTGAACTCAATATCTTAGAAACCTGAGTCTCTCCTGAGAGAAAGGCACTGCCTGGTAGTCTGAGCTCTGGATCGTAAATCAGAAATATCTTTGTTTTGCCTTACCCGACTTCAGTGCGGTCTCCAATTTGCTAGCGTGGGAGATATAATGAATTAAATGGAGCATTTGTCAACAATGCAATGTTGCTTTTCATTTTAGAGTAATACTAGGAAAACCATGTCCTGTTTTGGTCACTATGTTTTTCTAAAGCTTTAGATGAACTGGAAAGAATTCAAAGGAAATCAAAAGAATGATAAGAGGGTTAGAAAAGCTTATCTATGAGGAAAGTTTGAAGAGCTTACTGATATCACTGTGAAGCCACTCTTTATTATCTTTGAATGGTCATGGTGACTGAAGGACGTCCCTGATGACTAGGAAAAAGCAGATGTTCTATCCAGTTCAAAAAGGGCAGGAAGAATGATACAGTGAACTATAGGTCAGTCAGCATCTCTTCAGTCTCTCAGAAGATTATAGTGAAAGACCTCATGGAAGCCATTTTCAAGCATGTGAAGGACAAGAATATTTTTGGGAACAGGCAGCATGGATTTACCAAGGACAAAGTGTGCTTGACTTATTGCCTTCTATGATATTACTGACTCTTTGTATCTGGTGGAGAGAGTATTATATGTCATTTGCCTTGAATTAAGCAAGGCCTTTGACATAATCTCTCCTAACAAACATGTAGCCTAGAAAATGAGATACAGACTGGATGGACTACGAATTGTATTAAAAAATATATAGAACACACTCAGGGGCCGGTATTGGGTTTGATTCTACTTAATACTTTCATCAATGATGTGGGTAATGAAAACTTTAACAGTGCAAGTTTATGAATGCCACCAAAATGGCAGGAGGCAGGGAGGGCAGCGAGGGAGGAGGGCAACACTGATCAATACACTGGAGGGAAAGGCTTGCCATTTGGAGTGACCTTGACATCCTGGAAAAATGGGACTGCCAAGAGCCTCACGGAGTTTAGCAAAGGCAAATGCAAAGTTCTACGTTAGGGACAAAAAAACTGCATGCAGCTACACAGGCTGTTGAGATAGCAGCAGTGCAGAAAAGGGGTGCTGGTGAAGAACAAATTGAATGTGAATCACCAGTGTGCTCTGGTGGTCATGAAGGCTAATCTCAAACCAAGGTACATTAATAAGAGTGTAGCCAATAGGTCAAAGAAAATTTTATTCCCCTTTTCCTGGCGGTCTGAAGGCCATATCTGATGTATTGTGTCCAGCTTTGTACATCCCAGTACTAGAGAATGTTAGTCCAGTAAAGCATTATTAAGAGGATTGAGTGGCTGGAGCATATAATATATGAGACTGAGTGATCTGGATTTGCTTGGTCTGGAGAAGAGAAAAATAAAAGGGGATCAATTTGCTGTCTTCAGTGACCTAAAAGGGCCTTATAGAGCCAGACTCTTGTAGGAGGCGCACAGCAAAAGGACGAGAGGTATTGGTCACACGTTGCAATAATGAAAATTGTAACTGAATATAAGGAAGAAAATTTCAGAGTGAAAATTGTTAAGCACTGGAAGAGATTGCCAAGAAAGACAATGAAATTTCCATCCTTGGAAGTTTCCATGAAGAACCTGACCTAACTCTGAGGTTCACTCTGCTGTTAACGCTTCTGGAAGGACAAACTGGTCAATACGTTTTTGGTTTAAAAAATAAAATCTCATCTTCCCTAGGAGCACAAGAGAGATCTTGGAGGTTCTTTCCAGAGCTTCACTTCTATGAATCTTTTAAGGCTATCTCTATAAAACTTAAATTGAGTTTCACAGCATCTAGCTGTTTGGTTTTATGATAAATACTGGAATTGATGCTTATGAATAAGGTGCCTATACTTTTCTGGAGTTGTGGAGTATTCAGGCACCTAAGAAAGAGTATCACAAAAATTAGTGTGTGGATGCGTACTGTGAAATCTAAACACAACATAAATGTGCACATGACAGGTGTATCCATTTTTAAGTTGAGGGAATTTATTCACCTTTGTCTGACCTGATATGGACAGTTTCTGTTCACAGTAGGAATCTATTCCAGGAGCTGTGTGCCTACATAAATATTAGAGGGCATGGGTAGAAACTAGAAATTGAAGTGTTCTCTCTTTTTTTTTTTTTTCTTTCTCTTATTTTAATCAGCTGCTCAATTGTTAGTATACTCAGCAAGGTTAGAGAAGATGTGAGAATTAATGCCAAGTCAGCATTTCTTAAGTTCTTTGAAGACAAAAGACAATACAAAGCACTAATTATCATTACTAATTAGCATCCCACCAAACTTGACTCACTGACTGGTTTTTCAAGTCTTAAAAGGGTTGTCAGCAATCTTCTGGAAAACTTGAAACCCTTTTTCTCACAGAGAGAAAGTGAAAGCTGGAAAGCATTGATGTAAAGCCAGTGAACAGCTCTTGGTTTATCTGACTCTAATCAGAGTAAATTCAGTGTCAGGTGAATCAGAGGCTGGCCTTTAATTTGGGACCATTCTCCAAGCCAAGAAAGTAATCATTAAACGGATGGAATGGGGCCAGACTCATAACTTGTACAATTCTATGAAATCAAAGATTCTCCTTTCCAGGATCTATACATAGTCACTCTGCTCAATAGGTATGATTGATTCCCTGGCTTCTGTACTATGTCTCTATCATTACAGACATACACACCTGCTGAGGATATTTTTCAACTGGAAATGTTGATCCTGTTCTCATGTGACTCTGGTCACATGGGTATGGCTATCTTTTTTTTTTTTTTTTTTTTTTTTTTTTTTTTTTTTTTTTTTTTTTTTTTTTTTTTTTTTTTTTAATGCAGATAGGGTAGGATACAGCCTATTTTAGTTTTAGGGCTGTTGTTTATGTGTGAACTAGGTGTCTTAGATCTAATTAAATTATATCTAGAGCTAGATATAATAGATAGCTATCCAGAGCTGGAGAGATATACAGATGACAGAATGTGAGTGTCCACCCCAGGATGAGACTAACAGCTTTCTAGAGTCCATTGACTGGACTAATTATCTCTCTACTAAAGTAATAGAAGCCTCAAATTTCTCTTACATGTAGACCATTTATATTATAGAAACATATTTGGGCAGGTTGAATCCCACGTGTTTATATCAGGCATGTTTATGTTAAATGTCCCCATTGGCCTAATCAATCACAATTGCACTGAGTAAGCCTAACGCACATGAGCAAAATTCTCAAAGTGCAATAGAAGGACCTCAGTGAGTTGTTAGTGATTCCTCTCCTTACTGTTTCAGCAGAGTGTACCTTTTCATGCACTGGTGTAGATGTTGGGGCATTTGGGAAAGAAATAGGTGGTTGGATTGAATACCATTCTTTCCCTAAGAGATTCAAATCTATGTCTCTAGAGAGTCAGCTTAAACAGCGGATGGTCTGTTTTGAGGGCAGATGCTTTCCATCTAATTTCCCAAAGAGGTGCCAGCTATTACAGCAAGAACTTCAAAGTTTATTGCACCATAAAAAGGTAATTAAGTTTCTTCCTGGGAGACGCATATGACCATTAGATTGTTTTATAAGAAACGTCATTCCATTTTGTGAGAAACCCAACGCCATGATTTATCAGCGGGCAGATATTTTTATCAATTAGCTATTCCCCGATGTAACATTTGATTGGCTGCCACTTCCACTGACCTATTTCAAAAGACAGGAATTGTCACACCTGCATTTTGGGCCTGCACCTAGATTTCACTGCCTGTGAGACTTAGCCTGTCATGGAAAAAGGTAGAGGAGCGCTTAATTGCTGATCATAGTCGTGCTTGCTCCAAATTACCTCACTGTTTAAGAGTGTTGCCTTTCTAGGCACACATTTAAACTCGAAACACGTGAGGAACCTTCAGAGTTTAAACAGTTATGCAGAAATCAAGGGAAGATTTTGAGATTCTCAATTTTGAATTTATAAGTACAAGTATATATGTAAGTGCTTTTTAGGCCTCTGCCCAAGATGTAACTACTAAAAATAATTCATGGCATCTGTTTGCAGACACAGTTTTAAATTAGAGCTGTGTCTCATTCATAAACTCTTGCGTGTGTCTTTAGGGTAAATACATTCTTCAAACCTTTATTGATTTCTGGGATGAACAGATCTGATGGAGACAGAGCTGCTAACTTCTGCAAGATTCCAAGATTTAATGTACTTTCTATAATCCATGAGAGTGTGAAAGGACCGGCCTTAGCCTATTAATTATCAGTGTTAACACATAAGTTAAAAATATAAACCATAAGATATAAATCAAAACATGCATTTCCTTAGACAAGTGGGTTTCCAGAGAAAGTAAATATTTTGGCACTGTTCCTGGAAGAGAAAATGGAAAAAACTGGATTACTGTAATATGTGAAGCTCACTAAACAGCTTACAATGTTAAGGGTCTATAGGCTTTGAAAGGAAATGCTGTTACAGGCAAAGGCTGTAGGCAATAAACAATTTAGCTGTTTAAAGTTAGAGGTCTTAGATACTTTTAGGCATCTGTGCCTGTGGGCGATGTACAAGAAAGCTGGGCTAGTGACCTGAACTTCCTGTGCTGTGAAAGGAAGGAATTTGGAGCTTCAGAATGGGAACCAGTGTATCTGACTTCATGAACCATGCTGCTACAGAGTAAAAGGCATTTAGAAATTGCAATTCAGAAACGTATCTGAATTCTGCTCTTCACTGAAACTTTGGTGCCCTGTGCAAGCTGCATAGAAATGTCTTCTTACGCTAGAAGTGTGCAGGCTTGAATTCCACGTGAAAGATTATGATGTTGGTTGTTTTTTTTTTCTAATCATCAAATAAAAATAATGTTCTATTTAAAAAGAGAGGTGTAGGCTGAATTATTTTACTTTATTGTCTTTTAAACCATGATTTGGGATGATATCCAAGGTCAGCTGAAACAGGAAAATTTATGTCAGATTTATCTTCATAGTTTAGTTAGTGTCTTTTTAAATATGGTAAAACTGTGTGGGTTTTGAAATGACCACCAAAATGAAAACCAAATGTCATAATACCAGTTTTGTTGTCACATTTGCAGAGTTTCTATAATCCATGTACAGCCATTCATGTTCTTGCTTACAAGATGATTCTTTTTTTTCCCCTTGGTTTGCAATTTATGATACTATTTTATTGTTGTTTTGAGCATATATGTCATATCCAAGAGGCTAATCAAAGAAGAAAGGGCAAATATATACCCCTTAAAATGAGTGCAAAAGACATTGAATTTATGCAACTTCTAAAGGTCCAAGTGTTAATCCAGATTCCTGATAGGCGTTTCTGGGAGCTGTCTGAATCTGCAGTCATATTCCAATTTGGGATATTGTTGGAACTTGAACAAGGGTAAAATATCTGTTGAGAAAGTTGAAAGGTAAATAAACTGGTTGCAAATATAAAACATAAAGTGTTGCGAGGAAGAGATGGGTGGCAGGATCCTCCCATTGTCAGTGAGGCTGCAAAAGGTCATTATCAAGTATATATTACCATTTAGGGGGAAAGATAATGACGTTAAAAGATTGTTCATTAGTCACTCATTTTGAAATAGAAAGTGCTACATACCATGAATGGTTGCAGTCATCAGAAATGATCTCTTAGTTTAACTGGAAGTGATAAGGACTGAGCCTACAGCAAACCAAAGCTTTTTTTTAACTGCTAAAGAATAAGTCAAAAACCACCCCAAAACTACCACGTTATATGCTCAAAGCCAATCTAGTTGAGATAAGAAAGCTAAGATAAAATTTAGATGGAGAATGGGGAACTCATTTACCTTAACTAAAGGTAGATGAGATTTGAAATGGGGCCGAATCTTACTACAGAGGCCTTACAGTAACTATAATGTACAGTCATAAAGAGAAAATTATTTCTTTATTAAAAGATATTTCTTTATGGTACATTATATTGAATGTTTCCAGTTTTCCAATTATAGAGTAAATCTCTTCACCAAGAAATACATAAAATGTGTTAAATTGCAAATACATGTTTATATCATTAGAGAGAGATGTACCACCAGATAGGAAGATGAGTCATTCAGAAGCTCGTATTATCACATCTGACCAAAAGTTATAGGCATGTATGCCGTAAAGAATCATCATCAGATTTCACTATCTTAGCTGGTACTGGTGTCTCAAATTTCGTGTTCACTGACTCACTGATTCAAACCAAGAGCTCCTATTTCTGAAGAGTGACCTCACTGTCAGGATGTGAGGAGACTGGTGGCAAAACGTGTTTATTTCAAAGCTGCACTATTTACTTGGCAGAAGATAATTCAGGATTTATTGTGCTGTTGAGAAATAAATAAAAGAATGATTTTGAAGCTAGCAGACTAGCTAGGACCTTAGAGGGCAGAAACTGGTTACTGAATTGCTTATGGATGTTAAATAGGTATAGTCTAGTCCTTGGTGTCTATGCACATCTAATATTCTTAGGAGATGGTACTGCTTAAGAGAAAGCATTATTTTATTCACTGTTTCAGACTGAAGATAGATGTATGGAGAAAGAGACTATTGTGAATAGAACTCAAGCAGTTTAAAAAGTTAGCATTGAGCCATGTTAGCAGCAGTGTATTCTCCTAAGATTTCTTGAAGTGAACTAAGGTGGGCTAACTTGAGTAATCAAGAAACTATAATTCAAGTGTATTTCATATAGCCTTAAAGTGAAAGCTGAAGGTGGTAACTTCTTAAACCATTGGATTTTCTCCTGTAGGATTGCATCTGGCAGTCAGTGAACTTTTACTGCATCATTATTATCAAAGAATTATTCATAACAAACAGTTAATATCAAAGAGTACTATCAAAGAGTTATTCAAAACCATCGGTCCTTGTCCAGGTATTAAAAAGTGATCTTTTTCTTTGGTTCTACAGCCACCCTTACGTTGGGCAAATTAGATTTTTTCATTTGGAAAAATTGCCTTCAACTTTCATTTAATGTGATTGATTCATTCATTACAGCTAGCTTGGCTGCCTTGATGACACTGTGTACTCATCTCAATATACTTTGCAGAATAAAAGTATTAACAAGTTCTCTGTAAGTTCTTCATAGGTCACAAAGAGATAAATAATGTGCATGGTAAACCAAAAGCCAATACAGAAAATTGTAGATACCTTATGATAAGATTATTATAAAATATATTTAAAGGTCAGTATTAAATTCAGTTATACTAAATTTTGGGTTCTGAACATTATCAAATCAGAACATTTTATATAATCAATATCAATATTTCAGATTTAAAAAATCAGGAAGCAAAAAAATTCCTTTGCAAAACTTCTTCTTGGTCTGAACTGATTAAAGTTGCTGGTTTAAAATTCATACATATTAATTAAACCAAATGATGTAAAAATTAAAAAATGCATTGGTTATAAATAAAACATCTTGCTTAATTTCAGTGTTAATTCATTTAATAGAATGCTTTATACTCCTCCTTCTCCCTGCAGTTCTCTTTTCTTTACTCTCTTGTTGCCCCCCCTCCCCCTTTCTTTCACTCTTTTATTGTTTCATTTCCACATTCAGAGTCTATTCTTGACCATGTATGTCTTCCTGACAACGCCTCAACTCCAAATGAGTTTATGAGAGTAACTTTTAGTATAAATTAAAATTTTTAATGCAAGTCTGTTGCCCAGTTTTCTAGGTCCTGACTTCACTGTTACTCAGTTCAGTTCCAAACTCCCAATGACCTTGGTATGTGCAAGAGCAGTTCCTACAATTAAAAATATAAACAATAGCACAGGCAAGCTGGGACACTGGGAAAGTACAGAATAAAACTGCTGGCTGAGAATAGCAATGAATGCAAAATCAGCAGCACTGGTAAGGAAAGGTGGAAGAAAAAAAACTCTCAAAACAAAACAGAAGGTGATATACACACTTCTCATTCTTTAAGTCTGTAGAAAGATGTATTTTTAAAAAGATGTTTAGTGCAACAAGGAAAATTAAAAGAAAGTGTGTCTGTGAGAACTAAAGAACAGCTGTTTCAATACAGAAAAGAAATATTTTTCATCACTTCTTGTATTATTTTGTTACATGTTTATAATTCCTAAAGACATAGACGTGAACATTTTGTGTATTTAATACAGAGCTATAAAATTAATTTGAAAGTTTGTCAAGCTAAACAATAATTTGACCTTCTTGAAAGAGTTTGCATTCCTGAGAATTATGAGAAAATTTACATAACATTGTTATGTAAAAAAGCAATTTTCCCCCTCTTTAATACTTATTTTTAAATTATGTGCTTCTGATAGCTGCTGTTCTACAAGATGCTAGTTCCAACTGGAATACCATCTAAAATCACAGAATCATAGAACGATTTGTGTTGGAATGGACCTTAAAGATCATGTAGTTCCACCCCCCCTGCCATGGGCAGGGACACCTTCCACTGGACCAGGCTGCTCAGAGCTCCATCCAACCTGGGCTTGAACACTGCCAGGGAGGGGACAGCCACGGCTTCTAGGGGCAACCTGTTCCAGTGCCTCACCACCCTCACAGGAAAGAATTTCTTCCTTACAGCTAATCTAAATTTATCCTCTTTCAGTTTAAAGCCACTACCCCTTGTCCGTCCCCATCTTTCTTGTAGCTCCCCTTTAAGTACTCTATAAGGTCTCTCCAGAGCCTTCTCTTCTCCAGGCTGAAGGATCCCAACTCTCTCAACCTGTCCTTATAGGGGAGGTGCTCCAGCCCCCTGATCATGGATGGATGTTTTATTATTAGCATATCTTTCAGAACTTACACATGGAGATCAGTTTTTCATTTTTGTTGCCTGTGTTTTCATCAGTCTCATCTTATTCTTTATATTTTCTCACATTCCAAGTAAGCTTCACCAAATCTTGTGCACATATTGATAAATTCAAGTTAACAAATAGTGATTTTATGTGTGGAATATGATAGATGTTCCCACTTATTTTTCACTTGCTTACTATGCTCTGAGGGGAACTAATGTTATCATAAGTAAGACTTAGATATCTGTGTCCTTCAACTTCAAATATTTGCTTTATTTCAAAAAATGATACTTTTGATTCCTCACAATTTGTGGGAAGTTGACATACTACTATATTTTTGTTCTTTTCACGGATCACATAAAAATAAAGTTGTTGTGTGGAACTTAAGCAGAACTCAAAAAAAAACCCCTAAACTAGATAAATATGATAGACTAGGTAAAATTGTGAGTAAGTAATGTATTTGGAAAACACTTATATTCAATGTTTCCATTTTTTTTACTACAAAATCTTTTTTTAATTTCAAATTCTAAGTTACTGTATATGCAGCTATAAAGCCCATTCACATTAATGTCACATATTGAACTGGTAGTTAACATATTCTCTTTTCTTTTTTAATAATGCAACAGAAGACATTTGGTCTTGCATCATCTAATTATATGATAGAATTGCATCAGATCTGTATTCTCATACTAGATTAGGATGAGAACATGAACTAATAAAAGTATACTAACTTTCAATTCTATTTTTATTTCTACAGTCAAACATGGAAAATGACTGAAACACATATTTACTCAGATAAAATTTCAGGCAAATCAATGTTTTTCAGAAAATGTTATATGTCATAGCAGCATTAGAATAAAAGATCTGCATTTTAATTACAGATAACTGGCAAAATGTCACTGATGTCTTTATTAGTCACTTTGTTTTTGCAATTATAATAGAAATTACTGGTGAATGAAATGGGGGTGAGAGCTCCTGGAAATTAATCAGGTTTATAGATCCTTGACTCATAGAGATTAGAGATGGAAAAGACCTTTCAAGGCTATAATCATCTAGTATAATTTGGTGTCCATTGGAACATTTTTTTTAGTATTTTATGTTGCAGCATTTTAGTGTATTAAGTGAAGGACCTTATACCTTACTCCCTTGGGAGATTATTTCATAGTCTAAGTAGTTTCTTTGGGCCTGTTTGTTTTATTTACACATATAATACCAATGAAATCAATAGAACAACATGTATTTGCTACCAAGGAGTTCTTCATGACATTCACAGTCATTGCTACTTTTCTGTTTCGGCTATTTTTCTTGATCATGCTTGAAAATGGAGATATGCCTAATTTGTTACCACTTTGTTGGCTTTTTACTTAATAAAATATTATTTAGGCAGCTTTTGACTTTGCATGATCTTTGAGGGGGTGTGTGTGTTCTTACTGTCATTTCCCAGGGAACTATATAAAAGGTGAATATCCAAAAGTTACTAGTATTGAAATTATTCGGTTTGTTTCTATACCTTTCTAATTTTTTTCTAATTTTCCTTTTCTTAACATTTCTTAGCAAGTTATCAAGAAGTATCTGATTACTTTTTGGTGTCAATATTGCTCATGTGTATAAGCTTAGAAGCTGTGATTGCGTAGGTGCCTTGGTGTGGAGGTACTGAATATGAGTTGAGCCATGTGAGAAAAGCAAACCTGTCTCTTGAATATTTTTATATTTTTCACACATTCATTCTTAATTTTCTATCTAGTTTTCTTTTTGTGCCTCCCCTAGAACCATTGCTGGTTTATATTTTCCTCTATGCTCTCTTCCTCAATAAAATTTTCAGATGACAATATATTGCAGCCGCGGAAAGACAAGAAAAATATTGTAATAAGGCTACTGATCTGCTATTTAAAATTGATACCTATATTGACCTCAAGAGCTTTGGGAAGATATACCTGGATAACATAGTTAGAGGTGTAAACCCAAGTAAAATAATTGTGGAATAGTACAAAATAATTTCTGAGACTGACCTGAATTTGTGAAAAGATCATGGATGATTGTGACCCTAAGAGAAGTGAGCTATTTTAAAAGTACACTAGGGAAAAATTATACTTTGAGTTTGAGCTGCTAACAGAGAAATCTAATAAAAGGAGTTGGAAAAATAAACTCTAGGAAAAAAATATTTCCATTCTTATAATCAAGTAATGCTAATTTATTTAAATGTCATGGGATTTTCTTCACTCATTTCTATTAGTGTTAAATATATGAATGGATCTAATCTGTTAGAAATGGATTTAAAAAAGAAAATGCCATGGACATATATCATGCAAAAATCTAAGAATGACAGTCTTAAGACTGAGTATGTGGTCATCCTGAGAGCTTTTTGTGGGTTTGCTAGTGATGTTAACAAGAGAGTACTCTAAAAATAGAGAATTTAAAGAAATCAGACCAATGAACATCAGCTGAAAATCTGAATGAGTATATGTCACTCCAGCACTTCTGAGAGAAAAAAAGTCACAAAAATCAAGGGCTAGTTTTGATCAGCTAGGAGGAAGAGGCACAATCTTGAGGTAAGAGTTCTTGAATAAATCATGTACTATGAGTGGTTACAATCATAATAGAACAGGGAAGTTAGCTCCCATGTGGGATGTTGAGTGCATTTATGTGCATCAGATAAAATGAAGAGAATAAATAAGATTAAGAGTGGGATGTAGCAGTCAGGTAGGTAAAATTTTTTTAAATTAAGTAGGAAGTAGTGCTTTTGCAAGGGAGAAGATAATGTGTAGGCACCACAGCATAATAGTGGTGGGAAAGCAGATTAATTAATTTATCCAAGGTCCTGGCCTTGATTTACAGGACATAGAGCCATAGTGGATGCATCTGTTTGCAGACCCTCTCAGGAAGCAGATGAAGGTGTATCCACTGTTGTGAAGCCTTGATCAACTGTATAGACACAGAAACATCCAATGGTGGAGAATACACAAAAGAATAGAAGGAGTAGGATTAGTGTTGACTCTATGGACAGGGATGACTTTGGAATGGAAACTGGCTGCTGGTCTCTCTGCATTGCCCTGCAACCAATTAGGTGTTTTCCTAGATCAAAACCTGATCCACTGCCCTGTGAATGCGTGAGGAACTAGCCTCATTCGTGAATGCTGAGGAACTGCATGTCCAAAAGGTTTAGAAGTTAAAGATTACCACTTTCAAGAGGAGATATATTGGGGATATTCAGTGACACACTTTTAAAGATACTGAAGGTATCCATTTGCTCAGTTGAATTAACAGCTATGAATTGTGTTGCATTCCAGGAGGCAGAACCTGTGAATCTAAGAAAAAGGTGATTATCATGGTTCATAGGCTGCAAGGATGCTGCCAGGGATGATCTTAGGCAGGTAAGTGGCTATGTAGCTCTTGAAGCAAAAAGTGAAAGCTCAGCTGGAGTTCCCTTCAGTATCCCTAGCTATTAATAATAGTCCAGATAGGTTATAGATAAACTAAATAAAAACTTGTGGCTGCAGGCTTGTAAGCAGGGTGGCTTTGTCTTCATTGCCAATGGGTGATGTTCTAAAGAGGGCAACTGAACAGAAGTAGGGTTCATTTCTTCCATCGAGGTTTTCAGTCAGGTGATACTGAAGATGAAGGAACGTTCTCTATACTTTGGACAAGGAGAATTTTAGGTTAGATTAGGGAATAGTGACAGCATAAATTTACAGGTCAGCATTGAGAGCCTAAAACTGAAAAGCGGAAAGTTCCTATGCCATAACTGTGCTAGAAAGTATAAAACTGCATGATAAACTTGTTAGGTGTGTAATCTAATACAGTAGATTAGATTTAGATGAGTAACACAAATGATGGGCTTGATGTCTTAGTACACAAGTGAAATAATGATTTAATTTACATTACAGAAGCTTAGTTCACCGGATTAGAATATTGATAAAGTACAGTTTAATTGTGAATGGAAAAGAAAGAAGATACTACCTTTCATATCAAAAAGAGATAGAAAGTAATTCAAGCCCCCAAAATGGCCCTAGATAGACACACTCAATTTACTTGGTTAATGACATGAGGTTATTTACTGTTGCAGTCAGGGTCTTCTGCAGAAAATAAACCCATAACTGTCAGATATTGTGGCTCTTTAAGGGGAACTAACAATTGAAAACAGGAGTTTGTGTTGGTGGAAAACCACCAGCTATTCAGTCATCAGCTTGCAAAGAAATACAGCAGATTAGTTAAGGTAAGGTGATGGAGAGTAAGAGTCTCTTGGATTTATTTATGGCAAATTAGGGAAACCTTAATGAGAAAGTGAAAGTAATGGATAAGGGTTAATATGAAATATTGTTTTAAAGATCTTTACTCTTAAGAAGGAGAAAACAACTGATATGAATTGATTTTGGGAAAGCAGACTTCAGTGAACTCAGAGAATTGATAGCTGACAACCCATGGGAAATGGATTTAAAGAAAGACCACAAAGTTTGATAGACTATTAAAAGCCATATTCAGTTCACAGATGTAAAGCTCAGTGCAAAGAAAGGCTAGGAAATATGCTAAGCAATGAATTTAACTGGGATATGAACTCTTCAGCAACCTCAAACAAGGAGTTTCTCAGAAATTATTAATATAAAAGAATAGCAAGAACTTGTAGTGACAAAATCACAAAAGTATATAATGAGAAACAGTTATTAGGAGGCATTGTGTAAGTACACTGGTATTTAAAAGAGTAAAGAAAAATCTCTATACAAAAGGAGAGGATATCCAATAGCAGAATATCCTGAGAACTCTGGAGTGTTTAATGTCTTTTCCATTCTTCACTAAAAATCCTA
The DNA here is from genome assembly GCF_003259725.1 of Athene cunicularia. NCBI lineage: Eukaryota > Metazoa > Chordata > Aves > Strigiformes > Strigidae > Athene > Athene cunicularia. The sequence continues at coordinate 44,623,437 of NW_020799091.1, forward strand.
GTTGGTTAAGACAATTAACTCATATGGAAATAGGGGTAAGAATCATTGTAGTATAAGAAAAAGAAGAAGGAAGAGATTCATGAGTCATTTTTCAAATCTGCTCAGCCAAATAAAATTCACAGTAGGAGATTCAGCAAACTGAATGAGACCATCTCAAAGCCGTTAGCATTTATATCTGAGAACTCATGCAGAATGGATAAAGTTCCAAAAGGCTGTAAAAAGGCAAAACCAGCACTAATCCTTGAAAACCAGAGGGAAGGAAGTAGACCAGGAAACTATATACAATTTAGCCTAACTTACATTCCTGTAAAAGTACTGTAACAAATAAATTCATTGAAAGCAAGATGAAATATAGCAGCCCTCATCCATTTGTCCTCTACAGATCATGTCAAACCAAATTATTTCTCTTTATAACAGGGCAACAGGCTGTTGGATAAAGAAGCAGCAACAAATATGATTTATTTTGACCGCTGAAAGGCTTAATGCACCATTTCACATGGCAGTTTCACATAGAAGCTAAGGATCTAGATGATCCTACTGTAAGGTGGCTGCACAGCTAGGTGCAAAAATAAAGCTCAGAAGAGTGGTTTCAATGGCTTGCTGTCAAACTGCACAAAGGCCTGTCCTAAGCTGGACACTAGTTAGTGCTACCATTAATGTCTTGTATCATGGACTGACTACAAGCACTAAGGATGGCAGGATTTGAATTCAAAGTGATCTTGACTGACAGGAGTCATTCAGAGTGAAATAGTTAGTTTGACTTGTATAATGACAAGCCAAAGGTTTTACACTCTGGTAGAAAAAATCACGTACAGAAGTATAAGATGGAGAAGGCTGGCTTGGCCTTAATTTTTCTATGAAGGAACAGGTTTCCTGATTACAAACCAAATGTGACTTAAAATTATATTTTATCTGTTCATTAACTTTTAAGGCAATCATGTTAGATGGATGATATCCATGGTTGGAGAAAGGTATCTCTCCCTGTGCCCAGGCTTTTAGACAGATGCACCTCCTCTTCTCCCTTTCCCTTTTCCCTTCCCTTCCCTTCCCTTCCCTTCCCTTCCCTTCCCTTCCCTTCCCTTCCCTTCCCTTCCCTTCCCTTCCCTTCCCTTCCCTTCCCTTCCCTTCCCTTCCCTTCCCTTCCCTTCCCTTCCCTTCCCTTCCCTTCCCTTCCCTTCCCTTCCCTTCCCTTCCCTTCCCTTCCCTTCCCTTCCCTTCCCTTCCCTTCCCTTCCCTTCCCTTCCCTTCCCTTCCCTTCCCTTCCCTTCCCTTCCCTTCCCTTCCCTTCCCTTCCCTTCCCTTCCCTTCCCTTCCCTTCCCTTCCCTTCCCTTCCCTTCCCTTCCCTTCCCTTCCCTTCCCTTCCCTTCCCTTCCCTTCCCTTCCCTTCCCTTCCCTTCCCTTCCCTTCCCTTCCCTTCCCTTCCCTTCCCTTCCCTTCCCTTCCCTTCCCTTCCCTTCCCTTCCCTTCCCTTCCCTTCCCTTCCCTTCCCTTCCCTTCCCTTCCCTTCCCTTCCCTTCCCTTCCCTTCCCTTCCCTTCCCTTCCCTTCCCTTCCCTTCCCTTCCCTTCCCTTCCCTTCCCTTCCCTTCCCTTCCCTTCCCTTCCCTTCCCTTCCCTTCCCTTCCCTTCCCTTCCCTTCCCTTCCCTTCCCTTCCCTTCCCTTCCCTTCCCTTCCCTTCCCTTCCCTTCCCTTCCCTTCCCTTCCCTTCCCTTCCCTTCCCTTCCCTTCCCTTCCCTTCCCTTCCCTTCCCTTCCCTTCCCTTCCCTTCCCTTCCCTTCCCTTCCCTTCCCTTCCCTTCCCTTCCCTTCCCTTCCCTTCCCTTCCCTTCCCTTCCCTTCCCTTCCCTTCCCTTCCCTTCCCTTCCCTTCCCTTCCCTTCCCTTCCCTTCCCTTCCCTTCCCTTCCCTTCCCTTCCCTTCCCTTCCCTTCCCTTCCCTTCCCTTCCCTTCCCTTCCCTTCCCTTCCCTTCCCTTCCCTTCCCTTCCCTTCCCTTCCCTTCCCTTCCCTTCCCTTCCCTTCCCTTCCCTTCCCTTCCCTTCCCTTCCCTTCCCTTCCCTTCCCTTCCCTTCCCTTCCCTT
>NW_020799091.1:44625563-44635088 GCF_003259725.1 Athene cunicularia
GCTGAATCTAATCTGCAAGAAATGCTGTAAAATGTAAATAGTGCTACAGTTTAATAAGGAGCTCACAAGGAGACAGTTCTTCAGTACTCTTCTACAGGAGAGTAAATGGACTATGTAGGCCTATTTTCTCATTTAGTAGTGGATGGTCCATCTCTGATTTTGTCATCTGATGAGTACCATAAACTTCAGCTCTTTTCTCCAAAACTATGATACAAATCTTTTCATCTTAGATGGCCCTTTTTCAGGGGTAGAAAGGTAGCATGTGTCAGAAATTCAAATCCATCTTTATTTCCAGTTGATGAGTACTGTTTGCTTGATCCTCAGGATGCTTAACTGATGATACTTCTGAAGTACTGCTGTGTATATTAACAATTTCTGTCTCCAGGATAGTGGGGCCACACCCTTGCCAGAGATGTAGAGGAGTGAATTAGGTTTAGCTGAACATTTCTTGGTATACAAGAAAAGATTAGGCAGTTGGCTGAGGTCAGGTTCAGGACCCATGCCTGTATTTACATTTTCATATTGTGGCATATGAAGTGATCAAAATGGAGGAATTGGATATCTTTAAATATCTGAACTGATTGAAATCTATAGCAAGAGTTCTTCAGCAATTCTAAGCAAATTAATGAAATTTAATAATATTGTCTGGAAAAATGCCTAGGGATTGAGATCTGTTGTCCTGTAGAGATAGTGGACATTCTTAAATTAGACTACAGAGAGTATTAATAGAAACATTTTAGTGAAGTGTTGAAAGTATCAGTGTTAAGTCTGCAACATAAACATCTAAGGCAAAAATTTAGTGAGAGGGTATGAGGGACCTATGAAGTTACCCAGCTGTCACTGAAGTAATGAAAGTGGGTTTGTACAGTAGATGAGCTTTTACAGAAGAATACCAAGTGCCTATGATCTCAGATAAGCAGACTTAAAATTAGGCTAGATATTTATCTATTTCTGAAATTAAAAGCCTGGTCTTACGAGTTCTCTAATGTATTTAATTGTGAGGCCTCTGCTATCATAAGCATTTTTACTCTTTGAGCTGTTGTTCTAGAGAGATTTCTTCCTGCAAAATTAGATTACTCCACTGCGAGTCACAAGAGCCTGGGGGCTGTAAAATATTTAGTATGAGTATGATTAGCTCTGTATACAGTGACGTAAATATGCAGGTGCTTTGCACACAAATTATTTAAATTGTTTTAAGACAAGTATGAGGTATTCACTTTTTCTTAATTAGAGTAGAGATTATATTTACATAATTCATCTTGAATATAAATGGTCATATAAGTCTCTGGGAAATTGTACTGAACCCTTTTCAGAAATGTTTGCACTGCATTAGTATTAGGAGATATAGTAGACAGTGTGGGGTTATTCAAACAAAATATAATCTAGACAAGGATTCAGCAAGGTGGACTATAATTTGGTTTAGCTTTTATTGAGGCTTTTAGATTAAAAAATATATTATAAAATTCTGTAAAGATTAGCCAATCTAAATAATGAACTATTTCTTGATTACATATTAATAGTTCATCCAAGTGGAACAATACTGAATTGTGATTGTATAAAATATTTGCATTTGTATCTGTGATTGAATGACATGCATGAAATCTGTTTTGTCCCATTGATTTTCTTCGTAAACTTGTCTTAGATAAACTACCAATGGCAGATTTTTAAATTCACAAGACCTTTGCATAAATAATGGCATCATAAGTGGGATCATATGCACAACATGGTAATCTCTTAATTCCACCATTTTTTTTACACCTAACTTCTGTGTATAGATAATATTTTTTTTTCTGTGTTATCTGACACTTGCCTATAAAGTTAAAACTAGTAAAATAAGAAAGGAAAACTGAAAAATTATTTATAGACTACTTTCATTAGTAAAGTTTCTCAAGCACAAGTTCAGCATCTGACAGATCAGTGACTCTTCTGATTTTTAGAATATGACATGCAAAAAATGATGGTTCATTGACTGTTACTTTTGTCCTTTATGAGCTTTCTGCCACTGCATTTTGTGAAAAGTCTGAAGAGAAAATAAGTTTGGTTTTCTTACAGTGAAAATATTCTAAATATAAACACAAAATACTAAAAAACCCCACTATTTTGTGTATAGATATAATACTTTAAGTAATAATCAGTGCCAAGGACCATTAGGAGTGTGTATTTTCCCATGACTTGCCCAGCTCCTAACAGGAGTTGGGTAAAATTTAGGCTCAAGAGATGATCCAAGAACTCTTTAAAGATCATGCTACCTAGAATTTGCAAGATGTTTCTGCCTTTAAGCTCCCTGACTATTTAATAAAGATACTGGATGGTGAAGTGGCTAAACTCTAAATCCCTTAGGGGGATCTAATCATCCAAGCATTTTAGTCAGACTTAACCTGTGCAAATTGCACTGAGGTGTCCACAAAGGTCAGTGTTTTCATTCTCAAAAAATGTGCTAGGCACAACAGCCCCTATTTTTTTTTTTTTTTTTTTTTCCTCATGTCTGCAACATGTATATAAGAAATGGGGAACTGGAGTTCATATCTTTTTCAGCATGAGATAATTCAGATGCACAGATCTCCTTTCATAACACCTTCACCACTATTAGTGTATCTTAATTTGTCTGGGGAGTGTTATGTCTATTCTTTTTCTTGAAAACAGGATACATTGCAGCCAAAAGTACAAAACGAACAACTCAGTAATTCAGTGACTGGGGTTTTCAGCTGAGAGGATGTGGAGGGACCTGTGCAGTTTTTTTAATCAAAGACCTGTCTAAAGGAAACTGTATCAATTGTTAAGTTGTATGAAAAAGAGGAGTTCCTTTGGCATATTTTAAGAGTAAAACCTACTTAACCAGTTGCCTACTTCATAAGAAGAGTCAGATGTTCTAGATCCTTAGTGGCTATAACTATGTAATCTGCAGCATGAAAGAGATCTTTTTTGTGTGTGTCTTTGTATGAGTGTCTTTTCACTCCTGTTGCAAGCCAGTTACTTATTCAGCTTGTAGTTTGTTTTCCAGACACCTAGAACTCTCCACTGCCTGCATAGCACCCATTGCACCTCAGGCACCCTGAGTAATTCCAGTAGATCAAGGTGCTTAATTATTAGACGTTGTCATGCCACAGCATCTGTGATATCAGACACACAAGGGGAGAAAACATGGGTCTTGACATCATAGTCAAAAGTTTAATCTGTGACACTAATACATAAAGTGGAGACACGCACTGTGAGCATAAGGATCTGAACTGTGTATCCCATGTGTATTTCATGCACAAAAAAGCAGAGTTTAGAATATGCAGCTTTCTTTAGGATAGCCTACTCACTGCTCTAAATTCAGGCAGCTGTTCATGCACTCTGCGTGGAGCTCTGGGCTCTGTTCTGCTGAATGGTGCCTTGCATCTAAGTCCTTTCTCTGATTCTAACCCTAGTCCCCTTTTCCTGATTTAATAATACACTAAAATGAGATAGTAAAAACACAGAATCAGCAAGGCTACTTCACTGCCGGAGACTATTTCTAGCTGCCTTTTAAAAGTCAACAAGAACTTACATTGGCAGTTATCAATTGCTCAGATGTTACTATTTAAAAAAAAATACCCCAAACATGAGTTGAAAAGGGACAAATAATCTTAAAACAATTCCTAGAATTCATAAGTGACAGTGGTTTTAGCTCTCTTGAAATAAACATCAGACATAAATGGGACTGAGCATTGGGAAAACTACAAAAGAAAAAAAAATCTGTAAAGTTGAATAAATGGAATTTGTCAAGTATATTGTTGTTTGTAGTAGTATTGTTACTATTAACAATGCAGTATGTGTGCACTATGTTTGTGAAGCATGAAATATAGTATAAGTTTATTGGCTAGTAAATTAATTTGTGCCACACAATAGATATCTTTTAAATTAAGCAGCCAAGTGAAGAAATCTTTTATCTTTAAATTTTATTCTATTGGTCCACTGTTTTCAACATATTCATAAGCAAGTTGATGTGCTATAAGATATTACGTGTACAGCAAAATACAGAATATTTTTATCTCTGCATCTTAGAACTGCATGTTAGTCTGGGATGCATAGTAGTTGGATTTCACAAATTCATTTTAGTCCTGGTGACTCTCTAAATGCAGACAATTCTGTTCCTATTCCTTTGATTGAAAGGAGTCGTTAATTGTGTTATCCATATGAGCAGCAGGCTGAATAACAAAGATTAAAGGGCACACGATTGTGTTCATGCCAATGACAACAAAAGAATAATGGCATGTTGCCAACTTCTATCATTATAAGCCTTCCTTTGATTCTTCCCTCTAGTTTAAAAAGAGGAGTTTTAGTTTTATTTAATACAAGGTAACATTCTGTGGAATTATTCAGTAATACCAGATAATCATGGTTAATGTATTCTGGAAGTTGCATTACTTTATTTCCTGTAAAATTAATGATGTTTTCTTATGGATTTTAATCAGTTTAAATGAAACATTCTGTTGATAAGAGATTGAGTTACTCTATCTGGAATGTAGTGCAAAGCAGGAGTGATTGACTCTTGTAATCTGATCAAGGCATGTGGATTTTTTTTAAGATCCTGTGGAGACTACAACAGGTAAATGACTGTAAAACTATATGCATAACAATATATTGATACTTGCAATAATTCTGTATCTATCCAGACTGAATTCCTTTCAATTCTCTCATGCAGTACGCACAGAATAATTTCCATACAGGATTTATGAGATGAGGTATAGCAGATTAGGGTGTTCTTGGCATGAAATGATTTACACATTCCTGGTGTGATATGTGCTTTGTAAAGTTTGTTAGAAGGGTGACATGTTGATATCAGATTAACATCTTCTGATGATCCAAGTATCACACTGTGAAATGAGTTGATATTTCAGTTTGCTATAAATAAAGGTTTGTGTCTTTAGTTAAACATTTTTTGTTGCATAACAAAAGAACTTTATTTCTAATTGTTTTATTAAGATATTCTTGATTAAGATGAGAATTATCCAAATCCCCATTTAGCAATTAAATTTTAGATGAACTAAGTCATTTTTTCTGTTGCTTATTTATAAGCATCATAATTTGCATATGTGTATCAGTCAAGGTTAGCCAAACTACTGCCACATTTTCTGACTTGTTATTTATGAATGTGTATAATATTGGCAACTCAAATCATAAGATGTCATTTTTTGTTTCCTGATTAAATGTCTCAGACATCTATAAATCACAAGTAACAAGTAGTTGCTGCCCACAAATTAGTTTGCTTACACATGCTTTACTGCACTTGTGATTAGAGAATGTGTCATACATACAAATATCCATTCTAATATGAAATCCTCCATGAAAAACATCATGAACACTGAACCACGAGATGCAAGCTTGACTGAGCAAAGCATCTGTTGATGAGCGCCTTCTAGGTGCTTGAAAAGTATTTGACTGAACCAAGTATCCGTTGCTGAATCTAATCTGCAAGAAATGCTGTAAAATGTAAATAGTGCTACAGTTTAATAAGGAGCTCACAAGGAGACAGTTCTTCAGTACTCTTCTACAGGAGAGTAAATGGACTATGTAGGCCTATTTTCTGGGATAAAGAAAACTAGAATAAAAAAAATTTAGGATAAATTATTTCCTATAACATATTGTGATTGAATGGACAAAAGAATACAGTTACGCAGTATCACTCCTGAACATATGTGGGGTTTGTTATTCCATGGACAGGGCATATTCCTGCTGGGCTAGGAACATCAGCAGTTAAGTAATAAGATCAATAATTCTCATGGAAGAATCACTGCATCAGCATTTAGAAGCAGAATATGTGGGAGGCAGCTCTTAGGTAGCCAACTGGGCTGAGAAAGTGTTGAAGTGCTGAGGTAGGAGATTTGTGGGATCTCTTAGGGAGTTCAAACTTGCTCATCCCCTCTTAAGATAAGACTCACAACACCCATCTAGACAATGTGAACAGACCTGAATCCCTGACACTGCAACAGAATTAACTTGCTGGTTTATGACTTGCCCTTGAATTAGGAGCTTCATGCCAACACCAAAGTTTATGAACAGAGCATATTTTAGAGTATACCTTTATGTAGGTGGGCCCATGCAAACCTCATAAAACTCAACAAGGCCAAGTACAAGGCCCTGCACAAGGGTCAAGGCAATCCCATGCACAAATACAGGCTGGACAGAGAATGGATTAAGAGCAGCTCTGTGGAGAAGGACTTGGAGGAATTAGAGAGCTGAATATAAGACAGCAATTTGCACTCACAGCCCAGAAAGCAAACTGTATCCTGGGCTGCATCAAAAGAAGTGTGGCCAGCAGGTCAAGGGAGCTGATTCTGTCCCTCTACTCCACTCTCATGAGACCCCACCAAGAGTACTCTGTTCAGCTCTGTGGCCCCCAACGTAAGATGGACATGGACCTGCTCAAGTGGATCCGAAAGAGGGCCACAAAGACAAACAGGGGTCTGGAGCACCTCCACTATAAGGACAGGCTGAGAGAATTGGGGTTGTTCAGCCTGGAGAAGAGAAGGCTCCAGGGAGACCTTATAGCAGCCTTCCAGTACTTAACAGGGGCTACAGGAAATGTGGGGAGGGACTCTTTATCAGGGAGTGTAGTGATAGGACAAGGGGTAATGGCTTTAAACTGAAAGAGGGTAAATTCAGATTAGGTATAAGGAAAAAATTCTTTCCTGTGAGAGTGGTGAGACACTGGAACAGGTTGCCCAGAGAGCGGTGGTAGATGTCCCCTCCCTGCAAGTGTTCAAGGCCAGGTTGGATGGAGCTTTAGCAACCTGATTTAGTGAAAGGTGTCCCTTCCCAAGGCAGGGGACTTAGAACTAGATAATCTTTAAGGTTCCCTTCCAACCTAAACCATTCTATTATTCTGTGATTTATAGCTTCACAATACACCATTCACATAGTTAGTTCCTCTGATTAATTAGACAGCAGAACTTCACTAATGACTTAGCAGCAGGGTAGCTTGTACCTTCCTCTAGTAAACAGATTAATAATGCAGAAAATGCAGAAATTACATTCATAAGATGGTATATATTTACATCTTAATTTTCAAATCTCTGAAAATTTGCTGCCAAGTTTCAGTAGAGAAGCTGAATCATATTATTGAAATAAGACTTGGTTTATGTGTCATCCCCTGATCCAGTGAAAAAGGAAAGGAAACAAATAGTAACTTATGGTCATGAATGTTATTTCTGTTAATTTATTTTTAGTAAGAATTTTGTATGAAGTGCAGCTAAAAGCTAATCTTCTTTAATGGAAATCATTGAATTGTTCCCTATAGAGGAGAAGAAGAGGAAGAAGGATCTTTTAAAGTGACAGCTGATTTCTGCAATCTGTTAATGATTCCCTCGGAGATTCCTGAAAGCATCCTGGAGATAAAATTTGCAGCATCAATGATTTTCTCTGGGAAGGCACTATTGATGCAAAATTCCTTGTCCCAGATGGAGTGAGAAATATATTTTGCAAGCACTATTACTCCCTGCTCTTTGAGACCACATAATGTGGACCGTATTAGCTGAGAGAGCATGCCCACATCTCTATATATTGAGCTCATTTGTCAGCAATTACTTCATTTCCAGTCCACTCAAGTTCAGAACATAAGTATGTAAGTATATGTTATGTCTGTGCTTTATTCAAGCTTGCAACTAGAGGCCACCCTGCTAAGCATCTTAGATGGAGCTGAGAGAACAAGCATGAAGGTAACAAAATGTGTAATTCTGATATAATGAAAAAACCAAGATGATTTTTCACACTCAGATTTACTATAAAATATTTGGAAGATTTTTCTCAAAGACCCCTGTTAAATTCTAATTAGTTAAAAACTGTAAGAAGGCAAGGCATGAGTTCTCTAGGTAAAAAGTAAAGCAAAAGAGCATATGTTTGTTGAATCCATCCTGGGATATTTAACTTCTGGAAGGTCAAACTATGCAGGCTGGAAAATCAAAAGAACTTCTGACTTGGTCTAAGAAAATGTTTCTTTGCTAACAGATTGTCCTTCAAAGCTTGTTCCTACAGCAGCAGGCTTCCTGCTTGCAGAGACAAAATTACAGTGTTAAGCAAGATATAGACTCTCCAATTTTTCAGAGCCTCGACTGAGGGGAAGGCTCAATTATCACTGCATTGCTGGAGGCGGGCAGGAAATGCCAGATGAGAGAGGAGCAGAGGCTGACCACATTGCAACTGTTGTAGACAGTGGAGAAGTGAAATATGGCTGGTTATAATTCATTGCCTTCCTTCTTCTTGATCTTCATTGACACATTGTGTTTGCAAGGCTTGACTTCATGACCACACCCATACTACCAGATGCATCCAACTCTGAAGGTATCAGAGATGATGAGAAGGCTGTGATGGTGCCCAACAACATGATGTTTTAATGAAATTAAATTAAAGTAGGCATCATGAGTCCTAAAGGTTTAGTGAAGGAGAAGAAAAGGGTTCAAAACCTACTGGAATAGCATTATAGGATGCTGAGGGCAAAGGGTGTCAAAACCAATGCTGTTTTACTATATTGCATACTATTTTTGAACCTGGGATTGCAATGCCCAGCACAGCACCCAGGTGTGCTCATAAAAATATCTATTAATCTTTTTACTTGTCCTTAGCATTTCTGTAGCTGTAGGTGGAAGTCAGCAAAACTATAGCATAGTGTATTCCACTAGGCTGATATTTCCTTTAACCTTTTAGACTCACAACAAATAGCTGTAGAACTGTGGTATAAAATGAAAAAATCTGAAATTAATTTCAGAAGTCATGGATATGCATATTTGCTAAGTTAAATAAGTAAATATTTGCCACATCTTGTTCTTATCCATCTTCATGAAAGGTATTGCAGTCTAGAAACTCATCTGCCCATCAGTCAGGGAAATGAATTGTCACCTTAATCTCATCTAGGTTGTCAGAATTTGCCCTGTGGATGCGTTACAAAGTTTTTCAGCATTACCAACAAAAACAAATGCTGCACAGTAGATTTTTCTGGGAAGTTTCTGACATGGTGTCTATGCAACAAAATCACCTTGAATTATGATGACATGTGGGTAAGGCACACATAAATAATTTCCATATTATTTTCAGCATCTTTTTCAAATCTTGCAGCCGCCTTTCAGTGCTCTGTGTTCTGTTCTAAAGCAAAAGTTCGTGGCATTTGAGTGCTCAATTTAGAATATTTTTGTGCTGAGATTGCCAAAACTAGTTTTGAACCTAAACCGATATGTTCTATATAGAACTAAAAATATGCTTCGGCTGTGAGATTCTGCATAGTTTAAGTAAACATTCTTACAAAAGTGGTCTGTTGTGCACTTGTGTTGGTTACCATAGCTCATCCATGGAGTTTGACCATGTCTTTCCTGTTTTCAGTGGGCCTTGATGAAGCTCACATCATGCTTCCTCCTCATTTTCAGCTAGCAATCTGAATTTAAAATTTATATAAAATACAATAAATATTTTTTCTTTTTTTAATTCAATGCAGACAATAAGTAAGGCAGATGCAGAACTTATTTATAACCAGGAGAGAAGGACATACATAGGATTAAATTATAAACCAATCAT
>NW_020799091.1:44635138-44757507 GCF_003259725.1 Athene cunicularia
TTTTTTTTTTTTTTTTTTTTTTTTTTTTTTTAACTATAGCATATATATATTTTTAAAGTAAAACTAATTATCCTTTATTCTTTTCTTAACAGATTAATCTGATGAATCATATCAGGTGTCTATATTATGTTCCAGTGTGATATTTCAAGCAAAAATGAGCACAAAAGCACAGAGAATACCCATATAAAAATTACAAATAATAATTCATACAAAAAATGTTTTAATGGTTATTGACATTATCAGGTCAAGAAGAGACACAGGAATTGGGGAATTTATTTTAGAATTTAACCATGAAAGCCTCAGATATTTTCCCAGGTTGCTACTCATGATGTCAATATAAAATCATCTTTATGTGTCACATAAATTTTTATAAGTGATAATTGTTATAAAAGCTAATGATATTACAGTCCCAAGTATTTCTTCCAGAAGTGTTATATAAAAATTATGATTAATACCCTTATTTCACATCATAAGAAACAGAAATCTGGAGCAAGAGTTCTGCATTACAAATATTACAGAAATAATTATAAATTACAATTATAATAAATAATGATCCAAGTGTTTAAAATTTTTTTGCCCACATCTGGTAAATGCTGACAATCATGATAGTGTCCATGTAGTACTGTGAACACGAGGAAGGAAATAATGATCAGTCACATAACATCAGCTCTTCCACCTCCTGAAGAGAGAAATTTCTGTATGATATTTCTGGAAACTGAACCATGCACGTGACAGCACTGCGCTGAATACAGCTCTGTAACTGCCTGGCTTTCCTCCCTTGGTCCAGCAAATGCTCTTCCAGAAAACAGATGGACATGAAATGCACGGCTCTACGGTTATGGTGGTGAAAGCTGTTATCACCCACATCAACCTGGAAGATGTCCACAGCTAACCAGCCCTACCTAGCATCTCCTCTGAGTTGCATGTGATGCCCCTTTGGTCATAAAACAAAAATGACCATTTTCCATGCTGTTTATTTTGTTCTTAGTTGAAAAGGTCTGAAAGCGTGAGAGGACGGCATGTTTAAAGTATTAAACTAAGAGTATGCTTTCAAGCTATCTTCCATCAGGCATTCAAAATGAAAGCCTCCCAAAAGTCTTGCGTCATATCCAACAACCTGATATGGATGGAGCATATGTCATAAAGCATCTAAAATGGCACTAGATGCCGATGGTTGGGCATTAAATATCAACTTCTCTTTTTCTGAGGCAAAGCATTCCTTGTTCTAAAAACTGGAAATACTGCATATGTCTATCCTTGTTGCAATTAAAAAAAAAAAAAAAAAGGATAGCCAGTAAACTCTGTGTTTTAAAATAACAGTGCTAGAATATATATTGTCACTTGTTTAATTAGCTTTGAGATACAGAAAAGAGAGAACTAAAAGCTACAATACAGATTTTTCTTTTAGAAAATAATTCTGATCACTATCCCATTTACAAATTCTAACTCTGCAGTCTTTTTTGTGACCAAACCACAGTTATATAGTATATTAAAAGTTGTAATGTTTCAAAGCAACAAACAGTTTCAAACACAAGCGCTTTAAACCATCTGACCTTGATAGTCTCTTATCAAACTCTAATTTACTCTGCCTTTGTATTTGTACTCGAATATGAAAAAAACACGAGGTGTGGCAAAATTAATTGAATGAGTATTGAATATTTTCTTGGTATGAACTGAAAAAGTATACATAAGCACAAATCTGTCATATGTCTATATTTTTTACTCTAATTTAGACAAATACTAGGGCAGCATAATTACAACTAAGCAGAATAAACGCTTATGTTATGAGCACATTTATGCGCTTACCTTTTATTTCTTTTCATTTGCATCAGTTTGTCTTGTACCTCATCACATTCGTGATACCTTGTTCTGAAATAACTACAATTGAAACCTTGTTAGTTGTTTTGGTGATAGATATGTATCACACCCCTCCACCATAAATCTATTTCAAGGAAAATCTTCCAACATTTTTTAAAATGCAAGTGTACTATTGCATATATCTAAATGCCCACATAGATTTTTCCTTATTCCCTAGCCTTTCCTCAAACCAGCTGATTAGAAATGGTTTCCATTTAACTTAAGCATGCATTACACCAAACAGAATTTATTACCTTATTTAGGCAGACTAAGAAAGTGGGGCCTCTTGTCCTTTGAATATCCACTAACTCAAGACTTTGTAGAATTCTAGTGTCTCTCTCTATCTGTCTCTACAAAAATTTACTTCCTTTCTTTGTCACATTTATCACTTGTAACGTTCAAAAGTTTTCAGCCAAAAATTTTTCTCTTTTTGAATGTTGAAAAAGCATTTTGCAGTAGCCTGAAAGAATATTAAATGCTATAACTGAAATGTCAGTGCACATGATCTGTGATTGTTGCAATGTACCACATGTACTGGTGGAATTTAAGGTTAAGTACCACAATTTCATCCACTAGTGAGAATTTCCCTTTCTGAAGAGCTCAGCTTTTTCCCTCCATGGGACTGACCAGGAACCAGAAACTAGGCATTCCTTTCAGCATCTAAGGAGTCTGAAGGAGTTAAAATCTATGATTTTCAGGGCAGTGTCTTAACAGCATGCTCTGTCCTGCCACATGTGAAACCTGAAAGCAGTTCAAAGCATTGGGAAGCAATAAAATAGCAGATAAAGCATCACTGAAACATACAAATGGTCAGAGGAATCACTGGAGATGCAAAATCTGACTACTGTGCTTTAAGACTGACATGATTTTACTTTTGGCAGTCAGGTAAGTATGAGTATTCCGGAGTAGTGACATCGCCTACTAGCTTTTAAAAAATCAGTTGCAGTTCTACAAAGTCCTTTGAAAGAAAGGACATGAAACTGTATTTTCAAGGGAACATTATGCAGATCAAAAGGCCCTGAGCTCTAGAGAGTGGTGCGATTTCAGATGTCTTGGTTAAGTCTAGACATTTGCCTGCTTAGCATGCTGGCTGTTTTGATTTTCAGTCTGAGAGATATCTCCCTTTATAGTGACAATGCAGACCATTCTCAGGAGAAATTTTATGATTCACATAACTTTTAGGCAGCTAACCTCTTTCTCTGGATTAGTCTTAAATTGGTCTTCTCTGACTTTTCTATGTGAATGATTTTATGCAAACTGAAAGCTAAGCATCATTCTGAAAGGAACAATATTGCCTTTTGCTATTATATTTCAAGTATATCTTGTCATTATGTTTGACACACAGTTTAAGCAAAATCCAGCTCTTTCTAAAAACACACGCATATGCATCACAGTCTGTGCTGAGCAGAGGTGCAGTCACACTGCTGTCAGAGGTGGTGAGCTGTGGGCTAAACAAAGCATCGTTGGAGGACCTCAGTAATGAATCCTATTCCTGCTCTATTCCTTACTGAAAAGGCATTTGTGAGCAGGGGAAGCTTTGTCCTATTATTCACAAATATTTGGTTTCTGAGCTTATGATACTTATTAAGGGTTTGAGAACATGGTCAGTGTTTTTACCACAATTCTGCCAGATGTGCTTTATGTTGGTCACTCAACAACCAATGGAGAGAATTTTAGTTATAATCAAATGGAGTGTAGGTTGGTAATGGATTTCTAAAGGCAATTACCCGAGCCTATATTGAGTATCATTTAAGCCTAGCACCTTTTTTAATCCTTGCCAGATCTCTAGCCATCCTACAATTAAAGAACTAATGCGTTTAAATTATTGTTTAATTTACAGTTGATTTTACCTGGAAAATGTTTATTGCAATATAGTAAACACATGCTTGGGTACCTTACAGAGACACTAGGAAGAACATTATTGTTTTAGCAAGCAATTTGTGACATTGTGGTATTCCTGGTGAAATATTAACAGGATGGTAATTTATTTTTCAGTTAACTGTTTGCAACCTTAACCATTTGCATGCCTTTGTCTGCACCATGACCTTGTAATAACTGTGGTTAACTGCTGTCTCTCCTCAGTCCAAGCAATTCTTTGAAGAGTAAAAGCTAGTGCCTAATTTGTCTTGGCTATTTATTATTCTGCTGTATTACCCTGTCAAATATCTTTCTAAAGGTTGATAAGTTAAATATACCATTCATCTCCAGATTTCATCATATTTGTTATGTCTCCTTACAGAAGCTTCTGACTTAAACCAGATGATAGTTTTGACTTTGTAGTTGATACACAATTTTTTCCAGGATCTTCCTTGCTGCAAAGTCTATAAATTTCTATAAATTCATTAACAGCAAAAGGAGGATTAGAGAAAATCTCCCTCCTTTATTGGATGCAGAGGGAAACATGGTAACTAAGGATGAAGAAAAGGCTGAGGTGCTCAATGCCTACTTTGCCTCAGTCTTTAGCAGTGGAACTGGCTGTTCCCTGGACACCCAGCCTCAGGAGCTGGGAGCTGGGGAGGGGAAGCAGACCGAGGTCAGCACAGTTGAAGAGGAGGTGGTCAGAAACCTGCTGCACCCCTTGGATGCACACAAGTCTGTGGGACCAGATGGGTTACACCCAAGGCTGCTGAAAGATCTGGCAGCTGTGCTTGCCAAGCAGCTGTCCATGATTTACCTGAAGTCATGGCTAACTGGGGAGGTCCCATTGTACTGGAGGGTGGCAAATGTGACACCCATCTACGAGAGGCAGAAAGGATGATCCAGGAAACTATAGACCTGTCAGTCTGACCTCGATGCCAGGGAAGGTCATGGAGCAGGTCATCTCGGACAACCAGATGATCAGGCCCAGTCAGCATGGGTTCATGAAAGGCAGGTCCTGCCTGACAAGCCTGAGGACAAGAGGGAATGGCCTCAAGTTTAGCCAGGAAAAGTTCAGACTAGATATTAGGAAGCATTTCTTTACAGAATGGATTTTTAGGCGTTGGAATGGGTTGCCCAGGGAGGTGGTGGAGTCCCCATCCCTGGAGGTGTTCAAGAGTCGGGTCGATTTAGAGCTTAAGGATATGCTGTAGGTGGGAACTGTGCTAGGTGAATGGTTGGACTAGATGATCTCCAGAGTCCTTTCCAACCTAGATGATTCTATGATTCTATGATTCTTCTATGACAAGATGACCTGACCATTGGATGATGGAAAAGCTGTGGATATTGTCTACCTGGATTTTTGAAAAGCATTTGACAAAGTTCCTCATAGAATTCTCATAGAAAAAGAGCCTGCTCAAGGCCTGGATGAGTGAATGGTCTTCTCGGTCAAGCACTGGCTGGATGGACGGTCAGTGGAGCAAAATCCAGCTGGTGGCTAGTCACAAGTGGTGCTCCTCAGGGCTCGGTGTCGGGACCATTTCTGTTCAACATCTTTACTGATGATCTTGATAAGGACACAGAGTGTATCATCAGTAAGTTCGCAGATGACACCAAGTTAAGTGGGAGTATCGATCTGCATGAAGATAAAGAGGCTCTACAGAGAGACTTGGATAGATTGGATTGATGGGCCAACGTCAACGGGATGAGCTTCAACAGGGACACGTGCCAGGTCCTGCACTTGGGCCACAACATCCCCCAGCATCGCTACAGGCTTGGGGAAGTGTGGCTGGAGAGCTGCCAGTCAGAGAGGGACCTGGGGGTTCTAATTGACAAGTGGCTGAACATGAGCCAGCAGTGTGCCTGGGTAGCCAAGAAAGCCAACGGCATCCTGGTGTGTATTAGAAATAGTGTGACCAGCAGAAGTAGGGAGGTGATAGTTCCCTGTACTCTGTACTGGTGAGGCCGCACCTGGAGTATTGTGTCCAGTTCTGGGCACCTCAATACAAGAGAGATATCGAGGTGCTGGAGCGAGTGCAGAGGAGGGCAATAAAGCTTGTGAAGAGCCTGGAGAACAAATCTTATGAGGAGCAATTGAAGGAGCTGGGACTGTTCAGTTTGAAGAAAAAGCTGAGGGGAGACCTCATCACTCTCTACAACTACCTGAAAGGACATTGTAGAGAAGTTGGTGCTGGTCTCTTCTCACCGGTGATTAGTGACGGAACAAGAGGGAATGGCTTTAAACTGCAACAGGGGAGGTTCAGACTGGACACTAGGAGAATTTTTTACAGAAAGAGTAGTCAGACAGTGGAATAGGCTGCCCAGGAAGGTGGTGGAGTCACCATCCCTAGATGTGTTTAAGGGTGGTTTAGATGAGAAGTTGGGAGATATGGTGTAGGGGAGAACTTTGTAGAGTAGGACTGATGGTTAGACTCTATGGTCCCAAGGGTCTTTTCCAACCTGAATGATTCTGTGATTCTGTGAAAGTCAGAGTTGCCAGACAATTTCTTGGTTCTTTCCCATTATTTTATCAAACTTGATGAGGATTTGGCATCCTAGATTCCTGTCTTCTAAGGGGTGCACTGGCTCCATTCCCTCAAAGAGTCTTATTGCCAGATCAGGACAATGCAACAATAAACCCAAAGCCAGGAGGGTTGTACTAGCAAGACATTAAAAAAACCCCACCATTAAAACTTCAAGAAAGAAGACCTGGACTATTGATTCAGGCATGCATGCCAACTTTTGAGTACTTACTCTTCAATCAGAACTGTATAGGTATAGGTGACACATAACCAGGGTTTACTGAATTTTGGAGGATCAGAGTAGACAGACACAACTGTAAACCTGACACCCAAACACGCATTAGAGAGCATAGAGTTTCTGAGGGTTACACAAATTATGTTGATTCTAATGAGTTTCATTTTTCAAATATTTTCTAGGTTCAGAAGGCTGATCATTTGAATATAGACAGTAGATGTTCATACAGTCATCCTAGCTACAAAGCCAGAATTGCTTAAAATATAGCATATAATTTAAAAATGTAATTTTGTGACACTGAATGATGACCAACAGATTATATTTTCTTAAAAACAGTTTTGACATTTATTTGTGTTCTGCTAATTTGCATTTTTTCTTGGTTTTCCTCATTTTTTCAGTTTCTATTTAGAACTCAACCCCTTGGTATGATATATAACCTCACAACATATCACTGATTTCCTTTCACAGCAATTTTCAGTGATATGTAATGTCAATTTAAAATATTTTCTGAAACAAATAAAGAAGTTATAACATTAACATAGTGAGAATTCTTAATGTGGGGTGCTGTTTTTGTTTTTTTTTTTCAGTATCATAGAATCACAGAATGATAGAAGGGTTTGGGTTGGAAGGGATCTTCAGGATCATGTAGTTCCAACCCCTCTGCCATGGGCAGGGACACCTTCCACTAGACCAGGTTGCTCAAAGCCCCGTCCAGCCTGGTCTTGAACACTTCCGGGCAGGAGACATCCACAACCTCTCTGGGAAATCTGTTCCAGTGCCTCACCACCTTCATAGTACAGAATTTCTTCCTTATACCTAGTCAAAATCTACCCTCTTTCAGTTTAAAACCATTACCTCTTGTCCTATCACTACACTCCCCGATAAAGGGAGTTCCTCTCCACCTTTCCTGTAGCCCCCTTTAAGTACTGGAAGGCCACTATAAGGTCTCCCTGAGCCTTCTCTTCTTCTTCAAGCTGAGCAACCCCAATTCTCTCAGCCTGTCCTTATAGGGGAGGTGCTTCAGCCCCCTGATCATCATTGTGGCCTCCTCTGGACCCACTTGAGCAGGTCCATGTCCTTCTTATGTTGGGGGCCTCAGAGACAAAGAAAATACTCCAGGTGGGGTCTCATGAGAGTGGAGTAAAGGGACAGAATCACCTCCCTTGACCTGCTGGTCATGCTTGTTTTGATGCAGCCCATAATATGGTTGGTTTTCTGGACTGTGAGCACACATTGCCAGGTCATGTTGAGCTTCTCTTCAACCAATACCCCCAAGTCCTTCTCTGCAGGGATGCTCTCAATCCATTTTCTTCCCAGCCTATGTTTGTGGTTGGGATTGCCCTGATACATGTGCAGGACCTAGCACTTGGCTTGTTGAATCTCATGAGGTTTGCCCAGGCCCACCTCTCAAGCTTGTATGGATGGCACATCCCTTCCCTCCAGTATGTCGGCCACATCACACTGCTTGGTGTTGTCAGCAAACTTGCTGAGGGTTCACTCAGTCCCACTGTCCATGTCCCCAACAATGATTTTAAACAGCACTGGCCCCAACACTGACCCCTGAGGAACATCACTCATCGCTGTTCTCCACTTGGACATCAAACTGTTGACTACAACTCCTTAAGTGCGACCATTTAGCCAATTCTTTACCCACCAAGTGGTCTATCTGTAAAATCCATGTCTCTCCTATTTAGACACAAGGATGTCATGTGGGACAGTGTCAAAAGTTTTGCAGAAGTCCAGACAGATGACATCAGTTGCTCTTCCTTATCCACCAAGGCTGTAACTCCATCACTGCAGGCCACCAAATTTTTAGGCACAATTTGCCCTTAGTGAAGCTGTGTTGACTGTCACCAGTCACCTCCTTGTTTTCCAGGAGTCCTAGCATAGTTTCCAGGAGGATCTGCAACACAATCTTGACAGGCACAGATGTGATACTGACTGAGTCGTAGTTCCCTGGGTCTTCCTTTATCCCTTTTTAAAAACAGCAGGAATTTTACCGGACTGCCACAACTTCTCAGATATGATGGATAGTGGCTTAGACACTTTATCCTCCAGTTTCCTCAGGACCGGCAGATGCATCTCATCAGGTCCCATGGATTTGTACACCTTCAGATTCCTTAAATGGTCTTGAACCTGTTCTTCTCCTACAGTGGGTGGGTCTTCATTCTTCCATTCCCTGCCTTTGCTTTCTGGAACTCTGGCAGTGTGGCTGGAGCCCTTGTCAGTTAAAGGTAAAACAGCTTTAGTGACAGATCAAATAAGTGATCAAAGAGAAGCTCTGGAAAGACTCAGCATTGCTGTAAAGATAAAGAAAATATATGCACCAAACAATTAGAAATAATTTGGCAGAGCTTCAAGACACTATGAGACTTCTAGTAAACACAGTAACAGTCTCTTATACTGGACTTTTCAAATAATTAAAATAAAACCAACAGTAAACTGTCAATGTTATCCCCATCAAAAGTAAATATTAAGTATGTAATAATTATAGGTTATGAATTAAAATGACATTTCAGATCAAAATATATTCTTGGTTACAGCTGAGTTAACACTGAGTAATTGATTTAATTGTGTGAAGACATTGTAATGAAAGCATCTATAAAGTGGTTTCAAAAGATAGTTGCATCAGTTGTAAAATAATGTAAGACATCCCGTACCGCATATCAATAACCAGTATCTTTCCCTCAGCATCACAGGGGGAGAGAGAGGTGAGCAAAATCTTATCTACATAAATGGTAAAATAGGTGCAAAACCACATTGCAAATTGGAAGCTCGGGGATTCAACTAATTAATGGAATAAATTCCCTATGAGAAAATGTTTCTGTCTTCTCTGAGATAGATTTATATAACATATATATTTTCTTCTTTAAAAATTGTTAGAACACCTATTATTCCACTTCCATACCAATTATTCTGTGAAGGCTGAGCATGTTTGTGGTACAGAGCAGCCTAGGAGACACAATCAGGGAGCAGAATCAGGGCCTCATTGTGCTAAACAACCAACAGACGAATCAAACTGACAATTGAGAGATGATTATTTGCATTTGAAAAAGAGTGAAATGAATTTACTACACTGAAATCTTAATCCTTCTACTTTTAATCCTGCAGGTAGCTTAATTCAAGTCAATGGGATCACTTGCTTGAGTAAACCAAGCAGGATTTAGTTCCTCCTTAGTGCTATGCATTAATTAAAATGAGGTGAGGAGACCACTAAAGCAGTCATACAGCAAGCTTGCCTTCAAGCCCTTTGTGTCTGCCTGAGAGGAAGAAGGACATGCAGAACTGCTGCTTTTCCTTTCAAAGGACAGATTGTGCGTGCTGTTCTTTTTACGTTTCAGCCTTTCATCAGGGAACAATAAAAGATACTGCACTTTCCTCTATAAGGCTTGTTTGCACAGGAAAATTCACTAGAGCATTTATAGTAGTGTATAATCAGACCACTGTAACAACACGTTGCTAATACAGTTATGCCGGAATAGTTACACCATAAATTTCTCCATTTTAGACAGCACCTTTGTTCTGAAAGTATGATCATATGACAGGTGGCTGCACTTCTATGCCTAAAGAAGTCCTCACTGCCCAGAATTATTTCCTATGTAGTTTAAGCGTCATCCTTCATACTGGTTGATGCTCTTATTGAAGCAATACTCAATTTTATATTTACATAAAGAGCTCCAACAATCTCCATGAGATCTCCTCTAGATGGGTTTATCACATGCACCCACAATGGCTCCTGTCAATATAAGTCAGGGATTAATCCCCATCCAAAAGGGAATTTGGAGTTGCATATGCCCACCATATAACCTGGGCAATTATATGGTCAGCCTTGAACTCTCTCCATTGTGATGCTTGTTAGCCCTTTGCTCCCTTATCTCCAAAGCCACTGGTTCCCTTCTGGCTAAGGATCAGAACTAACTCAAACCTTTTTGGCAGTGCAGACAATTTTTGCAGAGAAGCAGGTTTCTAGGAAGCTGGTGGAATCCCACGGGGGTAAGAAAGGGAGGGGGAAGATCTGTAGGGCTCTAAGGAAACTACAGATATAGTCAATAGATACCAAGAAAAAAGGGATTTGACATACTGTGAAAAGGCAGGACTCTCATTCCTCTCAACGGCCATTGCTCCCTTTCAGACATTTCTCATTCCTGTGGTGATCTGGACAACTGTTTTGCTTACTTTCACCCTCCAGAGTTTCTCAAATTGTAGAAAAGAGAAAAAGAGGCAAGGCTTCTCCACTGAAGAAGGAAAGGAGGTGAAACACAGCGAAGTCAGAGCTACATCATATAGCTGTAGATGGTCCTCTACACAGTTCCTTGTCAGGAGGACCAGAAGACTGTATGGGCAGAGACACACTTTTTCAGCCTGAACTATCTCCATCACCAGCTCAAGAACAAGAAAATCAGTCCATTTTACCTTAAAATATCTGCAGGAAAATATATAGGTGAGCCAGTCCCAGAACATACTTCAAATCAGAGGGCAAGAACTCCAAATGATAAGAATAAGGAAGAAAAAAAAAAAAAAAAAAAAAAAAAAAAAAAAAAAAAAAAAAAAAAAGCAGCACTTTATCTGACCCTTATTTAGCTTCCCTACTCAGCCTTTTTCCCCATAGTATGTTTTCCCCTTAATCTGTAAAGCCAACAAAATATCTCCAAAGCAAGCGTCACACCTGCCATTTCTATGACCCTCCCCTCTACCAGCTGCTTTTAATTGTCAGGTTGGGCACAGGTAGAAGAGGAAATTAGAACCACCATTAACTATTTCTGAGCTGTTTACCTATCAAACATGTATGTCTCATCATATGAACCTACATGTAAAACTTTTTATTAAATTCCAATGTTAGAGTAACTAGGTTAAAAACAAGAAGCCAGCACACCCAATGCTGATTTCCAATGTGATAACCCAGCCCTGTAATTCTAAGAAAATGCAGGGCAGGAGGTATAATGAGTTGGTTTAAGTTCTCCTTAAATAGGAGAGGAAATAAAACTAGCTCTTTTTTGTCTTGCTTATTTTTTTTTTTTAGTAAACAACAGAGCAAATGTTCTTATAAGGTAAATGGGAATACAAAATGAGTGCAGTATCATAGCAACAGCCAGAGCTTTGTATCGATATTTGAATGCTTATGATCATGCTTGTTAAGTGTGTAGTATATTGATATTCCATAATGAAAACCTAGTAAATTAATGCTATAAAAGTAAGATGTCAAAATTGAGGATCTTAGATTCCTTATTGTTGGTATTTATTTAGCACTGCAAGAGTGAATTCTGATTCTCAGGCATCCTTTTTAATGGCAGAAGACAGATTACAAGAAAAGGAATAGTAAATCCTGCTACACTGGAAGCAAAAATCCTCAGATGTTTTTGGAAAGTACTGTGTGCTTCACAACTTTCAGATCAATGTGCAGGTTAAACTTTTTCAGAAATGAGTTTTTGTGTTTACTGTTCAAACTGGGTGAATTGTCAACAAGGGTGTAACAAGAAAATCTTGTTTTATTGAAGGTAATGGCAAAAATACCATCCTCTCTAGAATTTAGTCTGTATTGGTCCAGAACAGGGATTCTGTGGTAGGCTGGACTGGATATTTTAACATAACTTCTTGCACCAGGTTACTTAGGTCTGCTTGTCCAAGTTCTTAAATATTGTGTGTTGTAATCAAGTGACATGACTAACATTCTGAAAAGACCTAACAAACTTCCTGCATTAGGGCTAGATTCACAGAAAAATGTGTTGTTACTATATGTGACTTGCAGAGACTTTGCTGCCTAGTGAAATCCCTCCATAGCACCATGGGCTAAGAGTAATGTGCACACCAGGAGAGGTATTGTGTGTGAGTTTGTGTGTGTATGTATGTGTGCGTGTGTGTGTCAAATTAGGGCTTGTGAATGGGGAGCATAAAACCCCAGCAAGCCAAATAAAGAGCTACTACAGCTGGTCAGTAGGAAATAGGGGAGAAAATACATCTTAAAAAATACAGTAATTTAACCCTGGGTTACATGAAGTACTTGCATTAATCTAGAACCCAGGATAATGAATGTAATTGGAGACCAGGCTTCATTTGTGTGCTGTCTGCTGCTCCTTGTCACATCTTAATGGTTTTATTCAAGGTAGAAAATATTCAGCAGGAAGAATTGAGGGTATTCCCTTTTTCCAGGACAACCTTTTTACGGTTTATAAAATGGAAATTGTTTTGAGGAATGTGGAGAATGCAGATGAAATCACCTAACACAACTTCATTACACTCCAGCTATATTTTAAGAAACAGGAATGACTTTTGAGACATGCTTTTAATTTGTAGGAATCAGTAAATGCTTCCTGATGATGAATTCTGAGTGAAGAGAGACACTTGCTCCAGCTGTGACCAAGTCTCTCCTTGTCTGGCTGGAAGAACAGCTACACAAGGGTATCCTTCTCCTTCCTCAGTGGGTAGTTTGGAAGAAGAAAAAGCATCCCTATGCTTTTGCCTCAGCAACTTCACCAGTTTTTCCTAAAACTCCATGAAAACTGTTACTCTGACCACATCAGACTAGTTAGGGCTTGGCAGCATGCCCATGGTTAGCCTGTGACAATTTGCATAGGAAAGGAATCACAGCACTTTATCCCATTTTGGGGCTGAGCGCCGATCTCTAAATTCTAGTCTCTCTGAATATGTATGTTTTGCAAAGTACCAATTGCTGGCTTTGGGGATTTATTGCTGGCCTTGGGGTCAAATGGCACAGACTGGCTGAAATCCATGTTGCTTGGGGTTAGCTCTCTCTATGACAAAATGGTTTTGGCCTAATCTATCCAGAAAGAGAGGCAGGGAGTAGGCACTGCTTAGGTAGTGCGGACAGCTGGGGTCTATTGGTTAGTAGTGTGGCTTTAATAGGATTTTAGTTCTTCAGACTTTTTACAATATACTACTGAGTCTTCTGAAGTGCTCTGAAAATCGTATAACTTATCCTAACAGAGGAAAGGCTTTAAATAACGCTTTATAGTTCTGAGTTTTTGGAGCTACAATGATTTGCTCTGATTCTAAAGTAAAACCTATTGATTTTTCTAATGATGTGGGTCAAAGTCATCTAATATGCTCCTTTATAGAAGCTCTGACAAATATAGAAAAAGCTTAGAGAAAGATAATAGAAAGGTTAAATAGGATATGCATGGAACATCTTAATTTCGTAACAAGCTCGGCTAATTAACTCTAATTCCTTTTAATGAAACGGATGATAAATAAAGCGATATTCAAGCTCTCGTCTCTTCTCCTCTCCTCGCTTTAATGCTGGTATTAATCTATTGTCCTTCTCCCCTGTTTTCCATAGGTGTAAGAGAAGAATCAGACCCTGTAATTTTAAAGAGGAAATCCTTGAAATCAGAACTGTTGTCTGGCACTGAAAATCAGTGCAGCACAGGAAAGAAAATTACTTCCCTGAACTGGTTTCTAGAGGTACCTGAGGTTGTTATACCACTCAGAAACAACTTGTCTGCACTACAACGTTACTTCTTTTGGAAAAAAGGACATGTTCATTTTCACTAAAGATGAAAACTTGACGTGTTTTAGTCAAGTTCCTTTTTTCCTGTAATGATTCCCTCCAAACTGCTGTTGTAGGGGTAGCTTTTCCTTTAAATTAAAATGAGAGTTTCTGAGTGCCCTTCTATTGTGTAATAGCAATGGAATATGGCCTGTAGTCCTTTGTAATTGGAAAATATATGCTTTCAGTTGAAAAGATGCGTTTTTCTTAACCTTGGTCTCTCTTCCCAGACACTTTGAAGTCTGAGAAATGATGCAGCAGATGCTGAGCTGAAAACTAGAAGATAGATAATGATTTAAGTGTCAGCCGCCTAGTATTTACTGTTCTTTTAGTTCACTATGATAGAAGACTGCAGCTGTGCAAATTAAAAAAGAAATCTTGAAAAGTTCGTATTTTTCATTACATCTTTTTTCCTGGTAGGTTTTATTTTCAGAATGATATATTCTTTGTCAATTAAAATCAATATATATTACTATATTTTTAACATGTTAATTTTGCTGTTGCTAGTGGCAGCTACAAAAGGAGTAAACACAAGCAGCTAGTGTATTCCATGCTTGTTGTCTAGTTGTTATTGTGTCATGGGCAAAACACTGGGGAAGATTAATTCATTGTCATAACTTTGCTCTGTTAAATTAGAGGATTATTGGTTCTGTTCATGACAGGCTCATTAGACCCCAAGAAGACATAAGGGCTGATGGGGTATAATTCTAGCTTCTTCTCACATGGGAATTTTGGACTGAGGTGGTTTTTGTAGTTGAGTGCATCACATATACCAACTCAGTGATTACCTGTATTGTTAACCATTGGACATTACTTATTGCTTAGAAATGTTTTAAAAATAAAAATCGTGGACACCATTATTATATGGGTTTTCTTGAATCTCACCCTTCCTTATCAGGAGCCATATATAAAGGAGTCAAAAAAAATGTTTAGCTGGACTACAGCTAAACTTTCTATATGTTGAATAAGAGAAGCTTCCTATACTGTTATGCACTTTGGTGTTTGCATTTTTTTTCCAATCTGTTCTCCAAAATCTGCTATAATCCATACACCAATTTATCTTCAGTGTCATAACTTAGTCCTATAGCTCAAAATAGAGAGTCCTAGGAATGACGATTTACAAAGCTGAAAATTCGTGAATGTTCACCAAAAAAATTATTTTGAGCTGTTGCACTTGCTTCCCTGTTTTAGATTATGTTTTAGGGTACAATCTAACCTGCATGCAATAAAGACAGACTATTTTTCCCTCTCAATCCACCTTTTCCAATTTTAGGCACAAACTCCACTCCAGAAGTGAGCAGCCCAACAAAATTTTTTGTGATATCAGAAAAGACAGTGCCTGAAGCATTACAAAGATCAGTGAGGGAGCTTTGGAGAGATGACTAAATAACATAAAATTTACATGCTGTGAAAAGGACTGAAGATATTGAAGGAGGGAATACTCAGACTAAGTGTCCTCTAAAACAAAAGGTTCAACTCCAGTTCTATTGAAAATACATGAAAGTCATCATGATTTTTCTGTAGGCTACACAGAAGGCTTAGATTTCAGTCACTTTGCAGATAAAAGTCACCCCTCCATGTATAAATAATCAAATGTTTTAAGAAAGGTGAAATGTTTAATAATATTTTGATGCTCTCCTGAGGCACTCTCACATCTGCAGACTGATTTTTTCCCTCCTGTTTTCTACCCATCACCCAATACTACAATGTTTTATCCATTGGATGTGTAAGAGATTATGTTGCTATGATGGTTAATCACTTGTAGTCAAGGATACAAATATCACAGTGGAGTTGGATGAGTTAAAATTAACGGATGTGTAACTGACAGGGATGTACAGGATAAGCACTTTTTATTACGTACTTCTCAGTGCCACTCAGCTCACAGTGTGCTCCACAAATATTGGCAAGGAAATATGTCATGTGCCAGGGAATGAGTAATAGAGATTTGTGTGAATTATGGATGCCAGAGAATGTCTAATTATAGCTCATGAAAGAGGTAAACAATAGGGGTAAAAACAACAGAAATATTCCCTCAAACCAAAGGTGGATTAATGAGTCTTGGAGACAATTGACAATATTAATAGACACTGAAATTCTTATGTGGCCAAGAACCCATGGGTAAAGAACTGGCCTAGATCTGTGGAAAAGAGGGTCTGGTCATGACAAAGTACAGTATGAAATGAACCTCACTTGTGCAAAATGCATTCCAGCATCTTAAATATAAAACTGTGTGTTAAGCTAGGTTGGAAGCAGGGAAGGAGCAGCTTTTCCCTAGCTAAAAAAAAAAATAAAAATCTGACTTGTACTTCCAACATACAAAATAAGGCAGCAGATGGAGTTGCTAGGAGACAGAAGGCAAAGCACAAGAGCATGAATGTGCTCTAGTGTCTCTACACAATAGCAAAGAGCGTATGAAACAAGCCAGAGCTACAGATCTCACCATCAGCTATTACTATTACAAGTGATGAAATTTAGTCTTGTGCTAACCAGGTAAATGGGAAATCTGAACAATTTTAATGAGAAGATCTATGATAATGATATTATATGATATTTAATGCTGCTTTGTGGACGACCTTTGTAACCATAGAATTATAGTATAATTTAGATGGGAAGGACCTCAGGACAACCTCCTGCTCAAAGCATGACCAGCTCTGAGGTCAGATTAGGATGCTTAGGGCTTTATCCAGACATCTCCTTCATGAATGGACAACCTGTTCCACTGCCTGACTTTCCTCATGGGGAGGAAATGTTTTCCTCATATCCTGCCTGAACCACTCTTGTATCAATTTATGCCTGCTGCCTCTCATCTTCCCACCACGCACCGCTGTGAAACACCTGTTCCATCTCCTTGCTGACATCCCTGTAGGTACTGGGGACTGCCGTCAGGTCCCCCCAGAGCCATCTCTTCTCCAGGCTGAACAAGCCCAAGTCCCTTAGCCTCTCTTCATGGGACAAGTGGTCTAGCCCCAACCATCCTGGCAGCGCTTGCTGAACTCGTCCAAGTTTATTAATGACTCCTGTACTGAGTGCCCCAAACTGGACACAGTATTATTCATGTGGTCTAACAAATGATGACTGTTCTGTTCTCCTACATCTCCAGACACTGTTGGCCATCTTTGGGATTTTTGGCCAAGGTGCACTTCTGGCTAGTGTACAGCTCACGAGTATAACACTAATGCTTACTTTTGAACCTACCAATACAGAACATCATCATAGCTTTCTGTCACTCCAGGGCTTTTACATTTTACTACAGTTAGCTAAATCATGTAAGAGAAGGGAGATGGTGCAAGGGGGAAAGAATAGCAGGGTCAAGTGAACTTCTGATTAAATGTGAAGTGAAAGTAAAGCCTGGTTGGGACGTTGTCTTGGGAGAGATACAATGAATAAGAAATGAGAGAAGTTTCAGGAGACTTTGACTATAAGACACTAGGAGTAAGATTTAGTAACAAAATATTTTTCTTGTGGGAGAATCTCAGGTAATTTGGTCACCATTGGATAACAAACCATCATGGGTGGGCTTTGTCAAATAGTTTAAAAAACAAATATAGAATATAGATTTTTAAAAAATTCTCTTGAATGCTTAAGATCTTCATCTGCTTCTTTATGATAGTCCTAATGAGTGAAAAAAATGAAAAGTATTTTATCCAGTTATCGGAAAATAGTTATATTTAATAAGAAGAATATAGTTTAGGAACTATAATATTAGAAAGTCCTAAAATTTTGAGACAGGTATGTCTGCACAACAAAGAAATACAGTGAGCAATATGTAAGTCAGGGACTTAATTGGTTTTAAGAGTGGAGAAAAATATTGCCAATTAAAAAAACCCCTCACAATTAATTCCTCTGGAATGCAACACAAGGCATGTGATTGGAAGATTACTTCATTAAATCCAAGATATGGGACTACAATATAAAATCTCAAAGACAATCAAAATTCTTTAGAGACAGCTGGTCAGAGTTTTGAGACAGAGGCAAGGACTGCCTCAAAGCCTTCAAATAACTCCCCAAAATTTGCAAATATTATAAAATCAGGAGGGGCTTATAGATTTGGGTTAAATTAAAAGGTCAAAAGACTACATTATCTCATCAACAAAATCAGCAAAGACTGCTTTTCAGTAAAAAAATAAGGATGCGAGACATTTTGAAATTGAGTTTTTGAGAAACAAAGAGAGGGGTTAGTAAAACTGCCACCTTAGACTTCCACAGGACTAACTTTGACCTGTTCAAAAAACTGATTAACAAATCCCTTGGGAGACTGCCTTGAAGGAAATGTGAGTCCAGGAAGGCTGGATGTACTTCAAGAGAGAAGTCTTAAAGGCACAGGATCAGGCTGTTCCTGTGTGCCGAAAGACAAGCAGGTGGGGAAGGAGACCGGCCTGGCTAAACAGGACCCTTTGGCTGGATCTCAAGAGCAAAAGGACAATCTATGACCTTTGGAAGAGGGGCCAGGTCTCTCATGAAGACTATAAAGATGTAGTGAAGTTATGCAGGAAGAACATTAGGAGAGCCAAAGCACATATAGAGCTCAACCTGGCTGCAGCTCTTAAGGATAACAAAAAATGTTTCTGTAAATTCATTAACAGCAAAAGGAGGATTAGGGAAAATCTCTCTCCTTTATTGGATGCAGAGGGAAACATGGTAACTAAGGATGAGGAAAAGCTGAGGTGCTCAACGCCTACTTTGCCTCAGTCTTTAGCAGTGGAACTGGCTGTTCCCTGGACACCCAGCCTCAGGAGCTGGGAGATGGGGAGGGGAAGCAGACCGAGGTCAGCACAGTTGAAGAGGAGGTGGTCAGAGACCTGCTGCACAACTTGGATGCACACAAGTCTGTGGGACCAGATGGGTTACACCCAAGGGTGCTGAAACAGTAGGCAGATGTGCTTGCCAAGCAGCTGTCCATGATTTACCTGAAGTCATGGCTAACTGGGGAGGTCCCATTGGACTGGAGGGTGGCAAATGTGGCACCCATCTACAAAAGAGGCAGAAAGGATGATCCAGGAAACTATAGACCTGTCAGTCTGACCTCGGTACCAGGGGAGATCATGGATCAGGTCATCTCGGGTGCCATTAAAAGTCATATAATGGACAACCAGATGATCAGGCCCAGTCAGCATGGGTTTATGAAAGGCAGGTCCTGCTTGACAAACCTGATATTCTATGACAAGGTAACCTGCTTATTGGATAAGGGAAAGGCTGTAGATGTAGTTTACCTTGACTTTAGCAAGGCCTTTGACACCGTTTCCCACAGCATTCTCCTGGTGAAACCGATGGCTTGAGGCTTGGATGGGCACATGCTTCGCTGGGTAAAAAACTGTCTGGATGGCCGGGCCCAGAGAGTTGTGGTAAACGGAGTTAAATCCAGCTGGCACCTGGTCACAAGTGGTGTCCCCCAGGGCTCAGTGTTGGGGCCACTCCTGTTTAACATCTTCACTGATGATCTGGACGAGGGGATCGAGTGCACCCTCAGTCAGTTTGCAGATGACCCCAAGGTGGGTGGGAGTGTTGATGTGCTCGAGGGCAGGGAGGCTCTGCAGAGAGACCTGGACAGGCTGGAGCCATGGGCTGAGGCCAACTGGAGGAGTTTCCATAAGGCCAAATGCCGGGGGCTGCCCTTGGGCCACAACAACCCCCAGCAGCGCTACAGGCTTGGGGAGGAGTGGCTGGAGAGCTGCCAGTCAGAGAGGGACCTGGGGGTGTTGATTGACAGCCGACTGAACAGGAGCCAGCAGTGTGCCCAGGGGGCCAAGAAGGCCAATGGCATCCTGGCTTGTGTCAGCAATAGCGTGGCCAGCAGGGACAGGGAAGGGATCTTACCCCTGTCCTCGGCACTGGTGAGGCTGCACCTCGATTCCTGTGTTCAGTTTTGGGCCCCTCACTACAAAAAGGACATTGAATGACTCGAGCGTGTCCAGAGAAGGGAAATGAAGCTGGTGCAGGGTCTGGAGCACAGGTCGTACGAGGAGCGGCTGAGGGAACTGGGGGTGTTTAGTCTGGAGAAGAGGAGGCTGAGGGGAGACCTCATCGCCCTCTACAGCTACCTGAAAGGAGGATGCAGAGAGCTGGGGATGAGTCTCTTCAACCAAATAGTAAGCAATAGAAGAAGAGGTAATGTCCTCAAATTGCACCAGGGAAAGTCTAGATTAGATATTAGGAAACATTTCTTTCCAGAAGGGGTTGGAATGGGCTGCCCAGGGAGTTGGTGGAGTCCCCATCCTTGAAGGTGTTTAAGAGTCGATTCGACATAGAGCTGAGGCATATGGTGTGGTTGGGAACTGTCAATGTTGGGTTAATGGTTTGACTGGATGATCTTCAAGGTCTTTTCCAACCTAGATGTTTCTGTGATTCTGTGAAAATCATTTCAATTAATTTTGTGTTAACCTCTATTACTAATGGAACTAGTAAATAGATACGAGAAAGTAAAAGGAATTTATTGCACACAGTGAGTTTACATTACACTAATGATTCAAGAAAAATTTTGCTGAAAGAAATTACTGGGTGAAAGGAAGAAAATGGCATAGTTATTATGAGGATTCTATTAAACTATTCGAATAATTATCCATTATTATTTTAAATGTTTACTCCAAATGCACTTTTCAATATATTCTGTCATGTAGGAAGAAAAATATCTCAAGAAACTACAGAGTACCATTTTTGAGCAATGTATTGAATTCAGATGACGGCTACTAGTCTTCTGAGGAATTCAGTGTTATCGTCTAATCAGAGTTGTTAATGATCTTACAAAAAACCCCTCCAACCCTTGAACAATGTGTTTGTGTTCTTATGGGATAAAGTGTTGCAGATAATCACAGAGTTGACATAAAGAAAAGCAAAATACAGCTAGAAATAACAGTAGATAAAAATAATAAAATTGCCTGCAGATCATAGAAAATGCAGGTAATAACACATTTGGACAAAAAACACAAAAAGCACAGAAATTAGAAACAGACGTTGGGGTGAAAGCAGGCAATGAATTAGGGAGGAGTCATAAAACAAGAAGAAATAGGCTGTGCAGCACAGAATCTGTACACTGCATGAAGCCCTGGAGCAATGCTGGTTAACCAAACCTGATCTACAGCATTCAGCACAGGCCCTCTCAGTTATTAAAATAAAAACAACCCCCCCAAAAAACCCCAAAGCAAGTCAGCAAAATAAGCAGGGCATCCAGTGCATGACCAGCTGATACTAGTTCTCAAGATATGACTTAAGAGGAAATAAACTTCAAATAAGCTTCAGTAGTACACATTGCCAGACTTCTCTTGGTTGCAGGTTCTCTGGGGTTGGCTTGTGTACAACCTCTGTCTGTAAGGATCCAGCAGTAAAGGATGACTGTGTCTGTGCTGGTACCACCACCTGCTGCGGGGATGGATTCCCAGTTCTCCAACCAGTGAATTGTGTCTACAACTTGCTGCACTCCCCCTTCAGCAGCCTGGCACTATCTGTAGTACTTGGATATCCTGGGTGCAGCAGCTATCCCTTGCAGCCACTTATTCATAGGCATCTCTAGCTCTGGTGTATTTGTGAGTGATGCCAAGGGTGTGTTTGCATAAGGAGTTATGTATTATGACAGCTCACCGCCTGGTAGAACGGTGTTCGAAGGCTGGGCCAGGTGGAGGTGGTGAGAGCTGGCTTGCTTCCACCCATAACGCTTATTGGAGCAGGCCCTGAGAAGGTTTTATTATTGAGTCAGTTCCAGGTTTTAGCTGGGTGGTTACCAAGTTGTTCCACCCCATGAAGGATCCAGCATGCACACATGGGCAATAGGAGCAAGACCAACTGACAGCTCAGATGTACCCAGAACTTGTGTTTGCCAGGTACTTTAACTCACTCTTACCACCTGGCAAGCCTTTAAAGTGAAAATAGGCACGTTTCATCTAGGAAAGCAAGTGTTCAGAGTCTTCATCGCAATACTGGACACCTTCTTTCTGCTAAATCTCAGGTGTCCTCATCTAAAGGATCATGAATATTTACAGTGTTTTCCCACGTGGCCAAGGAATGTAAATATGTAAACAGCAAACTTGTAGAGAAATAATTCAATAAGATTCAGACCCAGAACATGCCTATTTAATATCAGTATAAAAATAAAGAGCTATTAATATCCCTTATTTTATTATCCAGTGGCATTATATCTATGCTTTAAAAGGCAGAATTTCTAAGATGAAATTAGATAAGGAAAAAAATGAACCGAGTGGTGAGAACACTTTGCAGTGTCAGTAGGCATTATGGCTTGCAGAAGTTTCCCAAGCGCTCACCAGAAGGTTCATCAAGGTAGATGTGAGGGGCAGAAGAAGACTGCACCTTCTTTGTGCCTCAGCTGGAGGAAATCTAGGAGGAAGGAGAAAGCAAAGAATGGATTCAAAACATCTCGGTGCACTGCAGTTCAAGAGTTCCTTGATGCCTTTATAGCTGTGCAAAGGTCTCTACCAAGACATCTGAGGTGCTGTAGGTTTTACATTACTTTCCTAAGGGTAATAGTGGTTCTACATTGAGCAAGCATTTAAAGCAAGATTGACTTGTACTTTGTCATATGACACCACCAGGCCAAGTACATTATCTGATTTGGCATAGCAAGTGGTCTATGAGTCTTTTTGTGCCTTGCTTCTTTTTTTCTAAAGCCTCTTTTATTTTTTTTTTCTCTCTGCAGAATCAAAAGTCTCAACAACACTCCCATGAAATTAAAAAAATTTTAAAAAGTGCAAGGCCTGTCATATCACTGTGGCCTTATTTGTATTACCATATATTTCAGCAGCATCTTTAATGTATCTGATTACAATTCTGGAATTCTCACTATGTGGGATATCTGCAAATTTATTTAGGCTTCCTTGTCATTCTGAACTTTAAAAGTGAATTGCTCTTCAGAAATGTCATTTAATTTTCAGGCTTGGGTCATCTGACTGGTCGAGTTTACATCTTTGAACAAGTCCTAAATTAATTTTTTTAAGATAAAGTCTTGCTGATGACCTCTAATTTTTCCAGAACTTTGGCCAAAATGTAGCTCTCTGTTAGTAAGCAATAACTTTCGGAATCTTCAATTCAAAACTGGTAATAAATCAAGAACATCATCATTTAACCACTGAGAAACTATTTTCTAAGAAAGTCTTCTTCCTACCTATAAGAATTTAAAGAACAATGAAAAATAAGGTAAATTAACAGCATATTTCTGTAACCTTTCATGCAACCTATCAGTTTTAATATCACATATAATCAGTGAATATTTTGTATTAATTCAGCCTTTGTCTTTCAGGTCAAGAATATAATAATTATATTAATGCATATTAATATAATTATATTTAATATAGTAATTAATGAATATTTAAAAATTACATTCTAGCTGTAAGCAGAAGAATGGGTTCCTGACTCACATGTATGTATATACATAAAATTATTATATTTTAAATAAGCAAAAGAACAAAACACAGCAGCTTGAAATATTTGTTCATGTACCAGGCAGGGAAATAAAAATAATCTGCAGTGATGCAGAATCGAGTGATACAATCCAGTGAAGGACTAAAGCTGATAAAAACTAAGGCACCTCTTAATCCCATTTCCATTTGGCTTCTTACAAGTACCTAAATTAGGAAAGAAGTGCTGTCAGCAAGCTCATCAATAGTGGGAGATAAGTTAATGTGCCCTGCAGTCCTGTATCCCTGATTTCCTTGGTAAGGGAGAGCTGCTGGAGCATGTGATGGTTCCCTTCTGGCTTCTGCATCTCTATCTCATTCATCTGCAAACCAAGGCAGACAATTGCTTGGGTGTCTTGCTTGTCTTAGAGATGGGGTGTGTGATATTGGGCATGCACCTAAGACTGGGAACTCTAATGAATTCCCAGAGGCATCTCCAGATAGTAATTCAGATTTGAGACACTCCCTAGAGCTCAGTCTCTTAATAGACTACCAAAAACCTCTAGGCACCATCAGTTAAATGCCCGGAGACATAAGGTGATTCCAGGTCTTAGGAACCCAGACATGAAGACAGTAAAACACGTGCATTTCAGGCACACTGCTGAATTTAATGTTATATGCACAGTCTACCTAAACAGTGAAATTCCTTAGTATAGCATCCAGAGGAGTCAGTGGTCTGAGCAGGGAGCAGACAACAGGGACACTGCTGATATAGAAGTAAGTTTGAAGTCCTTCCATGTGGGGTATATGCTGTATAGAATAAGTATCTCTATTTATTTGTGATCCACCACTGAGATTCACCTCCTGAAGACAGAGGTTTTTCCTTCAGAGTGGACACACTCTTCATTTTAAAGGTTGAAATGATAACATGGTGATGTTCCCTTTGCTTTTTTTTATCATTTCAGCACATGCTCAAGCACTGAGAACCTGAGATTCAGAACCTCCCCTGCTTTAGATCTGAGGGTCAAATCCACCTTCTCCACCTCCTAGACATATCCTTTCACTGCCAGGCTACTCTGGGTTCAGATGCTCCTTCCTCCTGTTTTTGGAGCTGTGCCACTGTGCAATGCTGCCAGTTGTTAATTTCTCTACATGACTCATAGTCCAATGGTTAGGTTACTTTTTCAAAGATGGGAGATGTAGATTTGAGACTCCATCAGACTCATGTGGGAGGTGGAACTATGTCCCAGATCCAGGCGAGTGCCCTAATTTTTATATAATTTGGCACTGAGTGGGTAAATCCATCATCATCTTGCTTTTGGAGGGTACATGAAGAAAAATTACAAGGTTCAATTGCTATCTATATGGAACCTCACTTTATCGCAGTTAGTCTTATTTTCAGATCGAGTACTGGATTGGGACCTCTGGGGAGGCAAAGCAGATGAAAGATTATGGTTGGTGTGACACTTGGGATATGTATGGAAGGTCAACACATATAAAGGATGTTTAAAAGCAAACAAGAAGGTGACTGGAGAGTCTACATGACTTTGGGGGTAGAGGACAGTCAAACAGAAGATTTGGTGTTGCAGTGTTGTGTATAGAGGCACACTGTCACAACACTGCTTCCATCTCAGCCCCTTTTAGGTAGAAAGAAAACTGGTTAATTCTGATGGATGTCTCTCTGTTCATCTTTTGCTTCCCATACACATCTCTGGTGTATCTGTGGTACTTGGCACCTTGTAGTCTGCATGTAGTCATTCCACACCGTAGCTTCCTGTGATATGAAATCATTAGTTGATTCAGATTTGTCAGGATTAGATCTGCTCCAGGGTGCAGTGGGAAACTCTCCCTGTAGAGGTGAGTTCAAAAGCAGTGCTGACACCAAGACAGCAGGTGCCACGTCAAATTAGGACATAGATTTTTCTCTCCTCTGACCGTCTTAAACCCACACTCAAGATATCTCTATCAGATTGACCCTTTCTTGTGACTCCTGCTGGAAACAATAATTGCTTAGGGGCACCTACATTCCCTAAATATAATGTCATTATGAGTTGTTATATGAGTGTGGCATTTTAATCAAGATATGATGAGGAGGTAATGGGAGAAGAAATTATTTCATACAGCGGTAAGAAATTCTCTAAGATCTTTTATCTTTCATTAGAATCCAGTGTTTTATTTATTAGTGCAAATGCCATTGCAGAACAGGTTTGTACAGGAAATGAAGAAACTTCAGTGAAAGTAGATGTAAGATAAAATCAACATGCATTTTAGCTCACTCTATTTAAGAGAAAAATAACCACATCAGTTTTGGCTCAGGGACGTGCAAAATGTTTTCTGGTTTGGGGCTTAAGTTAACACCTAGATGAAATAGCTATTAATATGCTTTAGTGATTCAGTGTGTACCAAAACTAAATTTATCTTCTAATTAAATGAAACAGTCAAAAACTAGAATTTCATCTGTCTTAATGAATTCTTAAAGAAGGGGCAGTGTTTAATAGCCTTTTTTGATTTAGTTGCCGTAAGAGTGATAGAGGGAAAGAATTTAAAGCTGAGTCTAAATATGTTTTTTCTTAATTTACAAATACAATTGAAATCTTTATTTGTTTCAAATTCTGAAGGAAATTAAAACAGGTTTTTAACTTGGCCAATTGGATAATCTCAAAAAGGTGTAATGATACAAAATTACCACTCCATCCTCAGAGAAAAAAAAATAATTAAAATTTACCAGCCTGACTGCTTGGGATTTCATTTGACTTATTACTGCAGCTTCAGAGGATATGAACCTTACCAGCAAATTCATATTACTAAAGAGGGTTCATTTTTGCTACAGAAATTGATAGTCAACTTTGTCTACAGATTGTAAAACCTTCTTAAAGTATTTTAATGAGTGGTGATATAGTTGATGTGCATTTGCTCCTTTCCATTCTGCTTGATAAGCCCTTGATACATCACAATAGTTTGTCTAAAAAACTGGGGTTTACTCAGCATTTTGAATTTATAACAAAAGCCCATGACTTGGAAAGCCCACCTGGGCTTGCTATAATACAAACATCTCCTAAAGCTATGGAGAATAGTTGACCAGAATGCAAAAGAACACCAAAAAATCTTGAACTTTGATAATTTTGTACACATCTGCAAACAATGCAGGATTAAAAAAAATCCTTGGACTTTTAAATGCCAAAAATTCTCGTGTGTGTGTGTGTGTGTGTGTGTGTGTGCTCTTTCCCCTCTCACTTCAGAACAGCATATCTGTTCACTCTGCCTGCTTTCATCCCTACTCAAACCTACATTGGCCCTTTCCCACCTACAGGATATAAGGCTTTTTTTCCCCTAATTTTCCTGGCCCTTACACAAGTGTTATCAATGTTAGGAGTCATACTGATTTCATCCCATTTCTAGCAGTGAACATAACAGCTTTGGTCTCATCAACACATGAGACACAAGGGCTAACCCTGTACTTGTAAATTCAGCAGTGCCACGCTCCATGCTCTGATCCTCTGGCCAGCTGGCACGGACTAGTCTTGTTCATGCTACTAAAGTCTCATAAATATGCTTGCTAAATTCAAGCCACCTATTGGGAAATAGTCCCCGGCCTTTTCTGACTCCGGATCTATGCTGAGGGTTTCTTTGGGAACTTGCTACCTGGTCAGGACCAGAACCATGCCCAGGTCTGTTTTAGCTGTTTAACAGTAGAGAAAGCAAAACACCAGTGTCAGGGTCTGTTGGTCAGTTTGCCAGTATAGACATAATCAGGTGGATTTCATTTTAAGAATGTTCCTGGATCTCCTTCTGGATCCTCAGTCCCTCTGGAGCTGGTGAGGTATCTCCAAGTGGGCAATCTTCATCTCTTCCTTCCCAGCCTGGGCAGTGACAGCACAAATGGGGAGGGGACCCCTTGGAAAGCACTTCTGTATACTTGTTCTGTCTGTGGAAAAGGGAGAGAAATATAGGGACAGTGGGACTTCTTTACAGACAGTGGTTTTATCATCTGTTCTTTTTGGGATATAAAAAAAATACAAAAAATTTTTCAGGGGTCAGAGTTTTATGGAGGAAAGTCTGAAAACTTTTGTTCAGCAGGGAAAACAATACTGCAGACGTTCACTTTCAGAAGATTAATTTCAACTAACACCTTTGGAAATCTGGCAAAATCTTACATGTTTAAAAGTAAGAGATACTATTTCCTTTATTTCAGAAAGAGTGGGTTAACAACCCGATCTTTCCAACCCAATGCAAAGAGGTCCTTAGGAGAGTGGAAGCAGCAGTTGAATTTATCACAAAACCTCAGCCCCACACAAACATGGCTTTTATTTGAGATTTATTGCTGTAAACTTAACAGCTACAAGCTCCAAATCATGAAGCTGAAGTGTAAAATATTTTTTTTTACTGTATTAAGGAATAGCTTGCATAATATTAAGCTTCCAAAACTCCTATTTCTAATTTTATCATGGCCTTTTTAAAAGTTTTTGTCACACAGCAAGAAGGGCAGTCACATTCTTAGATCTTGTGATGAGGTATGTAGGCCAGCTGAGTCCTAGTGTGAAAAAAAAGAAAACAAAGCATTTCTAGTTCACCCCAAACACTTCTTTTAATTGTAGTTCATTTAATTCATCATGGGCCTGTCAGATTGGAGGCAACAGAACAAACAGACTTTCAGAGATGCTCTTGGCTCAAAGCATGACTTTTTCCTACTGAAACAATTTTTATTT
This sequence comes from Athene cunicularia, assembly GCF_003259725.1. Classification (NCBI taxonomy): domain Eukaryota; kingdom Metazoa; phylum Chordata; class Aves; order Strigiformes; family Strigidae; genus Athene; species Athene cunicularia. Next base: position 44,663,158 of record NW_020799091.1, read on the forward strand.
CTGTTTGCTTGCTGCAGAATATTTTCCTCGATGTTGTTTTTGTGCTGAACAGAGACTTGGCAATGTTCTCATTTGGAATGTAACACTGTCATGTCAGGTCAAAAGGGAAAATGCCAGCTGGTGTTTCCCAGTGGTTGTACACACGTAACATTATGTCCTTTCATTGAACTCAGCCTTTATTCCTGAGAAAGAACTGTTATTTTAGCTTGCATCATTGCAGATATTATCAACCATAAACATATGAAGCTTTTTATGTCTTATGTTCAATAGTCAAAGAAAAATATCTATAAACCTTGTCATAAAATATTATCAATTCTAGCTTTCCAGAACAAGTCTTTCTTATTCTTCCTCCCTTTCTTCCTTCTTCCCTTCTTCCCTTCTTCTGCCCATCTGTTCTCTCATATTGGATTTTTTCAGAGGATGGGCAGAGGGAAAGGGTTGTAATAGCAAGGCCTAGACCTTGGACCAGATTTATAATGAGCTTTGGCAGTGACTGCCTTCAAAACTGGCTCAAGTAAAGCCCTCTCATGTCTTTTGCTTCTAAAATAGAGATGAATAGTTCTTATCTTTTTCTGTAAAATCTTTAAAGAGTATCTGTATAAAACTCTATTATTATCTCTGCTAGGATCCCTCCAAGTAGTGTTTAGAGGCTTTTAGAGGATGAGAGGATAGGATTAATTCATTCTTTGATTTATTTTGAATCTCAGCCTTTTGAATGACAGAAATGCAGTGCCCATTACCTTGGAGATGGACACATCTGCAAATCTGTTAGAGTTAAGTAACAGAGTAGTGCTTGCACAAGCTGTAATTTAAAGGTTGAAAAATCTTGCATCATCCCTGAAATATAAAACCACAGATGCTGTTTCCCAACACTGAATTTTACAAAGCTCAGGGCCAACTTCTTAAGTAAGTCCTTACACAGTCCTTTTGAAGGGAAATTATCTAATTCAATCTATCTCTTATTTCAATATGAATTGGTTTGAATAAAGACAAATTAAAAACTAAGAATGTATCTCTCTTGTTCTGTTTGATTACTGAAATGTCAGTGGGAAATGAATATTCTTCATTGCAAAATAATTTCCCTTTCACACATGTCTTTGTCTAAGCACTTTGCTCTTCCCTAGTGCTATATTACCACAGGTCTCTACTTGCAATAGCCTGTGGGTTTATACCAGAGATGAGATACTTTAGGACTCTGAAGCCCTGAAATGATTGTGAGGTTTTTAATTCTTCTGAATTTTCTTTAAATCCTATTAGAGAGAGAGGTCTAGCTATGAAATTGAATCACACATTTCAATTCTTGGTAATGATCTTGATGTGATTACACTTGGAGTTCACAGAATCACAGAATCATCTAGGTTGGAAAGGACCCTGGAGATCATCTCGTCCAACCATTCGCCTAGCACAGTTCCCACCTACAGCATATCCTTAAGCTCTAAATCGACCCGACTCTTGAACACCTCTAGGGATGGGGACTCCACCACCTCCCTGGGCAACCCATTCCAACACCTAACAACCCGTTCTGGAAAGAAATGCTTCCTAATATCCAGTCTAAACCTTCCCTGGTGCAATTTGAGGCCATTACCTCTTGTCGTATTGCTTGTCACTTGGTTAAAGAGGCTCATCCCCAGCTCTCTGCAACCTCCTTTCAGGTAGCTGTAGAGGGCGATGAGGTCTCCCCTCAGCCTCCTCTTCTCCAGACTAAACACCCCCAGTTCCCTCAGCCGCTCCCCGTACGACCTGTGCTCCAGACCCTGAACCAGCTTCGTTGCCCTTCTCTGGACACGCTCGAGTCATTCAATGTCCTTTTTGTAGTGAGGGGCCCAAAACTGAACACAGGAATTGAGGGGCGGCCTCACCAGTGCCGAGGACAGGGCTCAGATCCCTTCCCTGTCCCTGCTGGCCACGCTATTGCTGACACAAGCCAGGATGCCATTGGCCTTCTTGGGCCCCTGGGCACACTGCTGGCTCCTGTTCAGTCGGCTGTCAATCAACACCCCCAGGTCCCTCTCTGACTGGCAGCTCTCCAGCCACTCCTCCCCAAGCCTGTAGCGCTGCTGGGGGTTGTTGTGGCCCAAGGGCAGCCCCCGGCATTTGGCCTTATGGAAACTCCTCCAGTTGGCCTCAGCCCATGGCTCCAGCCTGTCCAGGTCTCTCTGCAGAGCCTCCCTACCCTCGAGCACATCAACACTCCCACCCAACTGGGTGTCATCTGCAAACTGACTGAGGGTGCACTCGATCCCCTCCTCTAGATCATCAGTAAAGATGTTAAACAGGAGTGGCCCCAACACCGAGCCCTGGGGGACACCACTTGTGACCAGATGCCAACTGGATTTAACTCCGTTTACCACAACTCTCTGGGCCCGGCCATCCAGACAGTTTTTTACCCAGCGAAGTGTGCGAATGTCCAAACCTCGAGCAGTCATTTTTTTGCCAGGAGAATGCTGTGGGAAACGGTGTCAAAAGCCTTGCTAAAGTCAAGGTGAATTACATCCACAGCCTTTCCCTCATCCAATAAGCAGGTTGCTCTGTCGTAGAAGGAGATCAGGTTTGTCAAGCAGGACCTGCCTTTCATAAACCCATGCTGACTGGGCCTGAGCATCTGGGTGTCCCTCATGTGTTGCATGATGTTACTTAGGATGAGCTGCTCCAGCAGCTTCCCGGGCACCGAAGACAAGCTGACAGGCCTGTAATTTCCTGGATCATCCTTCCGACCCTTCTTATAGATGGGCGTCACATTGGCCAATTTCCAATCAGTCGGGACCTCCCTGGTCAGCCAGGACTGCTGGTAAATGATAGAAAGTGTCTTGGTGAGCACCCCAGTCAGCTCCTTCAGCACCCTCGTGTGTATCCCATCTGGTCCCATAGACTTGTGTATGTCTGTGTGATGCAGTAGGTCACTGACTGTCTCCTGGATTGCAGGGGGGGGCGGTCGTTCTTCCAGTCTCTGTATTCTGGCTGTGGAGGCTGGATTTTATCAGTACAACTAACCTTGTTATTAAAGACTGAGGCAAAGAAGGCATTAAGCACCTCAGCCTTCTCCTCATCACTTGTTACCAAATTTCCTCCTGCATCGAGCAGGGGATGGAGACTCTCCCTGGACTTTCTTTTGCTACTGACATACTTATAGAAACTTTTCTTGTTATCCTTGATTACAGAGGCCAAATTAATTTCCAGTTGGGCTTTAGCCCTTCTGATTTCCACCCTGCATAGCCTCATAGCCTCTCTGTAATCACTGTGTGTGGGTAGCCCCTTCGTCCAAAGGCTGTAAATGCTCCTTTTCTCACTGAGTTGCAGCCAAAGCTCCCCGTTCAGCCAGGGTGTCTCCTCTGGTGTTGGCTTCTCTTAGAGCACCTGGGGACCACCTGCTACTGTGGCATTAACACTTCCTTCTTAAAGAGCACCCAGCCTTCCTGGGCCCCTGTACCCTTCAGGAAGATCTCCCAGGGGATCCTTTCAAGCAGGTGCCTAAACAAGACAAAGTCAGCCCTTCTGAATTCCAGAATGTCAGGCCTGCTTATCTCTCTCCTGACCTCTCTAAGATTAGAGAACTCTGTTTTTCATGATCACTGTGCCCTAGTCGACTCCAACCTCCACGTCATCCACCAGCCCTTCTCTGTTCACAAAGAGGAGATCCAGCAGGGCACCTTCTCTGGTCGGTTCTCTCACCAGCTGCATCAGGAAGTTGTCTCCCACACATTACAGGAATCTCCGGGACTGGTCTCGTTCTGCCGTGTTGTTTTTCCAGCAGATGTCTGGGAAGTTAAAGTCTTCCACAAGAACAAGGGCAAGCAATCGTGAGATTTCACCTAAGTGCCTATAAAATATCTCGTCCATCTCTCTGTCCTGGGTTGGTGGCCTATAGTAGACTCATATTACAACATCTGCCCTGTTGGCCTTCCCCCTGATTCTAACACAAATACACTCCACCCTGTCTTCACTACACTTGTGCTCCAAGCAATCACAACAGTCCTTAACATACAGAGCCACCCCACCACCTCTCCTTCCCTGTCTGTCCCTCCTAAAGAGCTTGTACCCATCACCTGGCACACTCCAGTCATGGCAGACATCCCACTGTGTTTCTGTAATAGCAACAACATCATAATTTTCCTGTTTCATCATGGTTACAAGCTCCTCCTGTTTGTTACCCATGCTGTGTGCATTGGTATACATGCACTTCAGAGGGGCTGATGTTTTGTCCCCTTCCCCCTTCAAATCTAGTTTAAAGCTCTGTCAATGAGCCCAGCTAACTCCTGATCCAAAATTCCCTTCCCTCTCCAGGACAGGTGCATTCCGTCTAATGTCAAGAGATCAGGTGCCCTGTATACCAACCCATGATTGTACAATCCAATGCCCTGATGGTAACACCAGTCTTGGAGTCACCCAAGCAAAGGGATGGAGGAGAACACAATTTGTGCCCCTGACCCCTTAAGCAGTTTTCCCAAGGACCAGAAGTCTCTCTTCATTGCTTTAGGCCTTCTCCTGGTGATGTTATCACTACCTACCTGAAAAATCGGGAGAGGGTAGTTCAAACTCTTACATAATTTTTCTTGCGAGTGAAAGAAATTTACTATAGCAATTCCATTAACCACAAATAAAGGAAGGTTGATTATTGTTTTTTTCATGTTACAATAATATATATATACCGAGTAAACTCACAAGCGAGTTTCAGTGAAATGCAATGCACTTGGAATGAGCAGGTATGGTTCAGTAAATAGCCCTGTATACACATTAGTTCAGGTCCTACAAGTAATAAATCTGTATTAGCATGGCAATGGTCCAGACTAATTATTTCTACCTCTGAGGAAGGGCTAATTACCATAAATGTAGTGTTACATTGACACTGTTACATAGCATTTAGTCTAAACCAAGCTGAAATATCTTTACGTGGTGATGCATTTCAGATATATATGTACCTAGATACATCCAGCCAAATAGAAACTAATTGCAGATCTCCAAAAGTGCATTTACACTATAATGGTGGTCAACCTCTGTGTTTACCCCAGGTTCCAACTCCTCATACTACAGACTCGTTACTTCAGTCTGATCTGGAGCAGAGTGGTTCCTTCAGGGGGATGGGGTACACAGCTGAGAAGTAGTTCACATTGGAGTCCACATTATATCAAGCGGACACAGGTCTGTCTATATCCCCATCCCCTCAAGCCAGGGGCCTTCAATCTTCAGAGGGAGTAAGGAGGGCAGATAAACCATGGCCACCCAGCTTTACTAAAAAGTTGTCCTTGGTTTGGAAGTTTCCCGGATCAAACACTGATTTCTCCATGACTTAGCCATTTTTATTTTCCTTCCTCTATTCAAGGCAAACCATTTTTTATTTAGGTATCCAAAGAAAGGTGCTGGTTAGAAATACTTTGACTGCCAAACAACTTCCAAATTAAATGCAAATAACTTTAATTTGCATAGCAAAGGCTAGGCTTCTGCCTTCTGAAATTTAGCTTACAACTGGAAATCAGCTTCTCCTTTGCTACATTTTGCAGTGAAGTCATAATTGTGTGTTTGGCATTAGTCTGTTACCATGGATAGTAGGAATCAGGGTAGGATGTGATGACATTAAAAGGTCACTTCAATCACTAATGGCTATGGTTCTGGGAATGACTAATGGCATTGTACTGCTACAAATGTAGAGCTGAAACAACATGATGAACTGTGACTGACTCTTGTTTAAGCATAAATATCTCTGAGATTTAGAATAAAGGATGATGAAACCATATTAAAAAGTGAATAAGTTTACTTTTTGTTTTGTTCTTTTCATTTGAGTGAGATTGAATGCAGTCATTGGATAGGTTCATTTCACTTGTACAAAAATGTAACAGCAAAGTGGCTGTATCAATAAATGTTATTTCTGGTATAAAACTATGACTGTATTTAAACTACCATCCCTAGAAAATACTTTACAGGGGAATGACTTTGACCAATAATCATCACTGGGTTTGTATTCCTAGAAATATTTCAAGACTGTATTTAAGATGTGATCCTTATTGTCTGGTCATAGGAAATAAGAGATAATGTTTATTTTCAGAAGTACATATTTGAAGTGTCTAACTGAAACCATGGAGTTCACGCTTGGGTTTGATCTGGCAGAAGAGCATGACTGAGTCATTCTGAATTGTTAACACATCCCTGATGGTTATGTCAGAAACACTTTAGGGGATGGGAAGGAGATGGAGCACAGATTTCTACTACAGCAAAAACTGTTAAAACAAGAAGCAGCCCAGAATATGTCAGTCTTGAAGTCTGTTTTATAGAATTTCTATTATAAACTTTTTATTTACTCGTGTAGTTTTACAGGGACCCCACCTGGAGTACTCGTTCAGCTCTGGGGCCCCCAAGATAAGAAGGACATGGACCTGCTGGAGACAGTCCAGAGGAGGGCCACAAAGATGATCAGGTGACTGAGGTACCTTCCTTATGAGGACAGACTGGGAGAGTTAGGGTTGTTCAGCCTGGATAAGAGAAGGCTCCAGGAAGACCTTATAGTGGCCTTCCAGTACTTAAAGGGGGCTACAGGAAAGACGGTGAAGGACTCTTTATCAGGAAGTATAGTGATAGGACAAGAGATAATGGTTTTAAATGGAAAGAGGGTAGATTTAGATTAGGTATAAGGAAGAAATTCTGTACTGTGAGGGTGGTGAGACCCTGGAATAGGTTGCCCAGAGAGGTTGTGGATGTCTCCTGCCTGGAAGTGTACAAGACCAGGTTGGACGGGGATTTGAGCAACCTGGTCTAGTGGAAGGTGTCCCTGCCCATGGCAGGGGGCTTGGAACTACATGATCCTGAAGATCCCTTCCAACCCAAACCCTTCTATCATTCTTTGATTCTATGTGAAAAAAAAAAAAAAAGCCTTCCCACCACCCCTCTGCCTTTCTTTTTCCCTTCCCTTCCCTTCCCTTCCCTTCCCTTCCCTTGCCTTCCGTCTCACAGTCTCATGACAGGTCTAAATAGATCTTTGCTTTGATGCCATTTGTCAGTTATGTCATTTCACGTTCACAATTCCCACAACTTCTATTCCAGATGAAAATTTCCCTTTGTCCCTCAACTACTGTTTCCCAGAAATATCATAGGAAGACAAATAAAGTGTCCAGAGAAGAGAAGAGCTTAGATTAAAACCTAGATAACCCACAGTGCTCTTCTCACTGTCAGTAAAGACTTGCTTTCAGCAACTGACTCATCCCATAGCAATACACTTCTTTTGGGCAACCCAAAACCTCCAATATCTTCCAAGTTTTTCATTGTGCTGAAGTAATCCAATGTTCATCACAAAGTCAGTGTGAGAGTGTGCTGTCCAGCCTGTGTTGACTAAAATGCCTTTGGCCATAGTCTGACACATACCCCTTGGCTACATCTACACAGCTAAAGGAGAAGGCAAGGCACCAATCCCTGACATGGTAAACTGCCACAGACTGGCTCATGTCCCCACTGCCTGTGGCTTATTTCTTCTCTAACATGTTTGCCTTGGAGATTAGTGAGTGTGGTCCATAGTCGATCTGTGAAGAGACAAAAAGACTCTGTGTGTGGTGGAGGATCCTGAGCAGGAGCCCACTGCTTACCTCTGGCTTTCAAGACCAATTTAGTGCCTGGTCTTAAGCTGTTAAGAGAATTAATAATAAACAAACAAACAAATAAATATTTTTTTAAAAACTGAGTCCACACCGATAAAAAGCCCTCTCAATATGGTATCATGATGTGCTGGCCAGCACATGTTAGTGTAAGACTGCCCTTTGAAAACACTTCGGCAGCAAAGACAAATTTTGCAGTGTGATAACAGCTCTAGTGGGACATGCTTCATGATGGATGGATGAAGGTAATGTTGCCTTTATCTCCCCAGTTCTGCAAGCAGCAGGGACTCTTCAGTCCCTTTTCCACCTCCCCTGATATTAGCAAGTAGCCATGGGCACTGCCTCCCGAGAAGAAGCTTAGGTGTGCAGTGGTGTTCCTCCTGTCCATCCTTGCAGCTTTTTCTTCTTTATAAAGTAGTGAAATCCTTTTGTTTCTAAGGAAGGAGTGCAAGTTACTTAATATCCTTTGAAAACAGTAAATAATCAAACATGAATTTTCATTTTGTTTCTAAATGCCCTGTTTACATACATTCAAGAATGGAGATTTACCAGGGTCAGCTCCATTAAAGGTTTGAAGTAATGTATCTCACAATTAGGGGACTTGCCTAGGTAAAGATGGAAGATCAGAATAAAAATCTATATCTTCTCCTACCCAATCCTTTGCATTAATCACACACCCCTCCTGACTATGATTACATAGCCGTTCTCAGAGGCAGCCGCACTTTGTCTGCAGCAGGAGAATAAACAAAGGAAGAGTAAATCCTGTATTTAATCCCAAACGCAGTGATCATTTTTTCTCCAATAATAAGATTTCTTCTGAGGGTGCACAACTGCACCGTTGGAGCATCTGTCTTGTGTCTTGGCACATGCTACAGATGATCAAAGCAGCAGCTTTTGTTTAAAGAAATAAAAAAACAGGGTGGCAGAACATTCAGGATTGGATGTAACACCACAAAGCAAGGAAGAAACGCAAGAGCCAAACTGTATAAAATGTTTTTTCAGCACTTTGCCAGTGTGCAAAATAACAAGGTAGATCAAGTGACACACTTCTGAAAGAGTTTATTCAATAGACATTCTCCTAATTTTTGTTCTCCCACAAATTCCTTATATAGATTTTGTGCATGCAGATTTTTTCAGCATCCGTTTCTCAGTTCTGTAGATAATCAATCTAACTGTCAAAATAATGTTGCTATTTTCCATGACAGTGAGAAACAGGGCTTTTTTTAATCAACATTTTTCTTTGCTTGCTAGGCAAATTTAAACTCCATTATTAAATGAGCAATGAATATAGCTAGGCAGTCTGTTCATAAGTAACAATTGTCAAAATGCAGCAGACTCCATTCGTACTAGTTGTACTTTTATACAGACATAACATTGAATTAAGCAATAACTTTTTCATAGTATTTATGTGATTAATTTATTTCATACCATCAAACAGTACAGAGAAGGAAAATATTCTCAGTCCACAACAAATCATTGGAATACATATTTTTAAGCACCTGGTTCTTTTCAAGAACTTGAGGTCTAAAGTACTGCTTGTGAGTAATCATCAGTATCAGTAATCTTCACATGATTTATTAATGCTTTGTTAAAAAGCTCTGATGTAACTGTCCAGCACTGTTTTCTTTTTGCTATAGGGAGGAGAAAATCCCAAGCACTGTCATCATCAGCTGGCTTCTGTCCAATAATTCCAAATTAATTTAAGCAGCCAAGAACTGGGCGTTAACTTCTCTCATATGTCAGGAGAGTAGGTAATAAAATAAAGCCAATCAGTCAAATCGTAGCAATTCTTTACTCCGTAATAGTGGGAGGAGAGGGTGAGATCACCAGTTTGACAAAGCTGAAGTGACCAGCTGACTTCTTTGTCTGCTAGCCTGCACGCTCTCCACTAGCAAAGCAAGAGAGGAGATATTTCTCCCTGCTACTTTGTGAATAAAAAGCTTTCACATACAGCCACTCTGCGCGATGAAGCTAAACGACCCAGTGACAGTCCTCCTGAAGACAGTTTATGCCTCCATAATTTTATTTCTTCTTACATCACACCTGTAGAAACAGCTTAGTTAATGGGAAGAGTGATGTATACCTTTAATTCTCACGATTATGAATATGAGCAAGGCCCCTGAGAACACTGGAGGTAATTACGTTATATTCCCTTCTGTTTTAGCTACCAGGGCTGGCTTTGTTCACAGCAGATGTTACAAGAATTTCTTGCCATCTTTAAAACTGGCACTTGCCCTTTTTGGATTAGAATGGTTTAAGATGTGTTGTTTCAATTCTGAAGAATGGCTGCAAGCATTTATTCCTGAGCTACCTTCTGTGAAAGAAACAATCTCACCTCCAGAAGTCAATTTTTGCATTTTTTTCTAGTCATGTGCTAAAGTACCACATGTCCATACTACACTGCAATGGTCTACTTCATTTTGCGATTTCTTTATTGAAGACCAAAAGCAGTGTATTTCAATTTATGTATAGTACGCATGCCCATCATTTGAGTTTAATCTTCTTTAGAGTCATAGAAGACACAGTACAGTGGCTTAACACAAAACACTATGAATTGAAAGCATTCTTAAGATACAAGTCACACCTTCTGTATATCGTGCATAGAAAGACAAGATTTCATTTTTCACGTGCCAAATAGGTTTCTATTTAAAACATAGCTGTAAGAAGATGTGTTATCACAAAATCCAAGTTGTTTTTAGATTGCTGTTTTATGCAATGAATGAGAAGTTGTGTCTAGTTGTAACTGAAAGTCTGTTGTGATTTCCTCAGTACTTTGAGGAAATGCCAGTCGGTAAGAGTTCTTCAATAGTTCTCTTCATTCCAGCTGGAAAGGAAAATATTTTAAAGTATCTCCAGTTAGAAACTGCAGAGGGGGGCTTAACACCCTGTAGTTATTCTGAATTAAGGTTAAAATTCTGCTTTGATAGCTACTGGCTGGTTTTTTAGTAGCAATTATTCTAAGTGCATGATAATACTTGTTAGTGACTGTGCTTTAAGCTCTCCACTCCTTGATATGTTCTTGAACTTCTGCCATTTTGCAAGGGGCACTGAATCAAAGGTTTTGATGGGGTGATGGAGAACAGACATTGTAAAATTAACATGTCCTGAATTTCTATCCAAGAATCACAGACTCTCAGTGTGCATTTTGTAGAATTACAGTCATTGCCAACTGACATTAAATAGACACCGTTGTCTTATTAAAATACTGTTAAAACTTACTTAAGCATTCACTATGATTTTATGATCAAGCATGTTAAATATTCTAAGATATTGTTAGTTATGAATTAGTTCAATAGAGAATTATTGTGTCAACCTAATAATGTATAAGTGGTATTTTCAGTACTGTCCACTGAGTATTGGCAGATCCTGGTTTATTTGGTTGTATAATATTGTTACAGTTTATGCTATCACAATAATATCATTCAGTCCACCAGTCTATTTAAATAACCCAAAATTTATTTGATGTGGTGACTGAATTAAACACAAAGAGGATGTTCGTGCATGCATACATCTGTGCATTATGAGAACTCATAATGAACTACTTTCAGTATCTTTTAGTTATGAAGGTGAGGACCAGCATCCAAAAGCTCAGCAGACCACACAGATAAACTACTTTTGGCTTTAGATACGCCTTGTACTTCTAAAAGTACCTTACAAGCAGCAGCTCTGCATCTAAGATGCTTAAGTTTTAATCATGGCTGTCAAACTTTGACAACTAAGGCAATGATTAGTTTATATCTCTTTATTCAAAGATCTGATGGCAAATAAATTTTACAGTGTTAAAAGATGATGGAAAATGATCTGAGGACCATTTGAGAATTCTACCATGGCCTGCCAGTTTGATGGCCTAATTTGAGTAATGAGAAAATTTTGTTATGCCCTGCACACAAATTCGACAAGTAACTGTGTTACAAATGCAGCATTGCAGCAAAGATCCAGCTTTCTATAATCAATCCTAAAGCATAATGTATACTGCACTGTCTGATAAATTATAATGTTATCCACTTTATCTGAAAAAATACGTTCTAATATAAATGAAATTCAGAGCAGTTCAATGGTCTTTAGAGGATGTCAGTGGCCTTTACAGGATGTCAGAGTAATGATCAAAGTGTTCTCTTTCATGCTTGTGATTCTACAATATTATAGGGACAAAAAATGCAGAATCATTAGTGGATAAGCAGGTGATACAAGTAACCACTCGGAGAAATTCTGACTTCACTGGAGTCAGTCTTCTTTCTTTAATTCCATGTCTTAATTTCTCCTTGAATTTAACAACCATTTTGAAAACTGTGTTTATGTCTGTCTCTTCAGTTTATTGGAGATAGAAGGATTAGGTAGAATCTGCAAAGAATATGGCTGTATATGTCTTTTTCTATCTATGACCAGCTTATTTCTATGCATTTGAAACACAAATTCCTGACATTCTCTGATGCTAAAGCACAGTTCCAGTTTGCCTATAAATATATTCCTTTAACATTTTATATACACGATTCCATTTTTTATAGTGGCAATTAGTAGCTTCAGTGAATTAATACAGAATCCTGCTGGTCACCTGCTTAAAATCCAGTCTGTCTGCAGAAGATATTCTACACTGTGAAGACTTGTGTGTGATGTCAACCCAGGAAAGCAAATTACTATCCACATGATGTGTAGCATGAAGACATGCTTAAAGAACTCAGCTTAATGACCCTTCCTTCAACTCAGCTATTCACCTGGAAAAAAATTTAGTGTAAAGATTTCAGATTACACTGGAATTTAACTCAACCAAAACAAACTAGAATATAAAGGCAGCCTGTTTGAGGAAAGAGTGGAAACAAGACAGGGAATCTGTCATAAGGGATTTTTCTGGTAGAGGAAACTGGCTGGTAGCAAGGATGGGAGAAGATGCAAAGAAGTGGCCAGAAGAATAAGATGGAGAGGGAGAAAATGGGCTCTGTGGGAAGCCTTCTCCGAAGTGGCCTGCAATGCTTTTGGGCAATGCCATTATTCTTTTGAGATCAATGGGATTTTGTTCTTGCCTTTAGAGCAGCCAGGATCTTACTCTTGATGCTTATCACTCATGTTTGGCCTTACAGGCAAGGAGGACATTGCATTTTAGAGTGCCTCAAAAAAGAACCTGTATCACATGCCTATTGGGCTCAGTATGAAGGCAGGTTTTGTGTGTCCAAAAGGCAGACATATTCATTGCATCTAAATATCATCAAACTCAGATTTCTGTATCAGATCACTTTGTTTACAGAGCAGGAGGAAAATTGGGCATGTCTGGATTTATCCCACATGTTGACTCACAACTATCTTATCCAAAGCCAAAACCACTCCTAGTAACACTTTCAGTTACCAACAGCAACTGCCAACCAGCAAGAGTGGATAACAGCAGAGGCAATGTTTCAGTCTGCTTTAACCTGAAACTCAAATCTTGGTGGAAAAGGGATTTTAGCCGTAGGAAGTATTAACTGGAGGCGCATTAGGGGTCCTCTATTCAGTGGTCAATAGATCAACGGCTTTATAAGCAGTGGAAGTGTTTGCATCTGGAAAGCTCTCCTGAGCTATACTCTTCAGTGCCAAAATTGGTAAGTCTATGTATAGCAATAAACTTACTTGTGGAACTTGGAATTAATTGATTAATTAATTGTGGGGATTAATTTGGAATTAAAAAAAAAAATCACCCACATTTGACTTTCACTGTTTTCCATATAACCTCTGCTTAATTTACAAGTAGCATTGCCCCTGCACTCCTGTCATGTGTAATCTGCATTCTGATTGTCCTGAGAAGTTATTTTTTCTTCTCAGTTCATTACTAACATGTGACTTCTTTAAACTGGCATCAGGAAACTGTTCAGTCATGTAGCTAGACTGTACTAAGAAGTCCCATTTATATAAAAACTAGTTCCTACATACTTAACAGAGTTAGAATAACAGGACAAAGAAAAGACATGCCAGTACCTTCTGACACTGTTTCAAGCAAGGACAATACTAAATGTACGCAAGAACCTGGTTGCTTAAAATGTGTTGCCATTTTGCATTTATCAACTGCTATATTGTATTTAGGATTTCATTACCTTTCAATCATAAGTGAAGGATCACTGACACTGTTTTATTGTACTGCAAGGAGATTTCCATGCTATTTAACATGTGCCTTCTCCTCTAAAAGATGACCTTAAAGATAAAGATTGGGAGGAACATCTTGTGAGGGACAAAGAAACTACTTGTTCTACAGTATTTATTTGCTTTTAATTTTCAAAAAGCTTTGAAGAAATATACAGTATCCCATCAGTAGGTTTAATTCAGTGGCAACTGGCACTATCTAAGCTTCCTTGCATCCATTACACACAAACTTTCTTCAGGAATGAAGACAGTAGGTCTTATGCACCTACCTGATATTTGCTTTTTGAGTTTAGCTTAGCATTTGTTCCTACAAAGTTTAGAAAATCGTACTCGAAATCAATAAACATATTGAATCATAGCATACTGAATGGAAATACCCAGTAGATAGAAGGTTGTATTTACTTGGATCAGGAACAATAGGCTTAGTTATTCCCTAGGCTTCAACAGGTTTCAAGCTCAGTTAAGATTTTTTTGACTTGCATTCCACCGGTATGAATACTTGCTCTGGCATCTGAGCCAGTTGACTAAGTCACCTCAGGCAGCTGAAATCTGTTTCAAACAATTTGTGATACTGGCCTATGATACTAGTACCTGCCTTCTTAATGTGGGCAAAGAGGCAGAACTTGGGTAAACATGCAGAATGAAATAAAATAAGTTATTGGTAATCAACAATGTTTCAATTAAAAAAATTAGAAGAATTTTGAAGAAATTAAAATATTGCAGGAAACCTCATGGTTATGTATTTATTCTGGATACAAGCAGGGTATCAATCACAAATGAAACAGCATGTCATGAACTCTAAATAAAACTAGAGATGTCCCTTACTACTATATCAGCTTCTTAACCCAGACCTTTCAAGCTCTGCAGACAGTATTGAAATGGGTGAGGGATGACTAGGTCAGTCTCTTTTAAGGCTGCATAAATCATGACTGTATCCTTTCAAATGGATTGTCTTACACTAACACTAAGGTTGATCATTTTTGGAAGTAATACGAGAATGACTGGATGTTCCATCCTGACCATGCATGCTTAGACCAGCACTGCTGTTGTGCAGCTCATTTCTGCTTTGTGGTTTCCAATGAAGTGCTACATCATTCCTCATTTCTGTGGGCTTTTGCTGCAGTTGCATTCTGCACATGGATTTTTCTGGAGCCAAGTTTTCCATAAGCAACACAGTATCTGAAAGATGGCTATCATCCAAAACTAAATATCATTTCAGTTCTCTTTCCTGAGCTAAAAAAAAAAAATAAAAAAAAAAATAGAATTATACTAAAGTGGAGCCTTGAACTGAGTTATGCAAAGGAATAACATTAGGGTGACTTTTCTAGCTGTGCTTTTCTTGTTGCATAAGCATGCAGCAAGTGAAAGGAAAGCATTAGGTTCTATTTTCACTATTTCACTCGTTTTAAATATATGACAAGCAAATGTCAGCAGATAAAAAGCAGCTCAGTTTAAGTACATTTTTAACCTAAAGTTTTGCAGAACTGCAATAGCAATAGAGGAAAAATTGCTACATGTCTAATTCAGGTACTAATTTCCGCTGAAATACTTGAACAACAATCAATAGAAATATGTCAGAGTGCTCTGAATAAGTGTATCCTCAAATTTAAGGCAAGTAAGCAAGGAAAGAAAATTTAAACATCAAGTTCACAAAGACTTGGAGAGAATATTTTCTCATATTCTTGTGTGCGAGCAATGAGAATGATAGGGATCCTCAATAAAATGAAGCAGATTTAAGCTGCCATTTGTCCCTCTGGGATTTCAGTCCTGTGTGTTGGAGAAAGCTCTTCCATTTGTTGTGCTGAAGATTTGATAAAGGGTTTTATTTTCATTGCTCTATTTCCACCTAGTGCTCAAACTGCAAATTGCACTAAATTGTAAGTATGTTCTAGAATCGATAACTTGAAATCGGTAATCGGTCTCAGTTTCCAGGGAATCTGCCTTACAAATAGGCAAGTGGATACAGTAAGCTTAAACATTTCTTTTATGAAAAGGTATTTGCACTGTCTCACAGACAAGTATCTTAATTTGGTCTTTGCTGCATGATCTGTTCAGAAACAGGAGTATCAGTTGTTTGGTTTAAATGTTAGAATCCCTTTTGTGGATGTAATTTTTGCGTGGGTTTTGTTGTTAACTGAAGACAAATGCACATGAATAAAAAGGGTCACACTATGGTTATTGAGATGCATTCGTTACTCTCGCAGGCAAGTGTGTGCTCAGGATGAAGTCTAGAAAGGGGTAGCTAAGCCACCTGGAAGTTTTGAGGTAGGCTCATGTGGACAATCTCTCCCTGCGTATCTCAAGCTATAAAGTAACTTTCATACTTTATAACAACCATAGCATTTTAGTAACAGAACTGGAGAATTCAAAAGCTCAGTTGTGCTGCAGGAAGAAAAAGGGAGAGATTTTGTGCTGAGCTTTGAAATTTTTTTTTTTTATTTATTTTTTTTTTTCCCCAGGAGGTAGCTAGAAGACACAAGTTGTGGATCTACCTTGTGGAATGCAGCAGGAGGCTTGTGGTCAGTTAAAAACATATATAGACAGTACAAGTGATGTTTTACATCTCTTTCACGTTCTAAGACAAAATAAATTGCTCTTATACTTTCTGCTATATATGTTTGGAAAAAGTAAAAATATACTGGTATTGCTAAACTCAAACAGCACTTCATACAACGCAAGTATGGCAATAACTTCAATAGCTGTAAGGCGGTTTTTATTCGTGCGTTTTTGTTGCAAAATCTAGATGCAGCAATTCTGTTTGTTTGCCTGCTCTTGTAGCTAGTGCAAAATAGCTAAACGACACTTAGTTGCACCACAGGCACCATCTGAAAAACACAGGATACTTATTTTTCTGAGCGTCTGATGTGTAGGAAGATGGAACCTTCTGTCTTCAGAATTTGTAGTTTGGACATTTTCCCTAGGAAAAGGGTTTCAATTCCTGCTTTTCCCTTGTGCTTTCTCTTTGAGAACATGCGAAATATAAATGAGTTAATACCCAGACTAAGCAACTGCATTGTCTTTGACTTCGGACAGCATACTAACTGCTGGTTTATTAGATAGGAGGCAGCACAGCTGTGGCTACCTTTTTTTTCCTGGTTACAAGCAGGGTACCAATCACAAATGAAACAGTATGTCACCAACTATGAATAAAAGAGAGGTCCCTTGCTGCTGCACCAGCTATGGTCACATTTATTTTATAATAAAGCATCTGCATCAACTCTGTTTTTTGAAGTGCCAAGAACTGACTGCTGGATTAGGAAACCCCCCAAAGTATGTATTGCACCAAACTTTTTTCAGGTCTTCTCCAAGGGAGTATTACCTCTGAATACTCCTCATCCAGTGCAGATGTGAGGTAGACGCCAAGTTGCTTGCTCCAAACCAGGCAGATATCTACAGAGACATACATACATGTATGGGCTAGAAAACTCCAAATACAATGACCTGCCTATGGAATTTACATTTTTATAGAGACAGGCAAGAGGTGGGCTGAGGTTTTTTAGAATTTCTATAGATTTCAATTTCATTTTACAGAACAATTTGTTTAACCTTTCAAAAGACTAACTGCATAAGACTCTATAGGTCAGTTTTCCAGCAGAACGACCTTGTTAAAATACTGGGTTATTTTTACCACTGGAAACATTACTGTGAACTCTGAACTGAAGAATGGCTCAAGTCTAGATCAGTTTCTATTATCCAGTCCTTCTTGCTTGAATAGTAAATTTTTTTTTTTTTTTTTTTTTACAGTCAGATTACCCTTATTTATGAAATAATCTTAACTGAATAGTGCTTTTAATGGAGAATACATGGAGGGGGGGAAGTAACTTTCATTATATTTTCTACTGCCACCTGGGACCCCTGTTCCTGACAGAGATCTTTCTGCATTGAAGCATACATTTGCTTTAGTATGAGTTCTAAAATCATCTGGCAGGAGACGTAAACTAAGGAAGGGATTGCTGTGGATGTAGCTCTGTACTACAGCTTCTGAAGAAAGTAGGGTCTATATGTGAGGTCTATAGGTAAGTCCCACTGATCTTGGAACAGCTGCTTTTGTCTTGGATCATGGTAAGATGAGGGGCTTTTTTATTCTCTGCAGTTGCCCCATGAGATGAACATTATCTGAGTCTATATATTACTTCAGGCAGAGTGGGACTGAGACAGTGTTCTTCCAAGGGGATGGAAGGCAGGACTTAGTTACAGGAGGAAAAAGGCACTGCCGGTATCTAAAAGCAACTATAAAGCTGTGCAAGCGGAATTAATTTTTTTTTTTTAAAGTATGGGAAACCTCAAGATTACCCAATATAATTCAAATTATTAAATTCACCTCTAAGTAATTATTTGTAATAATATGTATAGTGTTTCTTACCCTATCATCCTTTGAGGAAGTTCTTTTGGCAAAAATCCTTAAAGTATTGCATTTATGTAAATAGATTGTGATTAAATTAAATTAAATTAACACTATGTATCCTCTTTAGACTTGTGTTTATTGTCCTGTCCTGTGATCTTTGGGCTAAAGATTATCTCAGTGAAAATACTTGTTTTGTGAGACAGTGTGGAAAACTAAATCAAGTATTACAGTTTAAGTGAAGGGAAACTTGACTTTGATATTTGTAACATTTCAATGCCAGTGTCACATTTTGAATCCCTATTTTCTATTGTGCAGGCTGGTAGAAAGAAAGGCACTTCTGCTTTTAATGCTTTCCATTGTAGAGGTATGGACACACTAGAGGAGACCTATACACCACCCAGGCCAGTAACTTGTTTTTGACCTAGCCCAGAGCCATACGCCTCAGAAGAAAGGACAAGGCACTGCAGACAGAAGTAAGGGCACTGATCACTCTCTAGCGTGAAGATAATAAATCTGTTCATACAGCTTGAGTGACCTCCTGAAGATTCATCTTGTGGTGCCAGAAATAATGCATGAACCCATCACAGATTTTTCTGTCTATTGTACTAAGTGATTCTGAAATATAGCAGAAGCTCTCAAATCTGATCCTTCCTTGAAGCTTTGGTGTAACAAAACATCATAGCTGCTGTGACTTGGAGGCACTGTGTGGGACTGGGAGGTAGAGGCAGCAATAGCTGGGGTAGATACCTGCCCCAAACCCATAACATTTCATACCTGGACATGTCTAAGCACAGTACTGAAAATCCTTATCTACTCACAGAGATAAGCAGATACCTCCTTGTATCTCTTACAAGGGAGTAATCTAACCCCTTGTGTTTGGTGCTGGTTTGTGAGGATTTTAGAACTTGTGCCTGTCCTTAGTCCTCAGTTTCTCCCTGGATTTATGGGGAGAACTTACAGAGGTCTCAAACGAGAACATCAGAGAAGTTCAGGGAAGGTCAGACATAGCCAGAGGATGCAGTGAGGTGTCTGTCACTTACTTTGGCATGCAAAACTCTGAGTCAGGTCATCACTGGCTGCTTTAAATGATGCATGAAGTCAGAGACCCCTGAATATGGAGCCACCTGAAATTCCCTTTCCCTTTGTGCAGTCACCTAGGAGTGGTCAATACAAAATACTGAGGGCAGGGAATGTCTTATATCTGACTTGCAAGTGCCTTATTCTGAGTTCTGTCCGTCTGGAACCAGAAACAGATGGGTGTCCACCATCGTTACTTCAAAGTACTGACTAAGGACCACTCTATTGAACATAAATTGAGGAGAAAGAAATACAAAGGACATGCGGCCACCTTGTGTTCAGAGACTCTGCATGAGTAGCCCAGGGGACAGAGCTGGGCCTCCTGTTTGTATGGCACACTGCTCATGGCAACTAGAGAGAAAGCTTGTCATCTGGAACATTAATTTTGTACATGACCATATTTAAGCTTGGTAAACTAGTATTTATTTTTACAAACATGAAATTTACCATGGAATTAAAATATATTAAGTAGTGGTTAAAGTTTCCCTCATCTGTACACTATCTATGATGTCTGCTTCTACTGTGTGTTCATATATTTGCCTGAATGCATATTCTGTACCTCGTTGAATAAATCAAAGCTGTTATATATTTTACCTTTCATAGTACTACTGTTTATGAGATGCCTGTGTATTCAGATGAGCTTGGATGTTCATCACAGAGCAACACCTTCAGTACTTGCACAAAACTGCAAGTGATTACTGTTTGACTCAGTGGGAGCACTGCAATATAATATGCTTATTTATTACATTCATCTCCTTTGCTTCTAATACAGATTTATATTTACATTTAAACAGTGTCCTGTATATGAATTTCAGTTTGGGAACTTGTACTATTCTTTCTTTTTGCACAGTTTTTAATACTCAGCTCTGTTGCAACAGAAGAATGGAAATAAATCAGTACATTTTAGTAATTATAATAAATTAATTAGAAGGCAGAAGTGGAGACTTTACATTTCATTGACTATAATTATAGAGTTGCCAATGTATGGGTGATTACCTCCTTCCTTCTTGTTCACTATTAAATGAACAGTTCAAGGAAGCCCTTAATCTTTTCTACCTACAATGGTAGAAGACGGGATGTGGCAAGGATGGGAGAAAAAGAGGAAGGAAACAGGTTAGCACTGTTCCATGAAGTTGCACATAATTACAGAGTGAGCATGGATTGCTTTTAAAAGTTATTAATTCTGGGTTGGTCTTCCCTTTGGGGAAGCAGCAATTTATATAGCGTACATACAGCTTAGGGAGAAGAGAAATTGTCAATCATAACAAGGTCTATGCTTTAGGTGCTTGAAGTCCCTAGTGATGTATCCCAGGGTTTAATACTGAGGCCAGCACTGTTCACCATCTTCATTAATGACCTGGATGAAGGAGAAGAGTGAATTTTCAGCAGGTTCACAGATGATACAAAACTGGGCGAACTGTTTGTTGTGCCAGATGATGGTGCCACCACTCAGAGGGGCCTTGACATGCTGAAGAACAGGGCAGAGGGGAATCTCATCAACTTCAACAAGGGTAAAGGCAAAGTCTTATATCTGGGAAGGAATAACCCAAGGCACCAGTACATTCTGGAGGCCCACTGACTGGAAAGTGGCTTTGCTGAGCAGGTTCTTGGAGTGGAAGTTACCCAGGAGGTGGACAGCAAGATGACCATGAGCCAACAATGCATCCTCATAGCAAACAAGGCCATCAGTCTCCTGGACCACATTTTCTTCAGCACTGGAGAGGCCACATCTAGAGTACTGTGTCCACTTCTGGATTACCCAATACAAGAAAGATATGGACTTTCTTATGGCCACAAAGATGAATAAGGCACTAGAGCATGTTTCATATAAGGGGAGGCTGAGAGAGCTGGGACTGTTCAGCCTGGAGAAGGCTCAGGGAGTTCTCCTCAAGGGAGTGAATGAAGAAGAAGCAGCCAGATTCTTTTCAGTAGTGCCCACTGGCAGGAAAAGAGGCTATGGACATGAATTAAAGATCATTAAATGCCATCTGAACACAAGAAAACACTTCTTTATTGTGGGATTGGTCAAGCACTGGAACAGATTGTCCAGAGAGGTTATGGAGTCTCCATTCTTGCAGATATTCAAAGCCCAACTGGACACCATCGTGGGCAACATACTTCAGCTGATTGTGCTTGAGCAGGGACATTGGACTACATGTTCTTAAAAAGTCCGTTCCAACCTCATCAATTAAATTATTTGATTAAATTCTGTGTTGTGGGTTAACCCCAGTATGTAGCTAAGTACCATACAGTTTCTCACTCACTCTTCCCATGTTAGAATGGGGAACAAAATCAGAAGGGTAAAAGTGAGAAACCTCATGAGAAGAGAGAAATACAGTTTAATAGGTAAGCAAAAGCTGCATGCACAAGCAAAGCAACATAAGGAATTAAGTTGCTGCTTTCCATTGGCAGGCAGGTGTTCAGTCAACTCCAGGGAACCAGGGCTCCATCACGCGTAATGTTTATTTGGGAAGAAAACCAATATAACTCTGAATGTCTCACCTTCCTCCTTTCTCCTAGCTTTTACTGCTGAGCATATCACATGGTATTGGACATCCCTTTGGTCAGTTGGGGTCAGCTGTCCCAGCTGTGTCCCCTCCCAACTTCTTGTGAACTGCTAGTCAACTCACTGATGGGGTTGTGTGAGAAATAGAAAAGTGTTTCATGCTGTGTAAGCACTGCTCAGCAATATCTAAAATATCCTTGTGTTTTCAACACTGGTTTGGTCACAAATCTACATAGCACCATGCATGCTACTGTGAATTAACTCTCTCCCAGCCAAAACCAGGACAATCTGTCTCCAAGGGTAGTGATGGAGAAATATAAAAACTATCTCTTTTAGCTTTTAAGTTCTTGACTGCTTTGGAGATCAGATGACTTCCTTAATATCTA
This sequence comes from Athene cunicularia, assembly GCF_003259725.1. Lineage (NCBI taxonomy): Eukaryota > Metazoa > Chordata > Aves > Strigiformes > Strigidae > Athene > Athene cunicularia. The sequence goes on from NW_020799091.1 coordinate 44,685,151, forward strand.
AACTGATAATGATTCCTGTCACTCAAATCCCATCCTCAAGTTTTACCCTTCCCAATAGTGCCTGAAAGATATTGAAGACCACTAAGATGAAAAATGTTGAGAACAGAAAAAGTTCCTCCATACAGAAATGAAGATGTATGGGTAATTATTGGGAAATTACCCATATTACCCAATTATATTTTTAATAGCTTTTCCCACATATGTACATGTAGAGATTTGAGCAAGGTGCAATTTGTAGATGAGAGGAAAGTTAATGCAGTACTTCAAGGAATTTAGGACATACTCTGAAAGGCCATAGATGGTTCATTCTAAGTGTTGGCAAGGCCTTTTAATTAAAATCCTGGGGACACTTATCTCGTATTAAAAAATCTGCAGCTGTTAGGACAGGGGAAATACTCTGCTGAAGGGATATCAATAATAACAATAAGACTGGATTTACAAAGAAGTTAAAATATTGATTTTAAGGTGTGAATTGTCCTTTTGTTTCAGTAGTTGCTAAATCAAGATGCTAGCTTTAAGAGCTGATTTCCTGACTGGTGTAAACCACCTAACAGCACACTATGACTATGCAGTTGTCTTGCTCTATCCTGTATCTTTCTTTTTTGCCATATATTTTGCTTCAGTTCTTCTGATTGTGAGACTTCTGGTGAATAGGATTCATTTATTGATCTGACTGAGGCAATTGAAGGGATTAGTGGAAAAAGATGGCCAAGGACAGGACAGGGAAGGCAGAATTGTTCCTTTTGGTTGGGATGTGGCAATAGATTAGTTTAAACTCATAATGAAACCACACCCTTACTGTTCACTGCAAAACTTATTGTCAACACCCGTTTACTGGATCACTGCACTGTATAGTTAGATAAGTGACAGAGATACTGATTTATGACAAGCTTTGTGGTGTTTCCTGAATGCTGACCTTACCAAACCCTGAGAAAAATTGTGTCAAGATCCTATAACTGATTCTGCATGAGCCTCAGAGGGCTGCTTGTTTGTGGCATTGTCACCTTTCCTCATCCAGTGCATTTACCTTTATTTGCTCCTTCTGCAGCATAATTCAGATGTTCATCTGTCCCAGTCACAAGCCATGTGAAAGGAATAGTTGACATGCCACACATTGTTCATGACATAGTTCTCATGCAACATCACTGCTCATCCTGTTTCTCTTCATTTGATTGCAGTTTGTCTAAAAATGTAAGATTTCTGGGGAAAGAGTTGTGCTATTTTTTATATAAACACTTCTATCATTGCTTAAAAACCAGTAGGAAACAATCTTTCTATACAAGTATTTGCACTGTCAGTATATGAGATCAGACTGATCTCTGACCTTTTAGAACCTTTTCTGCTTTATTCCATTTTCTCTTTGACATCCTCCTCCTTCATTTTTATTTCAGCTGCTGTCTTTGCTAACTACTTCCAAATTTCAGTCTCCATCTGCTTTGCTTTTTTCAAACAGTTACACTTGCAAGTCATGTCCCCACTCTGCTCTTTTTGCGAACTAAGTTTTGGTCTGGCTAACGATTTTTGTGTTTGTCATGGTGCTCTATTATTACCTTTGGAAGGGGGAATTTAAAAGATGTATTTTCTCAAATAACTAAATACTGGACTTTTTGGTGCTGAATGTTTCTATTATAGAGAACATTGGATAGCACTGTAAGTACTGTAATACAATGCCACAGGAGAGATCCAAAATCTAACGTATTTACCAGCTGGGAGGAAAAAAAAAAAATTAAAAACATTCCCTAGAGAGTGTGGTTGAATCCTTTCAAAGACTTCAGTGTTATTTGCAATAATGGCAGGCTGAAGTTTGTATATACATTGTCCTCTGCTAATTCCATTCCCCTATACCAAGCAAGAGATTGAAATGGATATTCCAGTCATCTCTTGTGAAATCCATTTAAGAAAGATTGCTCTCATTTTCAGCTGGAATTATCCTTAGTTCCAGTAGGATACCCAGGAGAAAATACCCAGTAGTTCTCAAAGGCTCAAAGCCAATGCTATGTATATAAAAGATTTAAAAATTATGTCCATTCTCCCTACAGGACTTCTGAGAAACAAGAAAATCTGGGTTCAAAATTATGTGACTTTTGCCAAGATTCCTGGGAACTTGTAGCCCAGGCTTTGGACTGTGGTATTTCATGCAACACTAGCAAATAACTTCTGTACGTCTCTGAGTGGAGAAATAGTTTGATTCAAGTGTTGCTTCTCCTCACCACAGCTATTTTTACAGAAACCCACAAAATTTTACTGGCTGGACTCGATGGCATGTGAATTCTGCTCTCCAACGGATGTGAAGAACAGCAGTTCTGGCAGTTTCATTTCATGAATAATCGGGAAAAAAAAAAGAAAAAAAAAGAAAAAAAAAGAGAGCGACCAGTGTGACACATAACTGCTACACTGGATTTTGTGATATCACTGAAATAGAGGCAGGGTGCAGCTCAGCTGTTTGTAACCACATAAACAGAAAATGTTATTTGGAAGGAAGGAGGAAGTAAACCAAATCTACTGTGTCTCAAACCTGACAGTGTCTCTTTAAAATGTTCTTAAACCTGTTTAACACACCCCTACTTTTCACCACTCCCTGGGAACAGGCATCTCTTATAGCAACTTGTAAATCAAGAAAAACCAAACCCAACAATTTATTCTCCAGTGTGCGGTGGCTATTTTCACACACCCAACTTGGCCGTGTAATTAAGCTACAGCATAGCTCTCTGACTTGGAACATTCTGCTTCAGCCTAAAAGTTTCAAATACTCTGGAACAGAATTGTGTATTTCAAAATGAAAATTAAGAAAACATAAAGAATTCACAGACTGTGTTTAGGCACAAAATACCATGGAGGTTCTTGCTCCCAGGTTCGTAGAAGATGCCAACCCCCCTTTATACTGGTTTGTCTGCAGCTCAGGGTTCTAAACAGAGTGATTACAGTTACAAATAAAGCAGCTAAACCCCAAAATTCAGGTATTACTGTTGCTATAGCTAAAGGGTTCAAATCCAGAAAGATCTGATATATTCCTTCTAAAACCAGAAAGAATATTTCCTTTGTACCTGGGAATGAAAGGTATGGATCTGCCATGAAAGCACAATGATTTCTTAGTTTCTCTCTCTCCTGTCATCTTGCAATTTCTCTGTGGGTCAGAGATCCACATGACCAGATTATAGTTTCCTTGTCACACTTTTTGTGTAAGTGGCCACAGTGCAGCAGTAGAACTGTTTTCTACAATGCATCACAGAATGTGCAGTTGCCTTGAGAATGAGATGAATTTTGATGTAGTTTAAATGCAATACTGCTGAGGTGGCAGAATAAGCTTTGTGACTTGAATTTTGGCTAGACAAAAAGAAAAAAACCTGCATGCTTGCTTCCTTTGCCTTTTAATTTGGCAAGGAGTCATTGCTTTCTCCAGAGCAAAAATTTTATTTGAAATCCTGCCATTACATGGGATTTATCTGATGTTGTCTAGGTGTTTACAGTGTAGATGCCTACATCTGACTTGCCATCTTAGGCTCCCTTTCTAGACAGTGGAGAGAAACAGTAACTTCTAGAGCCCAATACTCTGACCTACTTTAGTCATCTACATTAGAGTGAGATTACATTAGGGGTGTCTTGAGTGACAAAAGTAGAGGTAGGAGCTTAGCTTTTGATGTAGCCTAGCTTTTTTGTTAAATAAGGCCTGTGATGGAAAATCTCACCCAGCTCTCAGGAAACAAGTGTTTGAAAATAGTTGTCACCAGTTTGACTTCTTTCATTGAGAAGAATTCAGATTATTTGCTTAGACATTAATTGACATTTAGTTTTCTCGGGCTAATAGCCTGCACAAGGATCCAGAGCAGCCCACACTTGAAATTAGTGGGTGCTTCACAGTCTGCTCCTATAGCACTATGACAGGATCTGGAACTTCAGGAACTGATCTGGGACTCCATGATTATATCCAGATAATTATAATAATTCTGTTCCGACTCTTTCCCTTATAATATCACCCAAATTATTTTGAAATCAACCTGTTTTAAAGCCCAGCCTTGTTTTCACTGCACTTAGCAATTACAATAACAAAACCAAATGAAAGCACCTTCAACTCAATTCTTCATGCACTGAACATTAAGAGTCATGTAAAAGATTGTTTCTGCCAACATTCTTTCCAAAGTACTCACAGTTTTGAAAACAATTACTCAGAACAATATAATTTACTCAGAATAAAAGGGAAGGAGAAGTTGATATTTAAAATGTACTAGCTTCCTCATCATTGTAACAGTCTATTGGCTGGTTTATATCAAAGGACAAGTATTTTGTAAAAGCAAGAAGAGAGTTCAGTTGTTTCTTCAGTTTCTTAGCCCATTAAGCCTTACTTGCAGATGTGTTAATTTAGGAAAGATATTCTCCTTTTTTTCACACAGTTCTGTTTGCAATTGATGTCTGCACCTGAAATTTATTCCTTGGAATGTGTTTGGAAATACTAGTTCTACTTGTGTGGATAAAGGAGGACAATGAGACAGCCGAATTCTTCAGAGAAGCTGTGGAGGGAAGATGCCATTTCTGTGATAACCATTTTCTATTTTACTCCTGCAGATCACCTATGTTTCAACACATAATAAATCTGCCTTGCTATTTTATCTGTTATTTGAACAGATGAAGAGTTTTATTTGACTGCAAAAGTATTTATGAGTAAGGAGAGGGTCTTAAACATGTGCTAACAAAATATAGTGCTCTCCATATTTACATATATACATACTCTCCATATTTGTCATGTAACTAGAGAAGAAATTCAGCCTGAAGAAACTAAAACGGCAATGCTGAATGACTCTCAGCTGAGGGGCTGAATGACCGCCCCTTCACTAAGGAGACTGGCTTACTTTAATATCTAAAGCATCAAGATTCTACAATAATTTGATATCATCTTGATTGTATTGCTAGCTGCTTACATCAACATCAATGAAATAGGAAATACTTTTATTGTGATTTTAGTTATGTGCCTTATACGCATTTTGGACATAGGTGCATAACATAGGATTGGCAGTCGCTGGTCAACCCAAAGGTCTATTTAGCTCATATTCTGTCTCGAACAGTGGCCAAAAGCAGATGCTCAGGGAAGAGTGGAAGAACTGAGAAGGCATATATGTTGCTTTCCCTGAGTGTCCTCCAGAGTCTATGTCAGTTTGCATGTTAGGGTCTTTCTTAGACAAATGTAGTTTCTCTTTACTTAGTAATCATCAATGGATTTCTCTTCCACAAGCTTATCTTGTTTCTCATTGAACTGGTTTATGTATGGATATACACACATGCATATATAAGTATTACGTACATACACGCACACACACACAAGTACAGAAATAAACTGTTGCATTTCTTAAACTATTGAAAACACAGCTTCCTGCAGCAAGGACCGCCTACATATAAATTGTAGGAACACCTCTTTTTTTTTGTTTGTTTGGTTTTTTTTTTTTCTTCCTACTAGCTTAATTTCGATGCCAAATAGCTCTTGTACCAGGGGAGAATTGAAATACACCCTTCTCATACTCTTTGTGATTTTTTTAGACCACTTATACCTCCTTCCAGGTATCCCTTCAGTCACTAAAAAGGTCTTAGTTGATGCATTTGTTCCTTTTGTGGAGTAATTTTGTATCTTTGATCATATTTTTTTCCTTCTCTGAACTTTCTAAAGTTTAACTCCATCTTTTCGGAATCCCATTTTCAGCCTTTGTCTTATTTCTGTTGTTATTGATTTTGGAATGCATTTTCTAATAAGTCTTCTACAGGAAGCCATTCTGTGCTATCTGTACCACAGCCAGCATCTTCCAGGCATGGGGGAAAAAACCTACCTTTGTTCCATGCTCATATTCAGCTTTGATGTGGGTAAAGAACAGGATCACAATCTGTTACACTTGTGTGGCATGCATAGAAGTTATGTGTGCTGATAACAGTAGTGTGGAACCCACCTGTCAAATGAAGATTTCATTAAATAGGTGGGATATTGATTCACTTATTTGATTGGTATAAAATTTCCATATAGGTTTTCAGATGACAATCAAGTTCTCAGTCAACTAATTTGATCCAAATAGTAAAAGAAAGAATCCTCACTACAAGAGAAAAGGCTGCTTAGCTCTAGCAGATAATCCCAGTACCATACCAGCACAAGGAGAGAAACCCAATCTATCAGATAAGTATAATTTGAAGTTCGTCATTTTATGGGGCAGATACATCTTCTTGTCTGCACCATAAAAAGAACAGCCTGGGGGAGTTGTCTTCCATGTATTTACTGTCCCTGTGACAAATTAACTGCTAGAAGAATATTTCAGATAGGGAGCAGGAAGAAACTTTCCTCCCCTTAACTTCTTTGCTTCTAACATCACCTAACAAGATGGCTTTCCCTGAGATCAGCACTGTTGGTTCTTTTTCAGAGCGCTCTCAGTGGAGGTTTTTAGGTGACAGGGATATTATAAAGTCTTTCTTATTCTTTAATGAAAAAAGCACATCTAATCATAATTCTCACACTCCCACTACTATTGGTCAGAACATGGTTTTCATTTCTTTAGCCACACATATGAATGCTCTTTGTTAATTCAGATGATGGTAACACATTAACAAACAAGCTATTTATCAATTACATAAGGTACAAAACTGGTTACAGCCATTCAGCTGGTACCACACAGATGTCATTTGACTTAGCCAGATTTTCAGCACAATTTTCCTTAGATTTTATCAGTAACTCTTTGTATTCTTTAGGTAGAGTAGTGATGGCAGTGGTGCAAGATCAAGATACACAAGTTTAGCATACTGTGGACCAGACTTTCAGGGACTTCTATAGGATATTTCAGTCATTTGCAGAGTAGGGAGGTATTCATATTGTGGGAATATCAGGCCCACTAACACCAAAGACTGTGTATCTCCATGAAATGTGCTGGCATCTGCTATGATTAATATTTTTTCTCTGCCAAGCAATTTTAGAAAGGAAAGCAGAAAACACTGCTCAGCCATTTTCCGTGGCAATTAGAAGCAGTGAAAAGGTTAGACATTTTGCATACTATTTAAAGCATTTTTTCTTCCTTCTTTAGTTTACGAACTTTGACACACCCTTTGGGAGAACAATGGACTGCCAAATACATCTGCATTGTCACAAAAGTTTTCTTAGCATTTCAAAAATGCATATGAAAAAGCTCTGTCAGTGCTCCTTCCTGTACTCAGAAGGGTGTGGTTAAACAACCAGCCTGCATACCTTACACTAACCAGCTGAAAGGTCTTCCCCAGGAATGGCAACCTGCAATAGCACTAAGAAATGTAAGCTGGCCTGGGAAAAGTTAATCCATAAAAGACGATGTTATCTCTGGTGCATTCTGGTGTTTCATATCAGACTTACTGAAATGTTGTACTCAAGTGAACAGCAACATAATCTAGTGAAAATGGCTTTGACTTGTTCTCCTCTGCATAGCAGCTGTTGCTACATGATATTACAAGATTACTCTTTACTTATTTTAATCACTCAATAAAATATATTAATAAAATATTAATAATTATGAAATATATTAAAAGTACTAAACCGCCTGAAATGTAGAATATAAAAAGGAGAATTCCATGTGTATCTAAATATTCAAGTAGACAGTGTTGGGACTAATACTGGTATGTGGTAGCAAAAGGGTTGTAGTGTTTTTCTATCTTCAGTGAATATATAAACTTTAGGGAGGTAGAAAAACTGGTAATTCTGTTACATCCCACAGAAAATATTATATAACTCAGTGGTTAGGGCAGTCTGCTGGTAAAAATGGGCTGCTGTCAAAAGGAGTGATTTGAACTTGGGTTTAGTCATAGACTAAGTAACTTTTCCCATTGGTAGGCTGTTGTTTTCTTGTCCTGTTCTTTGAAAGACCTAGGCATGCTTGGAGATGAGTCATGTGTGGATTAGGCAGAGGAATTCTGACATTTTTTCAGACAATTTCTGACATGAGCACCAAGGGAGGAAAAAAATTGTTGAAAAGGACCCCAGGCACTTGGCACTGACAGTAGTTGCTCTTTACAAGGCTGCCCAGGACATTGTTTATCTCCTGCATCATAGTCTGACCCATGGAGAAAGTTTCCATCTTACATCAGATCAGTAGTTTTATTTATTTTGAGATGGCTGTCTAAGAGCAGAAGAACCAGAATCTTAAGGGAAAGTTACAAAAACCCCATGAGAGTCTAATGATAGACTAACTGGCCCATGGGAAAAAAAAAAAAAATCATACTCCTTATTTCTCTCTCCTCTCTCTTGCAGTCATGAATGCTACTGGCATTCACACAAGCATTTCAGATCTGGTCCTGAGTCACATATACCTCTTAGTAAGCGGGTACCCATAGGCAATAGGTTCCCTTGGATAATTATTTTGACCAGGGGTGAAAAGTACCTCTGTACACAGGGGTAACACAAGTTTCAAGCATTCCCTTTTTTTATGTAGGGCTGAATCAGGATTTAAGGGAGGAGTAGTCCTTGTGTTAGTCACCTTCAAGAGGAAGGTGTCACTCTATGCATGAGCATCAGTTCCTTTTCTATGTTAAGCAGTATTATATTTGCTGCACTGAGTTCTTTTTTCCTTAAATGACTCTTCTCCTGTTGGCATAACCTGTTAGAAGTGCTGGCTACATATATAGGTGATCTTAGACCAAGCTTAAGCAAGAAAAATGTGCTGGTGGCACAGATGTGCAACCCACCTCCCAAATAAATGTTACATTAACTAACTGTGTCTGACTCCTAAATGCTGTCTGGCAGCTGGCCATCATCCACTGCCAACACCTATCTGTGTGTTTTAGAGTGTTTAGTTTTAGTCATATTTTGACACCAGTTATGTTGAACACAATTCACTTCAGAAAAATCAGGTCCAATGAGTAGGACCATACTACATAAATAAGGAGGATTAGGACCTGGGCTTGAGCAATATCCTCTCTTTGTCCTTGCCATTATCATGCACACTCCTTGACACAGTTTTGTTCCTGCCAATTAATTATCTCTGGAAAAAAGTCTGGGTCTCTCTAGTACAAGCCCCAGACTGTTTCCAATAGGAGAGTGGATGAGGCCACGCACGACTTTTTGGAAAGCTAGTTTAGTGATATAGATACAAACCATGTTGTGCGACTTGCCCTCAGGTCAGAGATTGGGTTTTGATATGTTTAACTTAATAGGATAAGTGTAGCTGTTTATCTGCATCCTGAAACTAAAAAGTTTGAAGAACAGTTTGAAAATTTGAACAGAACTTGCCAGAATGTCTTTAAATCTTTCAGATGCCCCAATAATAATAACACTATCTGATAATCCAGGAAACAGTAGTTTACCGATCCTACCTCGAAGGTCTGGAGTATTAAAGGACCTTTCTTCTGTAAGACTAGGCATATGAGAAAAAAAAAGTATGTAGTAATGTATTCCTCTCTTTGTGGGAGGAGTCACAGAATGGCATTTTGTCTAAAATGTTGCCTGCTGAGTCATTGCTCATTCCCATCTCTTTCTTGTGAATCTATATAAAAGCTCAACAGGGTTGTGCTACATTATGTTATTTTTGTATGATGACCATCTTATAAACCTTAATAAGGATGTGGAGGTAGCACAATATTTTGCAGTATGTTTTGTATTTAAGAATGGAAACTCAACAAAAAATTGACAAGAAAATCATGTAGATAAAATGCATCTTACTAGCAATCAAGGGACATAGACTTTTTAAAAAAGTATAAACTAAAGCTAAGTACACAGAACATGACCATCTTGTTCAGAGAACAGCAGGAATTGGGAAGTACAATAATGTATTGCCACTGTAGGGTGCTACATGCATTTGACTTTAATAATACTGAATATGCCATTCAAATCTAGATGATGACATTTCTGAACTAATTATGTTCACTTTTCTGCCAGTGCTACTCTATTTTAAAAGTCAACATCCCCTACTGACAGTTTCTTAGGAGGCGTTTTAAGAATTCTTTGGATGATGAGGTATTTAAAATGAGCTTGCTAAAAATGGCCTCCAAAGTATGCTGGCAGTCTAAGCAGCAAGAGATAGTGACCTCTGATTACTAATCAGAATTGTGTCCCTATAGCTTGTTATTAATAAATTTAAAAGGAGTTAATGTAGGGAGGAATTCTAAGACATTTCTAATTTTCTCACAGAAATCTTGCCAGGCCATGAACTCTGCTAATATAAATCAATCTTTATCAGAATGATTTTGGTGGAGTTATATTCCATTATATCTGCTGAGGATTTGACCATTTATGTTTGTACCTATTTTTCAGAGAATTTAAAAAAAAAAAAAAAAAAAAAAAAAAAAAAAAGCAGAGTATTTGCCTAACTCCCAACAGACTACATACATACTATGGTGGTAGGTAGATATGAAATCAGTTACTGACATCACCAAATCACTCTGCTGTTTGAACGAAAAATAAAATTCCTTCAATTTAGTTAAATCAGTGAAGCATGTGGTGAACCAGTAGATTAGGTAAATTACATCCTATGATTAAAAGTCGATCATGGACAACACAGAGGCATATACACACTTGTATTTTTTGCATTGCTCTTTTCTGACACTGCTGAAAAATCTGTGTTCAGAATGTTATCTGTTTGTGTTACAACAGGGGAATTTTCTTGTGAGCGAGAAGGGCAATGAGTGAGACATAATTCAAATTCTGATATAGTCTGAGCAATTAAATTTCACTGTATCTACATTTCTGACCTTTCTTCAGATGAATCAGGATGAATGAAAACAAAACTGTTCTCTAACCCTGACTGCAGAACTGTTCACACAATCTGGGGATAGCTGGATTTGTGACACATCTTATTTGTTATCCTGAGAGCCAGAGGCAAAGTTTAAGTTCCTCTGAATTTCTTCAGAGTATGGGAAGTTTTTTCATGAAAAATAGTTATGGGTCATTTTCACTGTATGCTGAAAATGTTCAATTCCTGATACATGGCACTGTATCATATATTCTTTATTCACCAGGTACAATATTTGTATGTGATACCATAGAGAAAATCAGACAGAATGATTAGCAGTAAGTCAGATTTGCTTTAACCTTCAAAAATATTTTTATTTTTTCCCTTTTCCAGTTTTGAAATATTAAGTAATCAGCATAGCTAACATTAAAAATGCACTATCTATTCAATTTACTGGTTGTTGCAGATCAGTCAATAAAAGATAGCTAGCCTGCTTTATTCTTGAGTGGAGGTCAGTACCATTGTTGGAATTTCTTATATGTATGTATTTTCTTGTAGATGGTCTACTCTATCATGCCAGCTGCTAAAGACTTAGCAAGGACTGTCTTAGAATAAGCCTCTGTCATATTCTGGGTAATAATTAATATAATCTAGGACCTGGATTGTGAAAGAAAAGCACATCAAAACAAAAAGGTACTCCTAGTCTTAACTGCTATTATAAATCAAAGGTATGTGACCATTTCAATTCAAAGTGTATGTAGATAGTTTACAGCTAATTTTTATTGTGCATTGCTTATGAGGAAAGACATATGTTTTATTTGGGATGCATGGGTATTAAAATTGAAAAATCATAATATGTCTGCAAAGAGATGCATTCATAAAATCTTTTTGATTGTAAAAAGATAAGCATATAGTACAGTGTACCTGAACATGCCAGGACTGCTATAAGTATTTTTCACTTTCAGAAACCCAGAAGATGAGATGTACAAAGTTCAGAAAGGTTTGCTTGTTTGTATTAATTAATTCTGAAACGTGGTAGTTAGTAGTTTATACTTGGTATTTTCTTGTCTGCTGCTCTGCTTCATCAGCTGTATTTCATCAGATATAACCGATGTTTAGACAATAACTTCATGTTACTAAGTACCAAGCCTATGAAGAGATAACCATCATCAAAAATAAAGACTAGAAATATGGATAAGGTGATATTTACTAAGGTAATTTGTGTAGCTTTGCTTTTCTGTGTTGGAAAAAATTCTTAATTTTCACAAAAGACAATAGGACTAAAGGTAACTCAGAATCTTATATAACCACATCTTATACATTTCGTTACAAAAGCTCCTCAAATATAAAATGTGTGGGCTTGTATAAAATACCTTAAAACCAGACTCTGTATCTTAAACAGAACCAGAGGGTCATATACAGCATTCCTATAAGGCAATTTATGTTCCTCATTGCTGTATGTATTAATAGTAAGGCTGTTATTAGCTCTTCTCCACAAGAAACGTATTGCAGCCATTGTAAAAAAAAAAAAAAAAAAAAAAAAAGTGAAGGAAGTCTCTTCTTTCTGTTTATTACTGGCTGTACTGAAGGAGAATGCAAATGTGCACAGATAAGAGAGACTTGCAACAAGATCTCATGTGGGAGGGTTTTCCCCCACAGATCTTTTGCCTCTGCCCACATACTCAAACTACGCAAATACTTAATGCGTATCAGATTCCAGCGTGTGTTCCCCACATAACATTTCTGCCGTATTTTCCTTTGATGAAATATGGCGTTTCTTCATGTTTGCCTGTGTAAATATGTGAAACACTCCAGCTGAGAAGCAGCCCTGTAGCTCTGCAATGTGTTTTTCTGTGGAAAATCCAAAGGAGTGTAGTATATTTCTTCCCAAAAGTAATTGCTTGGTTTTCTGTTTCAAGGTCTGTAAAAACATTTCATTTTGTGAAACCCAGCCCTACCACACTTGAAAGACACAGCAAGCACAGATGTATAACAACTCACTGGTACTTTTAATTGATCTGGTATTTCTACAAGGTGCCACCCTTTTCCACACCTCCTACCTCCTCCTTAAGTGACTCAGCCTCTGAAGGAGAAGTCTCTTGACTTTTCAGACAGCTGGATGGGGAACGACAGTTCAGCTCTCTGTCTGCTTTGATTGTACCTCACTTCCAGATATCTCCAGGTTGACGTATCACACTGAGCCACATTAGGACACTAACTTCTACCATATCTAGGTAAGGGTATTTACTTCTCTGTTTTTATATACCGTATAATGAAAGTCCCACTGTTTTAGATGTTTTGTGATTTTTTTAGTGTCCAGCTAACGATCCCACTTCAAAGAATTTGATTTTCAAGAAGGGTGGAGAACTTGACTATGAAAACCCAGCTCTTAGGTGTTAAAATTCCCTGGACCTTTCTGAAATGTTCTCTTGGCCATACTATCTTAATTACTTTGTTACACACATTATATTTCTAACTGTATTTTATTTTAGTGCTATTTCTCTCATAACAAACTCACTGTTCAGACCACTTCTCCCGAAGAGCTGTTTTAATGTGAGTTTTGCTCTTTGGTTAACTTTATTGTTTCTATATTCTTTCCCTGGAATTTTTATCAACAATTAAAGAGTATTAAATTTTCATTTATTTGCTTCAAGTATATGATTTTGAAAATAAAAAATTAGCAACAGTTTGCTTTTTAAGAACAAACTACTTGTGAAGTATCAAGAAATCATTTCAACCCTTACTAAAGGTATAGCAAAATTACCCATTCTGCTTTGATACAATGGCTTATCTGTACTATGAATGGAACCCATGTATAAACAGGAAGCATTCTTCATCAAAAATATAGCAAAATGAAAGCAATGAGTTGAATAAACGAGTCTAAAATTATCACCCCCTTTTGATACTCTATTATAAAAAAGTCCAGCTTTTAAAACTCATCATATATTTCTAATCTGAAAACACATAGAAATTTGGGTTCTGACTTAGCAGCTGATTTTACATTACTGACAGTTCCAAAGCTTAATTTCTTTCAAAACAGAATCTCCTCCGCCCACGTCCTGAAAAACCAGTTCTGAGAGCTCTTTCTGCTACAAATAGATGAATGATTTCTGTCATACATTCACGTGTTCTCTAGTCCTACCTTGCCTGTTCTAACTTTGACTGTTTTCTCTTTTACACACATACATGTTGTTATTCTTTGTGAGGGTTGTTATCAATTCTGTGGCCTAAACTGTATAGAAAAATGCTCATTTAAACACTAAGTATTTTAGAAGTTTACAAATGTATGATATGGCTATTGCTCTGATATGATGTTGAAAAAAAAATCACTCTAGGGATATGTTTTTGTTACTTTTCAATGTCTTTTAAATAAATATAGGGGGTTTTATGTGTAGTTTTCAGAAAAGGCACAAAAAGGCTAGCTAATTGCCAAATAAACAGAATAATGTTACTTATAATTTTGAAGCATATAAATGATATTCCAGTGTTTATTTGTTAAGCTCTGAGTACACGCTTGGTACTGTGCTGAGTTAGCAACACCATTATTCTTTCGACTGCATGTCCTGACCTACAGTCTTGAGCTACTGCAGTGGATGATGGTGACAATTTTGGAGGGAAGAAAGTGCAGCATCAGTTATACATACAGATCTGCACCTGAGTGGGCCTTTAGGGTTATTATTTAGGATGTCATATGCTTGACTGAAATAGCAAATTTGGAAATGTGAAGGATGGTACAGCTGTGGGTGGCTCAGGCTGATGGTGACTTGAAAAACAGCCTTCACCTGCAATCACGAAGTGACGCCATGTTTAGAGATACAAATTCTTATTAGAGTTGAAGTATAGGTAGACAGATCTGACAGCCCAGTCATAGCACTTCTGATATCTGAGGGGGTAAATGATGGATGTAGAGAACAACAAAATTGGCATTAACTTCCAAACCAGAAAGATTTCACTTCACACAATTATGAATGTCTACAAGAACAACTGTAATGATGTGTCACCACAGTGTCTTATTTCTAAGGCTTGGAGAAATTTATCCTGTATTGTCAGAATTACTGTAATCAGTTGCTTGTTCACAGATATTCAGATATATTCCACAGAAATGATGGAGAAGATCACAAAGTTTGCTGACCTGACATAAAAATTGTTGACTGAAGGCAAGGAAATATCATAGTGAGCTTTGAAACTGTGATTAAGTAGGTTCGAATGTATTTTCATTTAAAATGTCATATTCTCTACATTCATCTCATATAAATGAAAGATAGGCCATGTAGTATAGAACTGACATTAAGAGTTCCAGTGGAGAGTAAAAAATCAAAAAACAAAACTAAAAAAATAAAGCTAAAGTAAGCCTTCGTTTTACTCTCTCACAAATAGTTATACTATCCAAAATTTCTCCTAGACTGCAGTGAAAGCAAGACAATAGTTAAAACACAAAGGATGTGGGAAATTAATTTCTTAACCTTTTATTAGATTTCTAATAGAATAATTTAAAATGTGGAGCAGAGTGTTCACAAGCAAATAAATGTTCAGCTTACTTCAGAACAGAATAGTCCTTCAAGGAGATGAAATTTTGGTGGAAAGTTTCATATTTGAGATAATGAAAGAACAAAGTATATGTTTATATTCTTCTTCATATGGCAGATACTAGACTTCTCTGAAAAGCTGAAACTTTAAGGATGCATACCAAACAGTAGTCAGCAAGCTGTGACTGTGTAGAGCCATATGTAAGAAACCTGTTTGTTCCAGCTGGCATTTTACGTGGACATGCTAAAGTCAGTGGCTTCTCTACAGTCCAGGCTGCTTTAGCAGTGAAGCACAAGTAGTTGGAAGATGGGAAAATTCTGTAACTTTTTTGTTTTAAACTAGATGTTAATCTACAGCTCTTTGTATCACCCAGTTCATTAATAATAGTAGGAAGTTTGATGTTTTAGGCATTCACATTTGGCAGTGCTTTATATCAAAAAACTTCAGTATAAAAACCAGATGTTTTGACTTTTGAGAGAAGGTGTACCTTGCTTGACACTCCCTCGACACTCTCAACATCTACTATGTTGAATTACTTATTATACAGTGTGACGATATGCGGTACCTCTTAGCTGTGGAAAGAAATATTTAAAAGCAAAATAAATATAAACTGAATATTTATAAATAAGGTCTTAATCACTGTCATAGCTAGAAGCCAAAGAACAAAGCCTTTTTTTGCTTATAACTAGTTCAGTCTGATGTGGAAAACATGATTCTTACAGGAAATGTTTGTATTATTCTTATGGTTTGGTTGTTTTTGTTTTTTTTTTTTTTTTTTTAATACAGCAATGCATATATGTGAAACATAATTACATAGACAGCTAGAGCCAAAAACAGAAGAAGGAAGGCAAGAGGACTCTATGTTGGGAGAATGGGTGTGTTCAGTCCATCTGAAAACTAGAAGGTCTAGTTTTGAGAATTTAAGGCAGGCCTGAGGTCTTCTGCTGATCAGTCACTGCAGGATGTGGAAGGGATATGTAGAAGTGTGAATATGGCTATTTGTGACAAAAATAGAATTTGAGACCTGTGCTGTTTTCTGAATAACTTGCTAGCAACTTGGAGGGGCATTTGACTTTCCCTGAAGTCATGTCTCTAGGGTTTTTTGGGGGGATTGTATTTGGATTTCCCCCCAAAATGGGGGAGGGTCTAATCCAGGATTGGCATGTCTTAAATCTTTTGGGGAACTGCTCATTGGACTGGCTGGGGCAGTTTTAATTTTCTTTTAAATTTTCCTGACGCTGTTTTTAAAATCAAATTACACTGGAGCTGCATTCCTGTTTGTTTTTGTTTTGCATTCCAGCTGAGTTGTTTTGCTTCAGTGGTTGAGATCTTATTAAGAATGCCTGAACATAATTTACTACTATACTATACTATACTATAGAAGCCTGTAACTTTTCTTTCTCACAATTTCATTTATGAAGTTAAAAACTTTTTTTTTTTTTTTTTAAATCTCCCTTGAACTCTAGACTGAATATAAGCAGTTAACTGATCTGTGTAAATAATGTGATGGTTTTTAAATGAATGTGAACCTCACAATCTTCTGTTCATTTCTCTTTCCACATACACAGACATACACACACTTAGTTCACAACAGTGAAGACCAAGAAAAAAAATGCTTTGATGAGTTTTATTCTGTCTGTTTATGCAAGATTCTTTTCATTTCTAAGATCTTGAAATTTAAATCTTACTCTGATGATTCTTGATTGCCTGTGCTAGAGATGAAAGTAGGATATTTTTATTAATTTGCATTTTAAATCTTAATGGATTAATCTTTGATATACAACTTGAAAGTTCGGAAGCAAGAAGTAAACCTTGAGGACAATATGACAGTATTCTGTAAGACTAACATGCTTGGGTTTAAAATTTCAGAATGCCTGGCACATTTTCAGTGCTGACTATAAAAGGGAGTGTGCCTGTTTCTTGTATTCATTTATGCATATTACTTTTGGGCTGGGAGGCTAAGTAGTAGTTTATTCTGGATGCCATATACATGTGCAACAGAAATATTCTTTTGCCCTAAAATCTTTAGAAAGTGAATATAGGACAAGAGACAAACCAGAGTTTTAATTAAATGATGGAGGATGAAAGAAACACACTTGCTGGACTTTCTTTTGTCATGAATGAATACAACCGGGAGTTGCAAACCTGCTTTCCAGTTGATTTTCAGTGTCTCAGTGTCATTAATGTATTTGTTGTTGTTCTGTAGATTTAAAGACAAGCCTCAAAATTTATGGATTTTTTCTTTGGTGATAATTTATATTTCAGAAAAAACATCTGAGGCTTTCTTATTTTATCAAAGTTCTATGTTACTTCCTTGCAGTTTTGTGAGAAATTTCAGATGCCATCATGCATCTATGGGAAGGAAGGCTATAGTATAACTTGAAGTCTATATGGAAGTTTCCTGTAATTTTTAATAACAAATATTTAAATTGCAAAATGTGTATTTTTAGAACAATATTCTAAGCCTTAGAAGGAGTGTATTTGGTTTAATTTCCACAAAAGAAGGCTCCATTTTCAAAGTTTTATGATTCACTTCCCTTAGGAAATGGCTTTAAAAGTCTTTATTAGAAAATAAATCCAAGTTTCTTCTATATAAACTACTCCTTCTCCAGATGAAGAACTGCCAGCACTCATTGCTTGTGAAATAGACTGAAATGTCAAGCTTCCTATTATCTTGGGACTAACTGCAATACAAACCAGTATCAGATGTCCAGCTGTTGCTAAACTGAAAACATAAATAAATCAGAGTCCTCTCTATCATCTTGTGACAGTTCAGGAAAATTTATAGCAAGGTTAATTGTTATCTGAAACTGATTGCTCGATAACCTTCCTGAACAGTTTCTGAGAAATTCTGTGCATATATGCTTAAAAAGATATTTTATAACCTACTGCAAAATAAATAAGGCTCACCCCAGCCCTGAACATATTTTTATTGGGTGGGAACCATATCCAGCACTCACATGTTTTCTACACACACTGTGCCAATGCATGCTTGATACCAACAGTTAAGGTTAAGGGGAAGGAGTGCGGGTCAGAGTTTTCCATGCAGAACTTTAAACTCTTATAAACATCTGGAATTTCACAAATGGTAAGATATATGTAGACTTTTGGACTCCAATATTATTTCTGCATTTATATCTTTACTTTTAAAAGAAATCTGTATTTGTTTACATCCAGATTTTGGGTTCCTGCTTACTTTTCTTGGTAATCATAAACTTTTTTAGCAGTTGTCTGTTAGAAAAAAGATAGAAAAATCTGCTCTAAATGCTATTTACTGTGGCATCCACTACTTTTATATGTTTCATTGTCAGTATTACTTTTAGTAATTTTTCTAAGCTTTTGCCAAAATTCAACACCTTCTTCACCTTCCAGCAGTAAAGAAAGAGCCACAGACTCCAGTCTCTCAATCCACTCTGTCTTAGGTAGATGGCTAGAGAACTGGGAATGTTTCTGATTTTTAACAACTGCTTCTGTCACAAAAACTGTTTTCCAGTGCTTCTGTAAATTTTAGCAGCCTGACCAGTGGAACTGGTTGGGAGCTTTCCAGTTTAACATTGTTTTCTTGGAAAATGTGGCTTTTCAAAAAGGAATCCATTTGCTAAAGAGGGTCCAATTTTCTCCACACTCTTAAGTTAATGTTAAGTTTGCTTTTTTTTCACTTAAGGGGGAATTTTTTGTCATTGACATATTGTTATGTTCTGCTTGAGTCTTTCTCTAGGAAAGCTGATATTCAAAATTCAGTTTCAAAGCATAACATAAAATCTTTAGAGTGGCTCATCTCCCAAATAATTTTTTTTTTTTTTAAGTCAGCAGTCTTGAAGGCTCATTTTTTAACCTGATTTGAGATAAGGGAAGAAGTCAGTGACTGGAAAACTGCTGCAAGGCAGAAGAACTGCCTCTGTCCTGGACCCCCAAGTTAGCTGCAGGCCACTGAAGCTGTGAGACCCGTCAGCAGGGCTGGGTGAGCCCATGTGCGCTCGAGGCGCCACTCTGAGCCACAGGTTGATAGCATCTTTCTATTAAGCTAATCACCTCACCCCATTCTTCATTACTCTGTCTTGTCCTCTGAAGGCTCTCACCACCCTACATGTTCTCAGGGAAGGAGCTTATGACAAGGAAAATGAGGGTGACAGGCAGAGATGCAGGGCAGGAATACACATAGTCATCACCAGGGAGGGAAAAGTCACCACCATGCCTGAACTTCAGTTTGAAGAGAGCTGCAGCTAATGCTAAGTCATTCTACACTGTCAGACTAAACTTGTGCAAGCTGACCGAAGTGGCAAACAAATTTAAATGGCCTTTCGGGCTGATTCCTAATCTCACCACCAACTCTGTCTTTTTTGTGTTTTCTTTTAGATTCCCACAGGACACTCCACCGAACAAAATGTCAGCTTTCAGCATACGAAAACAGTCTCCTAATCCAAGCGGTAATATTGAGTCTTCTTCATTTTCTGATCTCGGAGCACTTAGAGGTTGAGGTGTAGCCTCCCTTCTTTCCAAGCTTTGCCGTGCCCATTGTGCGGCTCCCTCACCGTGCACGCTGCCACTCCAGAGATGACAGGCTGGTTATTAAACTCACACTAGGAGCCACTTCAGATGCAAAGCCAGCAGTGTTGTGCATAAGCTTTTGCTGACAGAGACTGGGGCCAAAACACCACACAGGGCATAGGGTGGTGGGGCCAGGCAGCCAGGCAGCGTGGCGGTTCCCTCTGCTGAGGCCTGTGGTTTGTCTGGAAACCCCACAGGAGCATGATGGCTGGGAGTGGGCAGAGAGGGGGCATCCATCGATCGCAGCAACATCTCTTTGACTTGCTCAAGGGAAATGAGGAGAAACTGAAGAAAACTAGAGTGAGGGAGAGGAGAAGAAAGCTATTTAATCGTTGTCAGATGGGGTTGTTTGTTCCTTTGGGGGACAAAACTTGAGAAGGCCTGGGGTTTGCTTTCTATGCAGAGAAATGACCAGAGGCAAACTGGAAACACAATGAAATTTTCCATTTCCCAGAACCTACAAAATAATTCTAAAGACTGAAATGTTTTGAGGTGCATGAGGATCTGGTTTATGTGGCATATGTCAGGCCTAGCTACACCAAAATGGTTTATCGCAACAGAGAGGAGCAGCTTGGCTCTACCGTGTTAAGGACATTAACTTTTTATTGCCAAAATAAGAAAGGGATAAGCTCCATCTGCCTTCGCTCATGTGACCTGAACTGTTGTATCACATCTGTATTTATTTTTTTTTAACTGAAACTTAGGAGAAAATCAATTAGACTGGAAATGAGTACTCTTCAGCAAACCCAAGGCCTCATACTTTAGCAAATTGCTTGTTATGTTTCTTGAAAACACAATATATATTCCTTGGTTACCACCTTTATAAGACATTTCCCAAAACCTTGTTTGCACTAAACAATTAAGAAAGCCATGATTTCTGTGAAACCCAAGTAATTTTTGGGTAGGTGATAAGAGTTTTCCTAAAATGCCATTGGAAAAAAGACAGTAATGCATATAGTTGAACTCACATTTTTCCTACTTCCAAAAATTAACTTTTTTTTTTGTTTTCTCAATGCAAATCATTGTACCAAATCAAAAATATCTAAATATTTATGACAATGGGAAGGTACAGCTTTTGCTATTGGATCTTCATTCAAATCCTTGTATATTGAATGTTGCAAAATTTTTTTCCATTTATATTCATCCAAGTCCCTGTTACATCCTGGTCACGGCTAGTATTATGAGTATATTCAAAACAGTAAATATTTAGGGCAAATGCACTTAATATAGTCTTGTTTGCTAATTACAACTATCTCCATTCTTGACAGTCACTATGAGACAATGTTTTTGTTTAAACTGATGGAGGTCCTTCCTCTTCTCAGTTTGCAAGAAATGTTTATTTTAATAGATATTTTAATGAACCACTGGAGCTATGCAGGCGAGGCTGGGATGTCTTCATTTTTTTAAGGCTTTAAAGTCAGATTTGAATAAATATTTTTAAGAGAAAAACTAGCTCAGCAGTCAACAGGCTGATGCAGAGATCATGCAGTGAGGATAGATGACTTTTTGTTCTTACCCTGCTGTAATTGTCAGCACATTCTTACAGATCTCACCTTTGATGTGTCTGTTCATTTCTTAATGGTCTCAAAGGGCTGCATGTATGCTGCTTAAAAAAGAAAGCCAAACTTTGGCATCAGGACCAAGAGACAGCAACACACATCTGTGCTATCACAGCCATACTTCTTAAAAGTTTGTCACTTCTCTAGCAGCTCAGTCTTGAAGATAGCTAGGCCAACACAGAGCCAGGGAACGTTTGCAACTAGGCAAACAAGAATGATGAGTCCAATCCTTTAATTCCTTCACTGACCTTCTTTTATTTGACAGTATGGACATATCTACAGTGAATTGCAGCATGTAAGAGCAGACACAGTTTGGGTTACAGTCAGATATATGTTTTTAGACTGAATTTTTATCTCTGTACTACAGTGTTTTTCTTTAATGAGAAAAATGTATTTTAAAAATCAGTCTTGGCCACTGTCACTTAAAATAAATATTTGGGGGTTTATTATGAGTTGGTCTTTCACTCACTGTAGCTATTTGTCATTTTTCATGTATCACTACAGCTGAAGTTCTTGTATCAAAAGCAAGAACTACAGTTTCTTATAAATCACATCAGAATGCCGAAGCACAGCTCTGACAAATGATACAAGACTGACTGCATGTATTTTCTGTGAAGTGTGGTCTTTCCATACATGATCTTTATGGTCAAATGTCCTTACTGAACACCAGATATTGATGTCTCCTAAAATCTTGTGATGCTGAACTCCTTTTGCTTGGATACTCAGAGACTGAGGAATTCGTGGAGAAAATCATGAAGATCTCCACAAGAAAACCCAAGATACACAGTATTCTTCATCAGACAGTTCCTTGATTAATTGGTTGTTATTGAGAAAGGTTTTGCATATTTTGTTTTTCTATTTCATTGTCTGGGAAAGTTTGGGGCAAGTATCACAATTTAAAAAAAGGACTTCCTATTTTGGCTCAAGTTCTAGTCTTCCATTTTAAAAGGGAATGTTAACAGCCGCTCACCTCAAACAGGATGACGATCTGAAACCTAGGTAGGAAGAAAAAGAACTGACAGTACAGGACAATAGTCATTGAATGTTTTTGCTTGCTTCTGGGCCAAACTCCTCATAAAGGGAAACCAAAAGAGATGATAAACATCAGCTTACTAATACAGTGAAGAATATATATTCTCACAAATCAAGTGAAGATCCAATTGTTAGTTCCTCAATATACTAAATATCAGCATTGTTGGGCAAAGAAATTTTAGGTTGTTTTCATAAGTAAATAAGGCTTCCATGTTCATACAGTGTGTGAGTGTACGTCTGTCTGTCCCTCCAAATAGCCTTTGAAACCATACACCAGTTTTAGTTAAATTTGATCTAAAGATATATATCTTAAAGGTATTGCTTTTATTAAAAGTTCAGTAAAACTAGGTAGCTTGTTAGAAAAGAGATTCTGTTCATTCACTCACTGAGGAAGAAGCTTCAGAGGGAGTCTGACCCTTTTGAGAAACCTGAAAATCCACACATGTTGGGCTGGAAGTAGGTGGAGGACCATGTGATCATCTCAAGATTAACTTTCATTTGAAATTTACATCCTGTCACACATCTGCAAATACAAAAACCACAGACAACACCCCAGGAAACACGATTCATTAGTCTGACTTCTCTGGAATTACTGTTGTATGTATATTTCATAATTCCTTTATCAGATCTGTGTCATTTGTTTACATTAAAAATATATGAAGCTGTTTCATATTAAGAATGAAACTGAATTTAGTAGGATAAACGGGGCTACTGCAATTCCTTCAAGGCTGAATGGATTAAACCACAAGCTTTTCAAGGAAAGAGTCTACATTAAACAGCATAGCTGAAGTTTCAGTCTGTGCTAAACTTTTACATATTTCAGCCTTTTTATTAGTGCTTTGAGTATCCAAAGTTATCCCATACGTTCATTTTCAAGACGTTTCCCTGCATTTGCAGATAATAAGAGCCCCTCTGTTGCAATCAAAAGCAGACAACAGGCTACTCATGATATTAATAAACGAAGGACCCTTTTGCAAGATAACAGCTGGATAAAGAAGAGGCCTGAAGAGGAAAGGTAAGAAAGATATGACATACACTTTTTTCTGTATTTAGTTCAGTATTCTGTGTGCATTATCTTGGAGTGTCTGCTTTTTCATGAATGATATGAAACAGAATGAAATTAATTTAATCAAGGAACTTTTTTTTTTTTTTTTTTTTTGTTATCTCGATGAGGTATTGATTATCTTTTGGAAGTATTAGTTTGTTGGACTTTCACTATGTTTTTCATTGGGACTTTTGAGGACTGAGCATTTAATGAGATATCAGGCTTCTCTACCAGAAAAATCCCACATTTCACATATTTAGGTTGCAAGAATATGATCTGACTTTTTTGTTTTTTTTATGAACATGAAGATTATAAATCTTGGCAAGTTCTTTTAAGGAGCTTAAGTCAGAATAATTAGAAATTTACTCTAATGCAAACTAGGACTTGTGTTACAGTAGAAATTCCACCTTGAGATCTGGGCTTCGTTATGTCATCCATGAAGAGCATGTAGGAAGAGATAATTTTTACTCCAAAATGTCTAAAGTCTTCTAATGCAGAGATCTGTAGCTGGTGTGGTTACAGTAGTAGTAGACAACTGGGAAATCTGACCAAGTACAGAAAACTTTTGCCAAGAAACAATTTTCTATTTTTATATTCAAATTTTAACTAATCACTGTCTTTCTTTTGCTTGAAGTGCTGATGAAAACTATGGAAGGGCTGTGCTTAGTCAATACAAATCCCAAGATAGCCTACACAGGTACAGTACAGTATCTGAACACATTTCTAATGATATTGCCAAAGGAAACTAAGTATCCTTTTACTAATATCCTGTTTATAGCAAGAGCTTGCTATGTTCATTTTTAGTCTATACGTTTCCACTGTTAATCTGATTCCAATGTCAATAACTGTTAAGTCAATCATAACAATGGAGGTAAGGTTGGTTCTGTTGACACCTGGTCTGAAATCCTGTATGATACCTCAGTTCAAGACTTATATATATTATTTTATTGCTGATGAGTATTTTAATAACAATAAAAACAGTGACTAAAGTGGCATTTCTAACCTTTTTTATAACAGTAACTCAAATGAAAAAGAAGATCAGAAAGCCATACTTGGACGATACAGGTCTGATACTACCTTGGACAGGTAGGGCTTTTTACTGTATGTATTGTATTTTCTGATTCTCATATCTGTGAGAGATCTTGAAAATGAAAGCATGAATGAAAGCAGTGGGGTTTTTAAAATTTTGTTATTTATCAGGCATCTAAGTAGAAGACTTTGAATGATTTTTGCAGGAGCTGTCAGTCAATGAGAAAAATTGAAACGTGATTTGAGAAAACATTCTTTTGATACCCAGTTCTTCTTTTTCATTACCAATTTCTGTATGTTCTTGCCCCGATAAATGTGTCTCTGTACAGATGATAACCATGCCTTCCCAGTTTCTTGCTTTTCAAACTATAGATGAAAGTCCTGCCTCCAGTAGTTAAGCACAACACAGCTAAACCCCTAGTTCTTTGCAAATCTTTGCTTCCACTTCATATCACGATCAGTACAAATATCAGAACCGTATGTTTATCATACAGGTACTTCATTTGAATGTCATCTTCACCCTTGACCTCTGTTAAGACATGACCATGCTTGCGTTTCAAGATTCTTTCTGTGTTGCACCTTCAAAATCTAGCCCCCATTAACATCTGGTATTCACAACATGCTGAGGCTATGAGTACCAGTACTTAAATGCACACTGTGGAAAAAATGCACTTGATTGATTGGATCTTAGAGCTGTGTTATTTTGTTTGACGACCCTTACTTCTGTTGTAAGAAACAACAAAAAGCTTGTTATGTAAAATTTACCTTCTCCATAGAAGTCTGTAACAGGATAGGCTACAGAGCTGTGTGATATCACCCCTCCATCAATTCTTCTGCAGGCCAGTGAATCCTGCTGCATTTGTTCACTGATCACAAGGAAGCCATTCTCTAACTTCAATTTACCTGTTGATCATCTCTGTATCTTTTCTGTTTCCACATTAGTCTTTTTGATCTCAGGGTCCAAATCTCCATGCAGGTATTTAAGGTGGGTTCACACCTTGTATATATAGCGAAGTATAACAATGGCTTCTGGTTCATTTGCTAATCCTTCCCTCATACTTCATAATATTGAATTTGCTCTTTTGAGTGCTGCTGAGAATTGAGCTTTCATTTTCATAACATTATCTATATAAATCAAAGACCTCTCTTCTGAGTGATAATAGCTGGTTCAGAGATCAATTGTTTTTCTTGGCAGGCATTACTCTGCATCTAAGAAAAATGAATGTCATCTGCCATTTTAGAAATCTGACATCCTAGCAGATGACTTCTGAAAGCCTTGCCAGTCGGCATTTGTTTTGACTACCATGAGTTAGTGTAATTGGCAAGCAACATCATCTCACTCTCCTTTTCAGATAATTCGTGAACATATGGAAAAACACAGGTCTTGTACAGATCCCTCCTTCCACTCTGAAAAACTGCCATTTTTCAAACCTTTGTTTCTTACATTTTTTAACCAGATATTTATGTATGAAAGGCCTTTCTCTGTTATCACATAGGAGAATAGTTTATTTAAGAGCCCTTAAAGCAAATTTCTATGAAGCTCTTTGGAAATTCAAGTAGAATATATCAGTTATGTCACTGTTATCCACATGCTCATTGACTTCAAAACAATTTTTAAGGCTCGATTTTCATGCATAAAGCCCTGATTACTAATTTAGAAGTCATAGGACAATTCCAGTTTCTACAGTGCTGCTGAACAACATTGTCCTTTTGTAGTCTATGTCAGTTTGCTTTATGCTGAGATACTGAGATATCTGAATCATTTTAGCTTGTAAGTTGGTTTTGTGTTTTCATATATACAAAAATATCTAACATAAAGGATTAATATGCAACAGATGAAAGAGAATATAAAGAAAGGATTATGTACACTTCTGTTAACTAAAGCAGAATATGTCTATAAATGGAGTGAATAATGATGGTTCTACCTTAAAATCATCACAATGAGGAAGCTTCAGTCAAGTTGCTTATTTTTCCTCACTGATCACTGGTCTTCTCAAAGCTGTAATATAGCCATACCAGGATTAATTTGTGCACACCCATTGCCAGCAGGCATCTCTGTAAGGGATGACCACATGTTCTGCATCTCCTCAAACCTGCAACCTAAGGCATAAAAGGGTGTGGTGATGTATTTTCTCTTAGCACCTTTTCATAGCCTGCAGTCAAATTTGGTGCTTCTGCTTCCACTTTGAAGGATGTTCTCCACCAGGTACAATTCACTTATTTTCTCATAAATTTTGTCTGGCAAGCATAAGTACAGAAGTCTCCAAGCTTAGAATAGACCTGTCTGCAGAGCAGCTACATTGTTTAGTTGCCTGTGTGTGGCATTGGAGATCTCTCAGATCTGTTTACAGAATTTTTGTAAGTCATGCTGTCTATATGGAAAATAATTGTCTATGCAAGATGCTGTAAAATGGTAGTCTTCTATCCTGAAAAGGTCTTTGGGAGTTACCTGTTTTCAAGCTAGATACTGGAACATCTTTCCACAATTCCACTTTGCATCTCTTCTGGCCATGACTGTAATATTCCAAAAGACAAGGATAAATCCTTGGATCTATCTGGATCTATCCAGGTGAATGTCTCTTCAGTAGCTAGTTTTCAAAATGGCAAATGAAGTGGCAAACAGCCACTGAAATTTTAATTAAAAAAAAAAAAAAATCCAAAATATTTGAGGAGTCTAGGAGTAATTCTGAATATGGGAGTAATTTTTTTTAGTTGCATGTGTAAATGTGACAATGAAAAGCCATATTAAGTACAACTTTTTTCTTCCTGGATACTGCCATATCCATGTTCAAATAATGTATTGTTTGATATGAATTTTGCCTAACCCAGTATGTGTAAAATTTGAACATCAGCTTCAGTATTAAGGACCTCCGAGGGATGTTGCAGATGACAACATACAATTGCACTATTGGCTGCAAGCACAAGGAAATACTGAGCACTGTAAAATTGTTAACAGAAATCCATAGCTTGGTGGCAGTAGGTGTACATATACTGGTACTGGCATGTAGATCTACACATCACAATCCAGACAATAATTGCATTGTTCAGACAATCGCAGACAGCCTTTCTGGATGTAATTTATCCTTTTATTTCTCTCATTATAACAACTATTTGACAAAAGATGGGAGAAAATTTAAAAAACAGATAGTGATGATGAAAATTACATTGCTATTTTTCCAAGTGCTAAATGCTACTAAGTCCAGAACAGCTTCCAGGGAGAATAAATCCTAGCTGCATTTACAGCAGTTAGACTTGAAGAGATGGGACTGAAGCAAACAAGACACTTTCTTTGTCCACTTTATTAATAATTTAATCCTTTGGAACAGTAGAAATTATTAGAAAATTAACTGAGAGCAAACCAGATACCACTGTTCAGTCATGGTATGAACCTGTTTTGCATATCTTGAACACTGCATGTAGCATTTGACTTATGTGAAGAGACTACAATAGAACCAGAAAAAACTAAATAGGAAGGTAAGAAAGGATGACCACAGGGACTGAATAGCTTTCATGTGCTGGATGTCTGAAGAGACAAAGATTTGTCAGCTTGGAAAAAAGTGATATAGGGAAAGTGATTAAGGAAGGAATATTTTCTGTTTCTTGAGCTGTAGGAATGAGGAGATATTCTATAAAATGTTTAGGTAATGATTTCAAGAAAAAAAATATAAAAAAGACCAAAAAAAAGAAAGAAATATAGAACATTTGATTTTCCCTTAACATATGTATTAATTATACAAGTCACAACCACACGATGAGGCCAGAAACTTAAATTGCTTCAGAAAAACATTAGATGGGTTAATGGATCATTGATCTAAAGGTGTCTGTTGGAGACAGCGTTCTGGGTGCAAAGAGAGAATATTCTTTGACCACTGCTTATCAGAAATTGAAAAGTTGTGAAAGGAGAAGTTAACATAGTTACCATTCTTTGACTTTTTTTCAAAGCTTCTGCTACTTTGGGCAGCAGTAGAGTAGGATGCCAGACTAACCCTTTAAGTCCTTAAAATAAGCAAATGCAGAGCTACTTAAATTATTGTGCTGAAATTTGAAAATACGAAACGAAACGTGAAAGAAATGCTGGTTCACTGGATAGTTGTGACTTAGAAGAAATTCCCATGTTTGCAATCCAAAGTAATGCTAGAAAGTTTAGTGAGACCTCTAGTGATCTTTCGAGTAACTGTAACTGCCGGTCACAATCACAAGCTCCCCGTGTCATGACATAGTTATTTGCACAATTAAACAATTTGAAAAAAAAGTCACAGAGCACATGCTGGTGCAGATTGTATCCTACAGCTCATTTGAAGGCTTTTTATTAAGTACAACAGTATTCTGTGATACTTGGCTGAAGGCAGGATACAAAATGTTTTGCACATAATATTGGATTGTATTTCTAGGATTATTTTGTACCCTCTGTTTATATATGTTTGTAGCTTCAGTTTATAGATAGGAATAGATAACTAAAATTAGGTAATTTCTATATGTAAATGAAATGCAGATCAAAATATTTTTCAGCTGTTTTAACCAAATATGTAAAATAACCCTCTCAATTTAGTATTTGTAATCTATTTCAATGTACATCACTTTATATTTGAGCTTTTCGGAATCCCCCTGTTCTTACTAAAGGATATTCCATATATGGGAAGAAAGTTGAAATAAAATCAGTATTTAAGCTTTTTCAGCTACTATAGCTACGTGGTACTTTCTGAGAAAAATCAGAAGGGTTTTCAGAAGGGTTTTAGGCAACAACTGTAGAATCTGTAAAAGGCTTGAAAAAAATCACATGGTTGCTTCTTAGTGTAAATTTCATGGCTTAATAAAGTTAATTCAAGCACAAATATGTTCTTTGTTATGTGTTATTCCTTAGGTCACTACTGTGCTTTATCTGGGATTTTACATGAGTATTTTCAAATCACATTGATCTCTTAAACCTATAAATAAAATAAGACTGTTGCATCTCTCAAGGGATGGTGAGGGAGAGGAAAAGGGGATAGTTTTATGTACTGCTTGACCGAGCGTTCTTTTCTTTCTAATATTTTCTCATCTAATTCAAAGGAGTTGTGATAAATTGTTAACGAGACTTGATACAGAGTGTTTGAACATAACCTTTTAAAACAGTTCTTTACAGTGAGCTAATTAGACTCTTCAGATATTAATGCATTAGACTGATATTAATTCAGCTTTTGTTCTATAACTATCCTGATACTGGGGAATTTTTAATCTGTATGTAGGGCAAAGTGGTGCTCCATCTTTGAACTTTATTGAAAGTGGTTTCGTTTAAAAAAAGATCTAGAGTGTGTATTATAAATAATTTATGTGTTTCTGACAGAATTCCAGCCAGAAGTGATACTGATAAAACAAATAAGTCCCCAACTCTGAATAATAAGCAAAGCAACAGGTATGAGTTTTGGAAACTTTATCATCTAAGTATTTTATATTATAATTTATCCTGTATCACATATCATTTATCATGCATTATCATCTGAATATTATATATTATCATCTTTTGGATTACATATACATACCAAGAAAATATAGAGAAATTATTTGTGTCATATGGCCTAATATTAGGCTACATTTCACCACCTGACATCTGGAATGCAGATACCTATATCTAGGTTATCATAGAATCTCTTTATAGCCAGTGAGGAGAAAAAGGGTCTTTCTGGAGGACATTTCATTTGATGTTTCTCACGTATTTTCTTTAAAATAAGAGGAATTTTTCTTTAAAATGTCTATTTCTCCACATAGATTAAAAGAGAGACCAGCTCAGATTACACATTTACTCAGCATAGCAATTATTTAAGAAACAAAGTATTTTATATTCAGAAAAGAAATAATGAATGTTTTGAAAACAGTTCAGTGTGAGTATGTTCTAGAGCTCTACATTTCTCTGCATGAATTCTACCCAATATAATATGTATTTCTGAGGAAAGACTACATGAAAAAATTCTAATTAAGGTTTCCAGTGTAAGATGCCATTGAACATTGGCAGTGGAAAAATGGAGTACCCAAACATAAAAAATACTTTTTTGATATGCAGGCTAACTTATTTTTCCAGTGGAATGCTTTTCTTTTGTCAGAAGATCAACATTTTTATTAAACCAGGTTGAAACCAATTTTTAATTTAAAATAAGTTAGCACAAAATGATTGGTATGTTATTAGAAAAGCTGATATGATTCAGAGATGGCCAGTCTATATAGGTAATATGACTACACAAATCGGAACATTTATTTTCTGAGGAAAATATAGCTCTTACGTAAATGAAATTTTTACTTAAAAAATGAAAGTCAGAAGAGCTCAGCCACTATATTTATGAATGTAAAGGGACAAATATATCACTTTATGCCTTCATCAATGTCAGTAGTGTTCTGTCAGTAATAAATTACACAGAATATGGTTGCTAGTGAAGACTGAGCACAGCAATTAAGTGTCATTTTGTGGAGTGTTGAGATATTACTCTGAAGAGCAAATGAGTATCTCTGGCATTTAAAGTTCAAGTGAGGTCATCCTTTTAAATTATGACTTTGCACCATTATGCTGTAAATCACAGTGATGATGACACATGAAAC
Organism: Athene cunicularia; assembly: GCF_003259725.1. Lineage (NCBI taxonomy): Eukaryota > Metazoa > Chordata > Aves > Strigiformes > Strigidae > Athene > Athene cunicularia. The sequence goes on from NW_020799091.1 coordinate 44,716,110, forward strand.
ATCATATAAATTGGATTTTATGTAAATTTGTGTGGAGATTATTTTTTAATAGACCCACCATGAATTCTGAAGTGGGATTTAAGTGAGACTTAAATGGTATATACTTTTTCCTGCCAGCAATCAGTAAAATGATTTGTAAAGCTCTGTTCTTCAGTTATTCTCTTTAAGAATTGAAGAGGACAAGACAATATCTTTTTTATAAACTTTATGAGACAAATCACTGGCTTGGAATTTATATAGTTAGGTGTATGAAGAATACCAGCTTCTTTTACAGGCATATCATAAAATAGAGTAGCATTGACATAACTGAATTAAAAAAAAAAAAAAAAGGTTTAAAGTATGAAAAATAAGGATAATAATATTTTAGTGATTGGAGACTGAAGTGCAGGTACAGAAAAGATTTTAAGAAATAAGGAATTACTTTGGATATCAAGTAAAAACACATCTGTACTCTAAGCATCAGAATCCCTTAAAGTGTTCCAAATCTTGTATCCTTTGAGGTATTTCCAAAATTTAAGTTGGCATATACAAATATTTACCATACACAGTTGTATCATTCTGATAGTTGAAATATTTTTTTTTTCCATTTAAAATGATACAGTTATTAAGTATTAATGACTTAAGTATATTTCCCTAACAGACAATCATGGACTCCTAATGCAGCATCCACAAACACTGCTGTGACTTCTCCAATCAAGAAAAAAAGGTATTCATTACCACCGTTGCTTTGTTGACAGAGGATATATAGCACTCTGTTAAACCTCAGTAATGTATCACATAAAAAAAACATTACCTACTTTCTCCTCTAGCACATTTTAACTCTTCAGCAAGCTTCAAGAATCAAACTTTTATGTTCTCTGGCTTCTTCCATGGAGTACTGTATTGCAAGGCTGTCTCTGTAGAACCATTTTTGTGCGCCTGGTGGACATAGCACAACAGATGCTAACTCTTCACTGCAGCCCCTAACTCAGCTAACGTATGCCTTTTCAGTGTCTAAATTTAAAGCATTGTAGCTCACTAATTGCGACCAGCTGAAATTTCTGATGCTGAACTTGACCCTCTGCTGTTACAGTGCGTATGAACCACACAGTTTTCTGCATGATATACAGCTAGCTTTAAACATTTGGATATCAGATAGTATTATCCGGGCAAGAATAAAAACAGAGTGTAAAACCAAGAACTACATTTTAAATTTAAAATATAGCACTGGTGATAGCCATGTTTTTATGCATCCTTCCCAGCCACAAATTCTATCTCTTTGTGATTTTCCCTTCCATATTTCATGTGTAAAAACTGTGATCAGTAGAAATATGAAAACAGAAATTAAAATGTCATTATTTTCATATTAACAGCCCTTCTTGTTCAGTGGAAGTTTATGTTTTTTTCAGCCCAGTAGTTCTCTTCAGGCTCTATAAAGATGTGAAAGGCTATCACTGAATGATGAACCTCTGTTTATGGTGCAATTGCTTTTTCCTCACAATTTCTGGAGTGATAGTTCTGGAGTGATAGTTTTGGGAGGGACACAAAAAAAAAAAAAAAAGAAAAAGAACTGAAAGTGCTTGTGATGTTTATGTGAACTCTAATACCAGCCTTAAAGTGGTTTTTGGGTTGATACTTGACACCCTTTCCTTTGTGCATTCTATTTGGTTGTCCTTCCCATGAATGATCCATTTATTTATTCCATTCAGGTTGCAAAAATAACACCTAGCATCAGAGAACACGTTTTTCACAAGAGTAATTAAAATTACTGTATTATTTCCAATTTCATTTAATTGTCTGGAAAATAATGGTCTAAAAAGTATCTGTGTGCAGTATTTCAAAATACTAGTCATTTAAGAAAAGTTTCAGGTATTTCCAAATCACTTCTGACAATCTAATATTCACAGTATGCTGTTCAGCCCCATAGCATGAAACTAATACTCAAAAATTTATCGCTTAACACTATCAGGCAATCTTGGATGCCTCCCCTGGTTTCAAGTAGTAAGACAACAGAAACAGTGGAAACCAAACGGTAAGTACTGATTGTTAGTTGTTTCCTAGTGCTTGGCTAGAGCTGATTTTGGAGGTGAGCCAATAGGGTAATTCTTTGAGGGACTTGGATGAGTAAGATGGCATGGGAAGAGAAAGCATTCCATACCTAAATACTTGTTTGGGCTCCTAGCAGCATGATGCCCAGCATTAACTGAGGTCTGAGTGCATGAACTTCCAGAGACTTGAGGTTACATAAGTGCTCCCAAAATTTTGCTACAACGCTTTTTGTTGCATTTCATGGTTTTGCTTTGGACTATTCCAGATAGCTCTCCACAAGAAAAATCTGCTACAAAGTGACTACCCATGAGGGCAGGAACCTATTGGTGCTATTTGGTCTAACAGCCAGGGACTAACACTGGGGCCTTTTGGTTAACAGTGCCGACAAAACCTCAAGATCTCCTTAGTCAGCTCTCAGTAAGGTGTCTAAGAAATAATTTAGAAGAAAATCTCAGACTAAAGTTACTTGCAGATGAATGTTTAATGTTTATTTCTAAAGTTGTGGTTGCTTTCTGGCAGATCAGAAAGAGAACATTTCTTGTGCTCTCAACTAAAAGCAGAATATAGATGGTTTAAAATATTTATGAATGAACTTTTGTTATATTCTTTGCTTAGGTCCCCTATTGGCTGCAGCATGGCCTTGTCCTTCCCTAGTTTTAATCTGGAAAATTTCCAACATGAGTATCAATAATAAAAATTAAACAGGAATGAATGGGTACATTGCAATGTTAGGTATAATTCCTTGGTAGACCACTGCCTAGGGAGTTTAAGGAATCTCTGTCACTGGAAGACTTTAAGATGAATCCTTAAAACCAAGTTTAGCAATTATTTTTAATCTAATTCTGTGTTTACTACTGTCCATCTCTTTGACCAAGATTCAAAGTCATTCACCACCCAGCAGAAAGATAGCTTCTAGATGCTAAAGTTTATTTTCTTTTAAGTCAGTGCTTACCAGATATTTTTAATATGTCACCTATGATGAATTTATCTGGTTTCATTTCAATAATCTCACTATGTTCATGGTAATATTGAAAGTATAGGATAGGATGCATCTTCTATATGGCATTTGCCCAGCTTCCAACAGAAGCTGGGATTCCTGTGTCCTTCTCAACACTAATTATCCAGTTACTCCTCTACTCTCATAGTTCAGAGAAGACTGAAATACAGGCTTATTCTTTCTGAAGTTTTCACAGCCCTTCCTGGATCATCTAACGACGACACCAAGGACAGTTGGTTAAACAGTGATGTGCATTAAATAATTAATTTGTTTATCTTTTAAAAGTGTTTGAAAATGTGAAAGCTATTTCAAATTGTGAATATTGCTGAAACCATTAATAGTTGCCAAAGGAAAACCTTCTACTCACCTGTGAGTTTCAGGAAATAGAATGTCAATAACCACAGTTTTAAAAGGTCACTATCAGTCATAAAGATGGGTGGAGAAAAGAGCTGTGTCTTTTCTTCAAAATATGAGAATGCTGATTATTCTGCTATCCTCAGAAAGGGAGTTCAGCAATCATAGGGTTGTGGGGTTTTTTGATCAGGGTTTATTATTTCCTTACCTTTTCTGATTCTGAGACCTGATTCTAGCCTTTTGTACTCAAGCATGACATGTAAACTTCTAGAGTGCTTTGCCTCAGGTCTAGGCTGATTTACAGAATGCTTAAAAAAAATTGCAATTGAAACCAAGAATGTAAGCAGCTCACTGTAACTGAGGTTTTGGGTTGTGAATTGTGTCCTGAAAACAAAACACTATTGATCAGAATGATTGACTGGAGAATGTTAATTGAAGAACGATTGTTTTAGTAACATATAAAGAATATGATTAGAAATTAGTATTATGCTACTTGAGTTAAACAGGTTATGTTCCACATTAAGAAACAAAGAAAAATAACATATTGGAAGGAAGGAAAACTAAAATTAATTTCTCTTGGCTGATCTGAAATCTTGCCAAGTGCTTTGTTACTAGCATTTTGCTACTTGGTTTCTGAAATGTTTATTCTTTTCTTTCTGTAGGACCACTTCAGAAGATTCAGAGGCTCCAACAATGTATGTTTTATTTACTTTGCTTCTTAGTAGATTTAGAAATGCAACACACTCCTGTGCACAAACCTTGATTATTATTTTACATTTATGTATAATACAAACCCTGTATAATTTACCTGGGAGGGTTCCTCCATAGTCAATGTCACAGAAGTGCATGAAAAAGACTTCCTTCCTTGCAGAAATTTAATTATTTTCACATGGCTTAGAACATTTCACTGGATATTTATTCAAATTGAAAAAACAACTATAACTGCATAAAAAATTAAAACTGCTTCACAATTTTAGTTCACAGTTATATATGTTGCTAATGCAAATATTCCTTTATATTAAATTGATGCTTTAAAGAGAGTGAAAAACAGAGCCTGAGCAAAGTGAAGAAAAAGTAGCAAATTAAAAAGCTGTGCACATGCAATGGCTTGTAATAGAAGGCGTTAACATAAAATGAATTGATGTAAAGTACTCTAAACTTATTTGAGTGTCTGCAAAGATTACTCTAATTTTAGAAAATAAATTTATTAAATTAATTCATTCATTAAATGTACATTTCACATTGTCTAAATCAGGAAAAAGTTACTTAACCAACCTGTAATCTCATGGATTATAATTAAGACATCTACACAACTTGTCATGGTTTAGTTGCCTTCCTAAAAGAAACATTATCTAAAGCAGCATGTAACTCTCATTTCTCACTTTATTGCCTACCTTCTCCCTTTCTTATAATATCTTATAATTTCAGTATTCCTTTAATGGCCAATCTGTCCACACAAAAAAGTAAAAATAGAGAAGTGCAACTGATCACTTATTTAGATTTTTAAAAATCAGTACTTTGTTAAATAAGTAATATGTTAGTCTTTACTAAATAAGTAAAATTTATTTAGTAGTTATAGAAAAGTATTTTAAAGTTCCTTTATTACTAAAATAATTTTGAAACAGTGAAGGAACCACTTCTTACTAGATCCATACTAGCAAAACATCTAGTCTTGGAATACTAATTTTCAAAAGTCTCAGTGGATGGAATAATCTAGTCAAGTAAAGTATTACATAACTATATATATTTTTAAATATATATAATTCTTTATATAAATAAAAAAAAAAAAACAAACAGAAAATAGTTTCTCAAAGAAAATCCAAATTCACTGTAGTTACCCTTGTAAGAATTATATCAACAATAATAACCCATTTAAATGATATAATGTGTTTCCAAATATCTTCTTGTGCCTTAAGTGTGTTTTTACTATTCTTCTTGCAGGGATGCCTTTTCACCAGAACAAGTGACCTCTCAGAAATCAAAGACTGATGTGGACAACAAAGATACAGCAAGGTAACATAAGCAGATATACTCAAAACAATGTTTTGATAAACATTGATAAATGTGATAAATGCTGTATTAAGTACACAGTTTGTTTGATTTCCATATTTGATAGCTCATTTGGACACAGTGCTACTCTAAGTCCTACCAATTGACCCAAAATGCAGACTTAGAGCTCCATCTCACTGACTTGCTAAGTTATCTCAGATGTTTAATTTTTTATTCCTTCAGTCTGTCTAGCCTGCATCTTTAAGAGCAGTATATAGATGCTGCAAATGTTTGGAAACACATGAATTGGAGTTGTATGGATTATATAGTATATTTTCTTTGGTCTTCAATAAATTGTAGGAGAGGTAATATCTGCACACTACTATGTATATATAAAAAACCCTAAGTTGTACACTGCACTGTTAAAATTTTAAATAGTACAAACCCAACACATACCATTTACTGTGACAAAATTAGTATATCTAAACAGATGGACTTGTTCTTGTGGTATGAGTTAGATGGCATATGTACTAATGTATCTTGGAAAGTGTACAGGATACTATGAAAACTATTGGTGGAAAAGACATAGATTTTTTTTTTTTTTTTACTGAAATTCCAGAAAATTGTAAGGTTCTCTACTGATGGAGATGTTACATTTTCCAAAACAATCAGCAATAAACATGCAAAACTTTGACTTTGTGACCTCGACAGGATAAAATGTTTGAATATGCAATTACAAAGTGAGTGAATTAGAAACAGATTTCTAGGTGTGTGCATTGAGAATTACAGTGTCTCATTTTGCAGTTTTTACCTGGAAATATTAAATGGTGCAGACACTAAAATCTGTTTAAATTAGCTAATTTTATTTAATTAGATTCATAAAGTACAGTTTTCTGAGATCTGAAGCCACAGACCATATTATTTTGAATCGTGCCCCTCTCCCCTAAAGCCCCCAGTATATAAACCGAGTACAAAGTCATTAAGAAAAACATCTGAAAGACAGTTTAATCCCAAGGAAAAAAAGCAATGTTTCAGGGAAACATTTTCTTGCCAACAAATGTGGGAGATCTTGGAGTATTAAATGTCACTCTATTAACTAGGGAAGTCACAGCCATTCTTCACTCCTAAAGGCTTGTTAAGGTCTGTCTTAATCCCCACCCTCAATCAATTCATATTCATCATCCCTTGGTGGTTCTCATTACCATGTCGAGCTTTGTATTCCTGTCCCTCAATTGGTGGAGAGCTGGAGGAATATTTTACTGGTCTACAAGTTTCTATGGTAACATTGTGCTGCTACAGCTATTTCTGTCACTATATAACCTATAAGTAGCCTGTAATCTTAGTGGGCAAAATTCAGCCCTCTCTGCTCCTGCTATAATTCCTTTACATTTGACTGGTGCTTCAGATGTCATCCATCTGCTGCTGCTGTGTTAGCTTCACAAAACTACAGATTTTTGTTAAACTTGTGCTAACCAAAATTGCATTAAGCAGCTGTCAGCAGAAGTGCCTTTCTTCTATTAAAGACATCATATAAATACTACACTTTTGGAAAAAATTATTGTGTCACACAGGAAGTAAACAGTACATGAAGAGTATTTCTAGTAACACCGACATTTACTAGAATAATATTTCATCTTACGTCCTTTAATTTCCTATATTTTTACTTAGAGTGGGAAGATTTCAGGTCACGCTTTTTAAAGCCATACTTAACTGATTATCTGTCTTTTGTTCAGGATTCTGATAGGGATGTTAAAGGAATAATAAATTCATTTCAGTATAAAACAAGTGGAAAATGGCAATTTGTTTTCTCTCACACTGGTCAGCAATACAAGGAAAATCTTTTGGAAGGTATTTACCTGAAAAAGATGTCAGATACTATCTCTTCTGGCTAAAAGTGTAAGTTTCACTGTATACGGTTCCATGCAAGACCTAACACTGATTCTGTTAAAGTAATTTTTGCATTATTTTCAAGTACAACATTTAGACGTGGCACTCATCTTAAAACACAGAGTATACAATAATATAACTGGAGGCATGGATATATGGCTCTCCAGCTTTAGGATATGATTAACAAAATGGAATAGGTGTCTCATGATTAGTTAGGGCATCTATAGGTACCCTAGACAACATAAGTAGGCTAGGATCCAGCAAAAGTAAAGATAATGACTGTCGAATAATTGTGTATTTTTCGGCGTATAATAGGTCACCCTCAAATCCTGTCTCTTGGTATCTTACCAATGCAGCAACATATGAGCACTGCATTTTAGATACATACAGAGACTTTTTTTTCTGATTTACTCAATGAGTTTGTTATTCATTGCTGGTCAAGTACTTTTTGTGCTCTCTTTCCATTTCAGTGGAGATCCAAGATTCTCTCTGTGTTTTTCCATTACAGAATTGTAGCGAACATTAAATACAGGTGTTGAAAAAACTGCGTTTTTTAAAGAACCATGTTCTGTGGTCTTGTTAAATCACTTCAAACATCCAGAGGGTGTTTAACACAGCTTTAGTCAATCTTTTGTTAATGATTATAGTTAGGATGCAGAAACGTGTATTTGTATAAAATGCTTTTATATGGGATTCACTTGTATTCAACTACACTGCTTCCTTGCGTATGATCTATACAGAAAACAACGGTATTTGGCACAGTGAGCCACATTTACCATGGCACTAACCAAGTTATTACCACCAAAAGATGCAGAATAAGCAAAAAACCATATTTTCAAGAGTTCATAAATTATAGAAGTAATGAATTTATCTCTTATTTTGCTTAGATACACCTGAATTTGTTTTGGATGTACTTGAGGAGAAGCTTTTGAGATAAGAGTAAAGGAGCTATACAAGAACTTAGAGATCTCACTCAGCTCTTAAAGCATCCCTAGTGAGATTATCTACTACCAGTGAATGACTATGAGTCTGTAGGGGCACAGGCCATATTGTAGAAACTTTTACATAAGCATGTCTTATTGGTATGTCATCAACAGCAACATTAGGTTGAAGAAAATGTTTCAGCTGTGTATTTGTATGTATGTGGGTGAGAGAGTCATCTAAATTTCTAGAGAACAGAAACAAGGAACTAGAATATTTTTTCTGACATAATTAAGCAGATACTATATTCCTGGCTCTTTAGGTTTTTGTCTTCTATAAAGTACAGTACACTGTATAATAGTTCTGTACAGGATTTTCCTATATTGTAGGGGGTAATTCACTATAATTACTCCTGTCAGTAGCAAATTTAGACAATGCTGTAAATATGTTTGTATTATGCATCCTTTTAATTATATTCTTATTTGACTTGAGATGTGTTGCCAGTTTTCATTATAAAAGATCGTGAAAGAACAACACATTAATTACCTGTCCTTTAACCATCTCTTGTAACAGTGACACATTTTTCCATGTCTATCAACATTTGGAAACTTTTAAGTGTAGGAAAAATGAAATACAGATATTTTTTCCAAATTATTTTATAAATATGAGTAAATTGGTATCAACTTGGAATTTTTCAAACTAATGGAATTAAAATCATCATGTCAGATCTCCTAAATAAAAACTTATTGATAAAACTTTTATTACTCTAGAGCTGCAAAGAGCACGAAACTGAGAGAACATGTAGATGCATTTTGAGGCATTGGCCAATTATGTGTTCCCATGACATGAAAAAGAATTCTGGTCTATGGAGAGAGACAGGCAATTCCAAGCAACCACTGGAATCATCTTAGAGAATTATCTTAGGTTGGGCTAAGCTTAGATGACCAAAATTAGAAGGCATGACTCCCACATCAGGTATTCCTGTGTGACTTTTCCATTATGATGTCTTTTCTATTTGCCTTCACTTTTTAGTGACACCTTCAGGAGACCTCTAAAATGTGCTGAAGGATACTTGTGTCATTCAAATGTTGTAAGCAATGATACTAAAACAGAACTCATGTAGCCATACTCATAATTCAGTAGCTGTGACTGCAGCCAGATCCTGCTTTGGCTACAATGATGGTTTTTTCTTTATGGTATATTGAAGTGGCTTTACACTTTCTAAATTGCTTTTGATAGTACAAATTAATACTGTCATTTCTGATGGTACATTTTTGCATTTCAGCAGAAGGTACTTCCTAATGACCAGGGACCTTCTGCCTCCCAATTCTGACATATTCGGCATTCAGTGGAATTCTGGTTTACAGCTTTTCTGCATGTTGATATAAATGATTTGCTGTTGCAGAGCTTATGTGAAGAGACCCAAGCCCATTATTCCTAACTGAAAAGTTAATACAGTGTTTACAGGGTCATACATATCCTCCAAGCAAAACTGAATCAGTTTTTGTTCTTTTTCAGTGATCCTTCCTAGTCCACCTCCTATAAAAGCTTCTGATCAACAGCTTCTTCCTCTGTATTTAACTCCAAAACCCTCTGGGCTAAGCATTACACTGGTTTTGGCACAGTATAAATTGGCTTTCACAGTTGACTGCAGACCTCTTCTGTTCCCTCATCCTCGGCTGTTATTGATGAAAGGTCTGAATCAGGGTTTCTGGCACTGATTAGTGAGCATAGTGGTGTGGAAGGAAATACATCCTGCTTCAGAATAAATGCCATTCTCTTCTCAAAGAACTTCTTTATTCATTCTCAGTTATACATGACAAAGTCTGATATAGGGACTGTAAAGCAGCCATGGATGGCAGATCAAAATTCAGTCAGGTCCGTGATGTTAAGCTTTATACAGTGAGATGGCTGACATACTTAATATACTCTAGATTCACTCTTTTAGTCCAGATTTGGAAGGTCCAATTGGCAATCAGATGTTTTTGTCTTCTTCTGTTCTGGCATGACTAGATCAGAAATGCCTTAAGGTTTTAGCCAGACTTGGTTAGTGTGGTCTTTGCATATTACGTCATGTCAGAAGAAGCAGCTGTTGATCAGAATGCTTTGTAGGTCGACTGGGAGAGATCACTGAAGAAAGGACAATAGACTCAACTTGTTCGGTATCACATTTAGGAATATTATATATATATATATATATATATATCTATCTTATAATATCATCTATTAGAAATAGGGAGTCACCTCTGTAGTTTTTATAATCCTGCTTGGGGCTTTTAATGAGAAAACAGATGGAGACCTATTGTACTGTACATGACTCCTTTAATAGAGATGTGCCTCTGGATTGCTGATAGCTGATTGCTGATTGATTGATTCTGGATGATGACTGAGTGAGTAGATCTGAAACCTCACTGAGTATCCAGGAATTTGACAGGAAGTGCTCCACTGATTAAAGACATTACAGCAAGTCTTCTGAAATTTGTTTGGTCCTTCAGTTTTCTGGTCCATAAACCAACATCTACAATATCAGTGCTTTGCTGATATACATGTGTATACGTATATCAGCAAAGAGGGCTGATGAAATTCTAGGTAAGAAGGCAAGAATATCTTCAAGAATTAGAGAATATCTTGAACTAGAAATGGGCTCGACAAGACTTTTACAGGTTAAGTAAACACTCACTGAATGACTAGGGAGTTATGGGCACATACTCTCCTGCCAGACGAGGTTCAAGAGCATGGCTGAGGTTTGTTTAAAATTTAGTTTCTCACTGTCTTTCCTATACCTGTCCAGGATCAACTTCAGTTTGGCCTCAACATAACGACAGTCAGAAAAATTTGATCAGAGTTTTTAAAACCTATTTTTGTTGACTGTTTTCTTCATTGCCTTCAGAATTTTCAGATACAAACATTAGAAAGGTTTTAGTTGCTTTTATCAAACAACCAATGACATCACTCAAGCTCTTTTAGTTCACATTTCCTGTTTCTATGCCATTTGAAACTTTATCTGAATGTTTTCAAGTATAAAAAACCAACCAACCAAACAAAAACTATTAGCTGTGCTTGAATGCTTGGATGAGATTATTTTGTGTTTTCCATTTTGATGGTGATCTGACTTGTCACCAGTTAAACCAGAATTACAGAACTATTATCCACCAAGAAAGTGAGATTCACAAACATATCTCACAGAGCAGAAGGGCTGAAAAGTATTAGATCTTTATCTCAAGTGAACTGAGTTAGAAATCAAATGCAGACTGAAAGTCAAAGCAAAATGTAGACAACTCATATCTCTGTTTCTGTTTGTGTCTGAGAGGCATAGAGGTCTAAGATATGGCAGGATAAGAGTGTCTGGTTAAACTAAACCACAAATTTTGCTTGCAGCCTGCCTTGACAGCTTTTTTTAAACCTACTTTACTTATCTTCTTTGCTAGCCTTCTATTTGCTGAACTATCTTCATTAGCTGTCAAATTTCTAATCCTATTTTCACAGGCAGCTAGAAGCAAAATAGCAGACAGCAGCCACAAGATTCGTGGTTAACAAGTTTATAGTATGAGGCCCACAGTAGCTCAGTTGCACATAGGTTTTTCTGCCCCTCAGAGTGGGGCTTTCTTGTAGATTCATAGTGCTATAAGCATTTTTCTGCAATTAAAGGCAGACTAAACTTTTTTTTCTGGAGGTGGTCACTCACAAAGAGAAAGGTAAATGAATCAGTAGAATAGTCATCCAGACTTTTGTGATGATAACAAGCACACCTAAATCTTAATCTAGGTGTTAATGTTTTTATTTTGTAATAAATCCATTATTTTTTTCAGTACTTGATCCTTTTGTATGAAATATGATACAAAATCCTCTGTACTGTTGTTCCAAATGTTTTTATACAGAATACAAAAATATATATTTATTATCCTGAGTTAGCTGCTCCTAAAAAAATTCCAGTCATGTCCTGTGGCTGTATTAAAATATTTCATCTTCTTGAATTCATGAGCAAACTATATATTCTCCTCCTGGCAGGCTGTCTAATCTAACCTACCTCATTCTCATCCGTTTTGAAAAATACTCACCCTAGGCAGAATGTTCACAGTGATGTAATGGCTGTCTATGAATATACTATGCTTGGAGGTGGCTTCCTTTGGAATGACATATAAAAAATGTCAGCATCTATTGCAAGCCACTTAAGATATTTGAAAGATATTTCCCCAGATTTGTCTAAACTGCTTTGTGTAGAAGTTTTATGCTGCTGTTTTCCATCATCATCCATGTTTTAAAAAAATTTTAACAAATTTAAGAAGTATGAATTTAGTTCAGCCAGCCTTGGACATTGAAATAGTATATTTTTGCAAATGACAGTTGTACCTGCAACTGGAAAGGCTTCACTGCACCCGATATTTCAATATTCAAGGAGCTTCTTTAATGCATGAATATATAGGTTAGTCTCTTCCCCACTTTAATACTTGACATCTCTTGTAGAAGTATTAGAAAAGGTATAAATCTTATTGTTGATTATTAGCATGCTAACAACTTTCAAATGAAACCTAAACTGAAATTCTGTTTAGGCTCTGTACATTCAGTCTAATTTTTAATGTGAGACTGGGTTATATGGTGATATCAACACCGGTGCCCACTGTGTGCTATTGCTAAAGTAAAAATGTAGCTTTGTTAACAATGACAGATAAAAAAATCAGTGGAAGTATGCCCTGAACCTAATCAGATAAATTCTGACATTTCCACTATGTCATGTAGCTTGCCCTACTTTACATTTTATCCTTTTATAAGTAACAGCTCTCAAACTTTAACTTTAATTGTTAATAACCTGAACTATGTTTGAACCAGTAGCCTGAAGTTGCTTATCCCATGACCTCTCCTTTGCACTAGCCAGACACCTCAAGGCAAAGAACTTTCAAGACGTCAGCCCTGATTACTTGCTGCAGTCATGTCAAGCAGATGTTTCATGAGGGTGAAAGCTTGAGAAGTGTTACCAGTGCAATAAATTTACATCTACAGGTTATGCTTCACAGAAGTTTTGTTCCATAGGAACCATAAAGCGTAGCTGAAAAGGACAGTCAGCATACTTTTGTGTTATAATCTGCAGCTGCAACGGTTTCTGTTCACTTGTTAGGACTCTTCAGTGTTGGCATTCTATAAATCAGGCTACTAGCTGACAAGGAATGCACATGCAGCCTAGACTTTTATTACTTTTGTTAGTATCCCTTTGGATGGCAAGTAGCATCTTCCTCTGAAGTCAGTCAGCGCATTGGGATACTCAAAGCAGTGAAAATAATGTATGATGAAGTAAAAAAATGCTGTTGGCTGCAAAGTCATGATGTTTTAAAATCTACAGAAGGGAACTAATTTCTTTGAGTTGCACCAAGGATTAATCTGGGCCACATTTCTGAAGGAATAATTCTCAAGTTATTGGAAGTTTGTAAATCTCATGGGTTGGGTTGGGTTTTTTTCATTATTTCCAAATAGGCAGTAGGTCAAGGCTGAACCATTTTAGATAACTTTTTTTTGTTTGTTTGAAAACTTGGTGCAAAGTGAACAGAGCAAGCTAAGGTAAAGTAAATCTGAAGTTACCTAGGAAGAGTGTTAATATACATGTGAAAATTTTAAAAGATCATGTTTTAATGCCAGAATCTTTCCTGCTGATCTTGAGGGAATTTCTTCCTTCCCTGTTGGTAGAAAAATGTTACCTAAAATAAGAACAAGTATATAAATGACATAACTTCCCAGTGTCCTACAATCAATTTCTTAGCATTATTAAATCAATTATGTAACAGTTTTTACAAAAACACTAAAATATTTTAACATATCTTACAAAGATTAAACCAAAAATTTCTAGTATTTGGTCCTTGCAGTGTAAGCATATTTTATAAGCATTCTAGTTGGTTATTTTTATAGGAAGATGTCTTTAATGTATCTGTTTCTGAAAGAAGAACCCCACTAGGAATTATTAAAAAATATGAAGCTGAAAATAGTAAAAAAGTGAATACAGTATTCTATATCCATACTGGGAGTAAAAATTTCAAACATCTGTTATACTGAGCTAAGTTTCATAAAAAGCATACTGGAATTTGGTTCGCCAAATGCTTATACTCCTTGAAAATCAGACATAGGAGCGTACTGGCTTGCAGGACACAGCTTTGCTGCTGTATTGAGGTTTAACCTCAGAGAGTAGCTCAGCCCCACACAGCCACTCTCACACTCCCTTCTGGTGGGATGGGGGAGAGAATTGGAAGAGTAAAAGTGAGAAAACTCATGGGTTGAGTTAAACACGGCACAAATCCAAAACGTAGCCCCATACTAGCTACTACGACAAAAGTTATCTCTATCCCAGCCAAAACCAGCACATACTGTTTCAGCCTTTCTTTTGCTCCATGCTGTGAAAGTCAGCAGAAGTGAGAGAGGCTACTGATAACCCTGATGATTAAACTGTATATAACCCCATGACTGCTGCCAGAATGAACAGAAGTCCTAGATCCTCTGCTTTATATGTTTTGGGTGAATAATCAACACTGAGGCCAATATATATGTGAGGGTTGCATAGCACATAACAATCATAATTGAGGTAGCTGGAAATGTAAGGCTTCAGTAGGCTTTATAGAAGATTTGAGATGCATATTTTAAATACCTCTAAGAACATAAAGGAATGGAGGATGCAGAGGACAAGAATAATAATGTATATTTTACTCAAGCCACACACATGCACAGCTGGAGGTTTTTTCTTAATTAAATTAAAAAAATATATAAGTTAACAAAGTAACTACCTGAGGTCTTACTAAATTTATCATTTTAGTGTTGCTACCTTCAAGTACTGAGCAATCTGCCATCCCATTCATAAAGGAAAAGACGTTTTGGGGTAACCACAAGACTCCAGCTTCTGAAGGAAAAGTGTGAAAAGCTTGAAATCTGTAATATAAAGAGAATTTGCAAAAGTACTTAATGTGTAGATTTATTAATTATTGGTATGGAATTCTAGCTAAATGGTAGTAGATACTCCTTGCATCGAACTGGTTTTGTTTCATTCCTAAACAAATGGAGATTTTAATAATCTCATCAAAGGGAGCCCCAAAGCTGACAAATGTGACCAAGAAGAAATCTGGAAAGACTGTCTTTATCTTTCACTGAGATATCGTTTAATGATAAAACTGTTCAGAATGAAATGTCAGTAATGAGATGTATCGAACATTGTTGACTACCAGGTTATAGAACAGGTTCTACAGCTGGGGCACTGTCATGGCATCATGGGCATCACTCTTTTCCCATTGCTTTGTTTTGAGGAGTCAATTTTTCAATTTTTTTTAGTGAGTCAAGGTTAATAGGTGGTTACTTTTTAGGTAAAGTTGCTGAAAGTTTTTCAGTAGATGAGTTTGCATCTGGAAAATGCATTTTCATGGAAATTAAGTGTTTTATAGAAACATTCACACCAGTGCAATCCTTTGAAGGGAAATAAAGGCAGTCAAAACAATGCCCCATGTTTTGACTTGATAGTACTAAATGTTCCATTGAAAGAGTATAAAAGACATTGATTTACACTTTTATTTTTAACAGTTATGTTACATTAATATATATTATGTTTATTAAGTTCGTATAAATTATTAATTAGTATATATTAATATATTAATGTTTAATCTTAGTATATTGAAAAATAAATCTACGAACAAGATCTAATTTAAGGAAGATTTTTTTTTCTTGTATCAGATAATAATAGTAAATCACATCCTATCTCTTTTATGGAAGTTCAGGAATCAGTAGATGCAACCAGTTCTCAGCATCCCTCCGTTTAAATGTGAGCTCTCCTGTGAGCAGGAAGAGTTTATTTGGGAAGAATCTGGTCTAGATAGCCTACCAAATAGACTAATGGATTTTTTTGACTGATTTAGCCAGAAAGACTTAGTCCATAATTACATTTTAGGTAAGAAATTGTTCACACACATATCTGGAATATTTGCCTGGTTGTATTATCTAGTAAAAATTTTTGCTATATCATAGCGTATTAGAGGTCAGGCACTATTTGTGGTTGTCCATGATGCATGTTCAGGAGGAATTATCTTTTTTTACATAAATATTAGGTATAAATTGTTTCCAAAACATAATTTGGTCCTCTTATTCCAGGAACAGCATGGGCTTATGTGCATATGAGGGGCATATGGCTGTGTCTGTGAATATCTTTGAATTACTAAAATTATGTATGCTTTGAACTTTTCATCAGTTTAATTTTGTCTTTCATAAAGAATGTGTCAATTATAATTTCTTTTAAAGTGAGTATTTAATTTGGCTAATTGACAGCTGGCTATACTAATTGTGATTTGATCTAGTTTTTGTTGTGTCTCTAAAGGAACCAAGATCTTGATAACCTCATCAAAGTGAATCCAAGTTCTTTCACAAGTGACAAGAAGTAAGTCTTCAAAGCTTCTCATGCACTATGTTTTTAAGGCAGTGAGTAGTTTATAACTATGAGAATGTCAGGAAAGGTAATGATGCAAATCTCTAAAATGTTTATAGATTAATAAGTAGCAGTCCTTTTACAGAATGCTGGATAGAAAAATACAGATTAATTAACTGGTATGTGCACTATCAGCTGAAAAAATAGTATCTGTGGCACGCTTCCATACATGCCTTATATGCTTGCCCAATAAAACTATTAAAGAAAATTTTTAATATAGTTAGAGAAACAGAATTATACAAAATAGTGTTGGACTCATGGATGACAGGTCTTGTCCGAAAAGTGTGTAGCAAAGCGTTTCAGTCATCAAGGGCACTGATCCATAAAGAACAGCTTGAACTGACATTTTTGAACAGCACATCAGTTCAGTGTGTTTCAGGCCAAGTATCTTGCAGTCTGTACATAGAACTTCAGCATACAAAAAGGGAGGAAGTGCCAGGGTACTGTTACAGTAAGAGCTGTATAATATTTGTCACACCTAACACTGAAATTCTACAGAAAACTTCAAGAACAGTACAGCACATAAAGATTGCCTACATGTGATCATCTATTTTACAGTAGACAACCTCACATATATGCATACATACATATTTGTATATGTACACTTAGCACTAACCCGTAAGCTGAGTATGATATTTTTGCAGATTTTCATTCACAGAGAATTTATTATGACAGAGTCCGAGACTTTGGGACACCATTGAATTTTAAGAGACATCCAAAGTTTCAAGATTAATGTCTACTATGACAGAAGTGACCAAGTTAACAGTTTCACAGAGCTAACAGCCTTTTGCTTTTGCTCCCTACTTTACCTAAAGAGAATCAGGGGTTTTTCTTACATTAGTTAGAGTGCTTTTCAGAGGTCATTCCATTCTCTGATTCACTGAAGCATTTTAATTAATTAAAAAAAAAAAGAGGAAAAAATAGCCACTAGTTTAAATGTATGAAATGTAAAAAATATTTCTGCATATGTAAACTTTGTGAGTCTTTGAATGCTTACATTTTCAGTATAAGTACAGGCATAATCAGTGCTTTGTTAACTCTGGTGACACAGGGAGGTAATTTCTTGTAATTCCAGAAGCAAAAATATGTGGACATTTTGACATATGGACATTTTGACATATTTTTAGGTGTCGTCTTAAGAAGCACAAGTTTCTTATTTTAAATAAAAACTTTTTTTGTTTTTTTTTAATTGTTTTTATTTTTCAAATTAATGATGCAAACAAGGATTAAGCTGCTTTGGAGCCTGTAAATTAATACCAAGTTCTTTGAAAGTTCATGATTCTCCTTCATTATCTTCACTGGCAAATAACAATCTTAAACTATGGCATTGATGTGATTAAACAAGGCCTTTTTATTTTCTTGGCTGCACTAGATAGTATTTTATAATAATATTTTATATTTAATTGTACAGAACTTTACCTTGTGAGTGGAAAATTGTAAACATATTTTCTTATTATGGTCAATGATATAAGTATTTGCAAATTTTGAACATAAACTTAACTATTTATTTTTTCTTTTTAAATGTGTGCATAAATATATTTCTTTCTTTCACCTATATTTTCCCTCTCCCCAGATAGGGGGAATATTTTAACAGTTTTATTTGTCTGTTGTTTCAGAGGAAAAGACCTTGAGGATTTTACTGGAATAAATACTGCTGGTCAGAAAAATAAGAGGCAAGGCTGTCATAACCTTTCCCTTATATACTTATAAAATATTTGTGGTTGGTTGGATACTAGTATTAATAGGTTCTATACTGTAAAAATCATAATAGGAGTCAAAATTATTATTTTTATTTGATTGAAGCTCTAGAATTTTAACTTTTAAAAATTTCTCATCAAATGCAGGATAGTAAGCTTAAATAATTCAGGGTGGAAGAAGGTAGTACTTGACTTTATCTTACTGGAACTCTAAATAGCCAGTGCATGACCATTCAAGCTCCTTAAATTAGTGTGAAATGGTCTTTCAAACTAAAATTTGTCCTTTAAATACAAAAGAGGAGTATCATAAATAAAATTTTTAAAAATCCTTTTTTTTCTTAGTATCATTATTCATTTTCAAATGAGCAACAGTGTGTTTTTTTTCTTAATCTTAAACAATTCTTCAGTGGATAACATTATTATTTTTAATTACAGACCATTTAATATAAAATATTAATGTACATTTAAATGAATATATTATATAGACTACATCTGCTAATATATTAAAATATGAATATGGGAAAATATATTATATCAAATCAGCTTTTTCACAGCCAGTGATTTACAAGTTACTAGTATAAATGTGGTCATATGGTCCTAGAGATTGTATACAACCCTATACAACAGCAGTTATAAGAGAAATCTTGGCTGGATATAATGACAAAGCAATTAACACACTTCGGTAGCCATTTCCATAGCTCATGGTGCTGATGCCTGTACCAAATGAAATTATATTATCAAGTCAAAACGATGGAGCCATGGTCAGTTTAGATGATGTAGGCAGGCCATCTGCCTGTAGCATGGCAACACAATGCAACACAGTGACCATTAATTGAAATGAGATTCAGACGATATAAGGAGGGCTGTCCTGCGTGGAGCAGGTTGCATGTGCCCTCTCTTCCTTGGAGGTTTTCAAGACCCAACTAGAAAAAGCCCTGAGCAACCTGGTCTGACCTCGTATCTGCCTCTGCTTTGAGCAGGAAGTTGGACTAGAGACCTCCCAAGGTCCCTGAATTCCAACCTGAATTATCTTACTATACTACAATAAAAGCAGCATTTTTGAGTCATTTATCATTCTTTTGTAGTGTCACACTGGAGAGAAACTGAAAAATATTGAAGTACGAACTGATAACTCTTACTTCATAACTAAATACTTATGATATGAATGAGTTGTGATACATACTCAGTATAGTTAGGAATCTTCCTTGTGAAATGCATATAATGTCTTCTTCTTAAACATAAATAATTCAACACATTTATTATGTTTTGGCTGAATAAAAAAAAAAAGAAAAAAAAAAAAAAAAAAAGAAATTATTAATTCTGAGGTCTTTCTCACTTTCACAGAGATGAGGACCTTGGTGGTCACACTGAAGTAAAGTCTGATGATGACCAAAGTAAAAAGTGGTGAGATTCGATTCATAGTTCTCTATAAAATTTAAAGAGCCAATATCAAGAGTTGTAACTGTTTAGTGTGATACCAGAAAATGTGAATTCCTAATACAAGCAAGCAGAATTTTTATAACTTGAGTAAGATATCTGTATTATTTCTAAAATGTGCCTGATTAAGTAAATATAACAATATAGGTGCATACATTTTGATAATAAGCAATGACTCAAACCTATAATTTCTTGTAGTGAATGAAAATGCCTGGTGACAAGATGCTCCTAAGTAGTTTTGTGCTTATCTAGGTGTTTTGTGAACTCAGGTGTTCAAAGCTTTCTCAAAGAAAATAAAGTAAATGCATTCATACTTTAAAAGTTTCACTGCTACTATGTTTCTTTATTTGCAAAAACTAAGATCCATTTTGGTCAATTAAAGTGAAGTTAGTATTACATTTTTAGGTAACATTCTGATGGTATCTTTCTGAGTCTTCCATTTAGTTTTATATCTAAATGAAGAGAAAGAACATAGCTATCTGTATACATAAGTAGTTTTGCTATCCTTTATTATAAAATATTTTTATCCTAGCAGTCCCATTTGACAGTCTGACCAGAAAAGAAAATACTGAATATTTATGGTGAATGAGCTTCTCTTTTAGTTCTGAAAGGGGGCCTGCCAGATTAGGAGTCAAGCACAATAGAGGGTGCTGCTTCATGCAGCATGCTATGCATATAAAACAGTGACCAGCACTGAGCAAGGTTCATTTAGCAAAGCTTCAGACCCTGGCAAGCTCAATGAAATAAATCAAGCTGCAGCCCAAACATACAGAATTAAAGCTTATAATCATCAGGTTGTTTCAGATACAACCTTTGGCAGAACCAAACAAGAGCAGCCTTTGTATGAGCTGCTTTGTAAAGTAATCAAAAACATTATTAGCACTTATTCCTGAAATCCTATAATTTGTCTGACAAGGTTTATTTTTATGTTTGGTTGCATGTCATGTTTGTGGCAGGGAAAACCACAGGAAACAAGGTTTCTTTTGCTTGAATCACAATCTTTCTTTTTGATAAGAGTCTATGTATCTGTTTAGCTGGTCATTTCTAATAGAAACATAACTGTAATATACCTTAAAAAAAAATGGAACTAAAATATCATAAACAAGAACAAAACATTATAGAATACTGCCAAGAAAATGCAGAATGTTATCAACCACCGAGACAGATATTAGGAAGCATTTCTTTACAGGATGGGTTGTTAGGCGTTGGAATGGGCTGCCCAGGGAGGTGGTGGAGTCCCCATCCCTGGAGGGGTTTAAGAGTCGGGTTGACATAGCACTGAGGGATCTGGTGTAGTTGGGAACTGTCAGTGTGAGGTTAATGGTTGGACTCGATGATTTTCAAGGTCTTTTCCAACCTAGATGATTCTGTGATTCTGTGTCATTACTGCACAGTTGAAAACCTTAGTGGGCATTTTGAGGAAATTAGAGTTCAGTTACAGTTAGATGAAGTTTCTGGTATGAATATATCTACCAGCAGAAACTGGAAGATTTAAAATTATAGGTCAGTAATTCCATTATTTTTCACAAGCAACAATTTAACAACAGTAAGAAAAGGATAAATTTCTTTTACCTACAGTTTGCAGCCCAAGATTCTACATTTATGGCTGTAAGTGTAACTGAAAGCTGCATAGATGAAAATTATTTCTGAACAGTGTTTTTTTTTTTTTTTTTTTTTTTTTAGGATAACTGAGCAAACATATGAAAATCATCCAAGGGCTCCAAATAATCTCCCAGAAACAAACTACTCCAGTGACAGTGAAAGAAAGACCAGGTACTGTGGACAATTAATTGAGAACCGTAATGTCTAAAAGTGCCCTTTCTTGCAAAAAATTAAGAGAAACCATCTTTATGCAAGAAATTTCAGGGACGTTTAGAAACCTCCCACTGGTCTCTGGAATCATGCCAGCCTGTTCCAAATTCTGCTTCCAGGATCCCATGCACAGAAGCCCACAAAGCATAGCTCTAATGCACAGAGCAGGGAACACAAGACATGCCCTGTGTAGCTCTAGAGATGTAGCTGAGGCATGAAATTTAGGAGAGTAGTTAAGACACAATTCTTATATAACCAATAGAGGAAAGGCATTTCCTGCATGTTAGATACACCATGCTCTCAGGGAGCTTATTTCTTTCCAAGGCTGTAAGGAAAACATTACACTCTTCACTCCAGTGCTTTGTTAAATTCCTAAAATTATATGAGATTTATCTGAACCCACGTATCATGTATCATGAACCCATGTCTTATCCCAGTCATTGAAACTGTAACATGGGTTTCTGATTTTTTGACCTGGTAGAAATTATTTTAAAAAATCATTTCTCTTGCAATATTCTTTCTCTAGCTGGATTCTGTCTCTACAAGCACAAGTACTTCAAATTTGAGTGAAAAATGTGATGTAGGGGTATTTAATAGAATAAACACCAGGTTTGTTGGTAACAGAAAATCATTGAAAAAAGGGAAACAATATATTTTTCTTCATAGTTAAAATGTATTTTCAAGAAATATGACAACAAAAAAAAATATAAATCTTGAATTAAAGATATTTTGGGATTAGTAAAACCTCTATTCAGTACCAACTCACCATCTATGTGGCATAAGTATTAATGTAGACAGGATTGTTTAAAGATATAGTCCTATGTGTAAGGTACTGCTGTACAGGGGTCATGAACTGCCCAAGTCAAGGCTGATTACTTGGAAGGGAGAGGAGAAATCTCTTCTTGAGCCTTACCAATAGGGAAAATAGCAGTCACACTCTCGTATTTTATGGGAATTATGGCCAATATCCCAATCCTTAAATTTATGCACACCTGAGCCTTGGTGTGGGTATGACTGGGCACAGGGTCTTTGATCTCTCATTTTCTTACATTTGCTGTAGGAGGTTGGAGTACAGTTGAAATTTGTGTATTTTGAAACTCCTGCACGGTCTTGAGAGCTGAGGCCATAAACTGGACGAGAATAAAAGCAAATCCAAACAGCATACAATTTTAAGATTCAAAATTAATGTTCAACACAAAAATTAATTAGCATTTTGCAGACATACAGCTTCTGAGGTGTAATATTCTGATTATCTTTAAAAAATAAAATATAGAACAATAATACAGGAATGGCAGGGCAAAGGATGCACTTCAATACACAGTGTTACTTTACACTTGACAAAATGTAAACCCTACCTGAAGCTCTAATCCCAATTTAACTCAAGGAAGTTTACTGAATGAATGATCTTTGCAGGTTATCCTTTCAGGGTTTATCCAGTAGGATCTATAGAGTATATATCGTTAAGTAGTTTGCTGTATAAACAAGTCACACCATAGCAGATAAAGGGGAGGGTGATATGAACTGAAAGAAGGGACTTGATGAGATATGCAGCTATCAGGCTACATTCTAGCTCAATTTTAATTTAGTGTCTTCTCAAGCTGTCAGACTATGCATTTATTTGAAAAGTTTCTGAGTTTCCTCACATTGCAGCTGGAAAGACTAGAAACTGATGCTTTGGAAATATTTTTGCTGTAGCTTCATAGATTTTTGTTCTATACAGTACAATTTTATTTTTTTTTAAGATGAGGTTATATATGTATTTTTGTGTATTTCAACCATAATACTGTTGACAGTTCTTAAGATTCAAGAGACACTGTTCTCTACACTAGGACACTAGGAAAATATTTTCTCTAGACAACTTTCTAAAAGATAAACAGTGTTATTTTCAGGCATGCTGCATCTAAATATCCATATTATGTTGAGTGTGCAATGCACGGTATTCATTTTGCCCTGATCTCAACCCACATTTAACTAGATGATTTGAAATGTCAACCCGACTCAGCACTAGATTCTGTAGCTAAATACAATGACTTAAATGGAATATTTGGGAAAAAACGAGCTTAACAAAAAAAAAAAAAAAAAATAAAAAAAAAAAAAAAAAAAAAGCACAGACAGGCCCTTACTTTATAGGAATAGAGAGGTGATATTCCTGTGCCCCTTTTCACTATAGGCAAGAAACTTTAGGTGCTTACACCAGCAATATACTCCACCCTGTGACATGGTGTGCATGTGTCTAGCTTGCTTGGGGCAAAAATACCCAGAAAATCTCTTTCAAAAGGCAATCACTCAGCTTCAGTTTGCTTTCCTGCTTAGTAAGCTCACTTTCATCTTGTAAATGGAGTGCTGCATGCTCATTTGAGGAGATGCTTTCTCTGTGGTGAGCAAACACAGTTTGCTGCATTGCTATTGAATAAAAAGCATATTGTTATGTTCTATGAAATATAAATAGAACATTTATCATTTAAGGTTCTCATTGACTGTGCAATTTTAATAAATTTCTGGTGTTACATAGAAATGGAATTAGTCATATATATATACATTATGAAAGACAGGTATGTAGAAAAGTGTATCTGGGCCGTGTAACACCTTACATGTTATCAGTTTGCTATACTTTCCCTGAAAAAAAGACATGTTCTTCAAATACATATGATTATCAGAAGTTGTTCTTGACATTGCTAAACATTGTTCAAGAGTGATACGAAACATGTAAAAATTACCATATACCTTATGAATTTCTGGAGGAATAGGATAATTAAATCAGTTCAGAGGTGCTCCAAACATGTAAGGCAATGTGACTTCTTCAGCTGTCACATACATGCTCGTTCTTTCCATGCAAACAAAACTGACAGTTATGCAACTAGAACTTGAGACTGTTAAAAAAGTAAGTGCTGGTTAAATTCATTATATTCCTTCCTACTCTGTTACGAGGAACAATATAGTTACTTTAGTGAACACAAATCTCACACTGAACAGTGTGTATTATAAAAGACCCTCGCTCTACTTCGAAGGGACATGTTGTAATTTTGTTTGGCTGTTTGACAGGTCTTTGAGGACTAGTGAAAGAAGGGGGGAAAAAAAAAAAAAAAAAAAGCAGCGTGTCACCATTTCCTGATATGTATCATTTAGGCTGGGATATCAGCACAGGCAAACACAATACCATCATGCAGATTTTGCTCTATGGCCTTGTGGATTTAATTTTGAAATGTTGAAGAATTAGTCTAAGAATGTTGTATTTCTAATTTATGCTTTTTTATTTCATATATTTTCCTTGACTGTTGTGAAAATACAGAAAAATAACTCATCACCAATTATGATGTTTTTTTAACAAGCATGTCTCATTAGTTAAATTTACATCTTATCATCAGTATAGTGAAACCTTTAAAAATAAAAAGTACCATTTAATGATTGCTATGCACTCATTGCTTTACAGCAAATCATCATATCATGCCTATGAAGAAAATATAACTGGAAATACTATCAAAACTGTTTACTCTACTTCTGACCGGTAAGTACACATTAATAACATTGTAGAGTATCAAAGGACACAGACATTTTGCGTAAGTGTTCAAGTGTCCAGACAAAAGAGAGCAGTGGAAGTCACCATTAGGTTTGTCAGACAGCTTTTCATACAGAACTGCCTTTCAGTAGGATCTTGCCATCAAACCATTACCACAGCTCAGCAGCCTAATATTATGTTAGGCTTGTCAACGCTGACATTTTAAAATATCTATAGAAACAATAGCAAATGCCTTAAGTGATAGAGTTGGCTTTGTGATTCTGTAGCTTTCTACCTCAGGCAGCTGCTTACTCTGCAAAATCTCCTTCCTTTGTGAGAATGGTGTCTGTAATGACCAACTTTATGTACGGATGTGAAAGAATAGGTTCACATGACAATGCAGCTAAAAACTCTGTGTTTTCACACCAGTTAAGATATTCCCAAATATAAGAAGAATATTTGTTCAGTCAGTAATATCTTACCTCATGGGAAAAAAAGAGTTAAATATGCCCACTATTTTCAGTTCAGATAATTTGGATAGTCCTACTACTTGAAAATACTTAATCAGAAAAATTTGTATCCTTTCTAACATAAGTATAAGGAACTCCAGGAATGATTAAATATTAGTACAATGGTTTATCATTGAGTGGAAAGCAGAAAAATCAACACCAACAGGTGTATCTAGAGACAGTACAGATTGATGTCACATAAGAACATAAAAAGAGCTGAGAAAATTTAAAAAAATATTATTGTTACAAATACCAGGTAGGCTGTTCTATACGTATGTTCACTATAACTTCCATGAAGGTAGGATTTCTGTCTGCAGTACAGAAAATTAAAAATATTTTCAGGCACTTCCACAACCTAGAGGACAATACTATATCAGAGTGATCAAATGATGGCAGTTTAAATTCAACTACCCATTTACTTCTGTGATTAAAACGTTAAAATCATTACCCTCCACTTCATCCCCATTTAGTGTACATTCTCTCAGACATTCAGCAGCTAAATACGGTCTCATTGCTGTTTGAAATCATTCAGTTCACCAAAGACCATTCTTTTTTATCAAGATATTTTTGCTATTTGACAATTATGCTCAGCAATTTGCCCATCACAGGAGATATTACACCTGTCAACTAAAATGGAGGGAATATACACATGACATTTCTCCATTTATGGCCATTGTACAGTATACAAATGTCTTTCCCATGTAGTGCACTAAGCTTATCAATTTTCTGCTTGAGATTTCAATGGTAGCTCTTTTTCTGACAGCGGATGTGTTATTATACACACAGGAGTATAATTGGAAAAGATATATGTACATACTGCAGGAAGCCTTTGGGCATAGATGCCAAAATGATCTTAGATGCCCTGCAAATTTGCTGTCATTCGACTTGCTTCAAGGTAAGAAGATTTCACCTGCTATTAAGAAATATAATTTGAATGTAATACCCGCATTTTATCACATATATGATAAAAGAGTATATTTAAGCCTTAGGCCTTCTCCACCTGGAAGAAGAGGAAGGCTTGCACATTGGAGAAGATTTATGTAATCTCTCTCTCGCCCCTATACAATACCTCTTTCTTTCCATCTCCCTTTTCTTCTACTCTCCCTCTCCCTGCCTCTTCTCTTGCAACCACAAAGGATGCAGTGGAACACGTCCTGAATGTTCTATACACATGCTGAATGTCCTTACATTTACAAGCCTTCATTTATATATGCTTACAGTCTGATATAGTGAATTAAAGCATACTTACACTTTCTTCCTATTTTAAAATTTTATTCAAATTTTTTAATGAAGTTTTGTAGATGTTCTTGATTACGAGACATCTAAAACCATGGCTTGTGCAGAAGACACAGTCAAAGGCATTAGTAAGAGGTATTTAAGCCATAGAGGTGAAATAACTTTAGTTTTATGAAAGCACAGATTAAACTTTTCTTGCTTGTCATTCCAAAGCCTAAGCCTCAGCCTAAAATTCACACCTAACTTTCTTCAGGGTATGCCTACCAGTGCTCACCCTTCTAGTCTATTTTCCTTCTGCCTCATTTGTCTTAATACTGCTTGCATCTCCACACAGGGTTTGTTGTTCTAACGAACAATACTCGGCAAAATCCCACATTAGCACAGCTCATTTTTCTGCCCAGTCTTGCATAGTTTTTACTTCTGCTTCTGACAGCAGTTCTTTTACCTAGTTAATGCATGAAAACCCAAGGCAGAATACAGCAGTAAGGTTGTACTTAACACGAATGAACTTACATATGCTTTTTTGTCTCATATGGACTTTCTGAGCTCTGTGAGCACTAGAAATGCAATTCCTTCCATGGAAATCACTATGTAATACCTCCTCAATACTATTATTGCAAGTAAATACAAGTTCTGGTTTGCTTCCATTCTGAAAAGATAGATCAACCCACATAAAGAGAAATGGGCTTTTTATGCATTTAGGAGTGTTAACATGTTAGTGTTTTCTGAATTATCTGTTAAATATTCAAGTTTATTTTTAAAATTATATTCCTTTTGCTACATATTCCCAAGTAGGGACCTGTCTGGCCAGCAAAATTCAGCTTAATTTTTATGTAACTACACATTTATGAAAGCACTGGCAAAAAATTAAACAACTAATGTAGGTCTGTGGTTTGTGCTTGTAGTTATGTATTTAGCTAAGTAGTACAATTTCTCATCATTAATATTCATTTAGCTCCTTACAAATACCCTGCATCCATTAGAGATTTGCATGTAGATGACAGCAGTATAAGGTCTTTGTTTCCTTGTAAAGGTATATACCAAGTGTTTAGTGAGTAAATAATCCAAATTGTACCATTTTTTTCTCTGTATAAAAATGTTAGCTAATCTTGCTGATCAAAGCTTTGAAAATGTGCCCATCCCTTTGCTGATTTATACAAGGAAACATAAAAAAAGTAAAGAGAGCAGACTGTTGTAAGAGTATCTTAATACTAACAGCTTATGTAGAAAAGATATAGAAAAAAACAGTTCTGGAAAACTGGAAAAAGAAAAGTTCTCTAGTACTCTAACATGTTATGCTAATCAATACTGAGTGCTCAGCTGCAATTACATACTAGCCCTAGTGAGCATGTGTAACATAAGGCAATTGTATATTGTCTGGATCCTAGATCTACTCATTTATACTGCCTTTAAGTCCATGATGCTGACATCATACAATTTCTTTATTCATTCAGCTGCAAATGGATGCTCAGGGTAAGACTGTTAATTTTTAATTTTTATAATTAAGATTTTCGGTCCAAATTTATCTGAATAGACAGCCATTGTGAAAATTATGCAAAGGCTTACAGCCTTTCTGGGATAGTGGACAATGTGGTTACTGAATTGCACTGTAAAAGTAATGCTGATTTTCATTTATCTGAGGATAAAATATCCAGAGAAACCAGAATTTGCTATTATTTTATTATTAAAAAAAAAATCTGGATGTAAAAGTTCTAGTTTATAGATTGAATTGCTTTCCTCCTTGATCCACTGTAGGCTTTCCTTGTGATCTTGGGGATTAAACCTCTGTGTTTATCTGTGTATTTTCATATGTGGAACATGGGTGATGCTTCTCTAACTTAAAAAATAAATTTTTGAGACATTTGTGAAGGCGGCATCCAGATTGTGCAATAATGGGAGATTATCATAAAATTATTTCAAAATAAGCAGGTTTAGTTTCTTTAAGATCTACTCTGAGTTGGATGATTCAATCTGATTATGTTTCTTTTTTGCAATGAAGAAAGAAAATGATCTTAAAGGGGTGATTCATCTTATTTTAGGATAAATTTCTAAGCTAAGACAGAGAAAGTACCCTTAGGAAATTTCTGAGGGAAGGAAGGGGTTGGTGAGTATAGCGAGAATGTGGGGAATGAGTTGAGACTAGGTATCTGATTTTCAGATGTCTAAAGGTGAGATATTCAGATGTCTAATTTACTATTCATTAAAAATACTCTTTCAGAGTTCAGATTTTATGATACTGCAGGACTCGTAACCCCTGTTCAGTCTGGGATTGCTTGCTTCCTAAAAGACGGCATGCTGGGAATGAATTTTAAAGAGTTTCATTTTATTTTTTTCTTGTTACTTTTACCTGTGTGTTGAAGTGTGAAGTATGTAAAAGACCACTGGAAGATCTGAAAGCAGGAGACAGCATTTGGATTTACAGACAAACTGTGCACTGTGAGCCTTGCTATTCCAAAGTTAAAGGTAAGATGCAAGATGTATTACACTAAATATAAGAAAAACGATGTAGAGAACTTCATTCAAATAACTTCAGTATATTACAACAGAACTACTGCTTTTGCTCGTTTCTGTTACTTAGACCTTTTCAAAGTATTTCATTCAGTAAGACTGGTCTGCTTAGGATCATATCCAACCTCATTTTCTAGACATGATAATTAGCCGTACCTGTGTGGGAGATTTCTTAAAGTCTCATTGTAATCTGTAAAGTCCTACCTGTGCAGTCAATGGAGACACCTACAGTGAGGCAACAGCTTCTTGTCCTGAAAGTGACAAGAATTGCAAGGCCATCTGAGAATCAGGTTGTGCTATTGAAATGAATAACCAGGGTTCAAAGGTATTTTCACCTAATGTGGTCATTTTGACCAATAAAGAGAAGATACAAAATCTGTTAAATCATAATGAAATTATTATACTGTGAGTACCATTTTTCACCTTTGTGAGGAGCATGGTGAGTAAACAAATGTGCAAGACAGCGAAGAATGATGGTTTTGCTTTACTAATTTTTCTAGAAGTTGCTAGATTTTAAGTCTTCTCTGTTCACAGCAATTATTAATTCATAATACTATAAATAAGTATCTCTGTACCAAATAAAGACAAATGGAAACATAGACAAAATGTTCTGATAAGCTTGTGTTCACCCATGTACTTCTGAGACAGGATCATGTTAACTAAAATTAAATTAATCAATTTGTTTTATTAAAATACTTTGTGTTATTATGCCATTGCAAAATTTGATGGGAAGAGTGAATTTTTCAATTAATCAGATTATAAAATTAATATGGCATTGTGACAGTTGTAAAGCTGTAGGAAGAGATACTAAGGGTCTGTATATTAAACATTATAAATTGATAACTCCTATTTCAGCAAATGACAAGATGGGACAGTCAGACTTCAGTACTTTTTCTAAAAAAACAAACTGATTTAGAGTTTTCTTGTGTGACATTTAGAGAATACTGTTTTGCTTGGCATTTCTGATCAATCTTTTCTCTCTTGCAGAAAAATGGATCTACTAATTCTGACATACAAAAAGCATGATAAAGAAGTTCCACTAGTGTTTAGCTAAGTGTATTGGCCTGTTAATTCAAACCACTGTGGAAAATGATTTAATTTTATTGTTAGGAACACTCTTAAATGCAGTCCTACTGCATGGTTCCCAAAGGAATTAATTTCATGAGAATTTAGATGCCTTTTCATACACATTCCAGGAAGTAAAACAAGACATCATTCATATACTCATCAGTGAAACTGCTAAAATGTATGTAAAACTAACCATAATTTATTGAAATTTTCTGAACAGTAAGACATACCTACACATATATTTTGAAGGGGCTGTATTCTCTTTACTGAAAAAAACATCTCCTCAGATATAAAGATCTGTTATCTTTATATAGCATGTATAGGATTAATCATCTCATCAAAGATTAGTCATTTAAAAGACAGCTATGAGGATTTAAACTACTATTTTCATACAGAGTAAGGTGGGTTCACTCTACCTTTGAGGAGAGACATCAATCTCCAGTGGAAGATTCTTCCCAAGTAACTTAAATGATTAAGATAGAACAAGTCATCTCTGGAAAATGCATCTCTACTACTGCAGAGGCATTCTAGAGAAAAATTGTTAGAGGGTTTTAATTAGAAGTCCACGTTTGTATAATAATTCTGGGAAATATTGTCTCACCATTTTTTTAAGAAGTGCACACAATAGTTGCCATGAAATCATGAAATACATACTTTGCATGACATTATGTTGTTGTATTTATCTTTCCTACTTTATTAAACTGAATATCTAAACACCTTGGATGGATTCATCTGGCCTAAATTTAAACATCTACAGTGTAGACATCTACTTCTAAGTTACTTGCCATATTCTGTCTTTATAGTCATATAGAGAAGTAGACATTTATAGAAAGTGATTCAATTGGTCAGATTGCAAACATTTATTTTACCAGATGTTAACCATGCTGTGAATGTACGTCTTACTTTCCATGGTTTGAAAAGGAACATGGAGTAAATAGTTGAGATTTCTAGACATCTACATTAGGCCAGATAAACTCCTTCCTCTGAGACTACAGTGAAAACATTTTTCCCTTTTGGACAGCACATGCTTATTAAAGTATAAAAACTGAAAGAAGAGTTTGTGTTTTGTTATATGTTTCCACAACACTCAATAGTTACCTGCCTTATTTGCCTAAAATAATAAATAGTTCAGTAATTTACTGGACAAACAAAGGTGTTGACTACTGGTCTCTGTCATGAGATGTTTTAGATCATCTAGGTTATCCAGAACTGATTTTTCTCCCTTACATCTCAGCTTAAAAGGCATTCTTGGATATGACCATGACAGAGTTAGAGTTCTTAGAGGCTGCTGGACCTGAGCAAGATCTTAGAAGGGTGAAAAGTGCAAAAGCCATAGATTAATATTAGACTGTTGAATGGCTGTCCCAGCCAAATGTTCTCTCCTCGTCTGCACGCTCAGTAGTGGAGACAGGAGGTATGGATGTCTGTGTAATTTAAACCATTGGGCCTGCAGCTGAATAATAATGTAACCTGTCATGCCTATCTTAAAGGATGCTTAGACTGAGATGCAAAGGAGCCAGGAAGCAGTAGATAGTTTGTTAATTTTATGAAAATTTCTTATGAATTAATGTCAGTAGCTTTAATAAACCTGTTATTATAGATATTTTTTTTCTGGTGTGTGTCTCTTGATGATGACATATTTTAGTTAAACTATATCTATTATTACCCTGTGCTTTACCAGCAAACAATGAGACCTGCCCAACAACTAAAGAATAACAGTGGTGAAATTTTAATGTTGGGGACACAAATTTGGTCCTGTTCAGAGGCCAACAGTTATTGCTAAGGCTTAGTTACAATGGAAGATGTTAGATGTTCATTTGAGCCAGCACATTAGAATCCAGGATTTCCTAGTGTTTGAGGGGATGAGAGATTTTAGTTCACTCCATCAGAGACCAAGAGCAAACCCTAGATCCAAATTATCTGCTACTTAAATGCTTGACAGAGAAGTAGCAATAAGAAACAACAAATAATAATTCTGTGCTCATTAATTCATCCATGCTGAACAGTCCTGGTAATTTTGCCATGTGTTTTTTTGTTATTTTTTATTATATGTTGTAAGTTTGCTGAAAAGAAACACCGGTTTTGTGATGCTTGATATTTACCATATAAAAGCTGGCATGGCAGTACTCATTAAAAAAAATCATATTAACATCTCAATACCAATGTATCAAAACTTAATTGTTTTTTGTCCTTTTTGCATATCATTAGCATGTGGTGTTTTATTTCTCTTTGAGTAGTGCTTCCATGAAACAATCCAAATGAACAGTTTGCTGGCAGCTGTTTTAATGAACGCGTTATCTTCAATAATGCATTAAATTAGACGGAAAAGCTGTATTGAGAGATGATGTACTAAATTATGTGGGGTTTTGTGATTCATCAGGACCATTTTTCCAGTGTGTAATGGATACTTTATTTTACAAAGCTGGGGCATAGCTCTACAGGGGGAACAATCAAGCAATAAGAGGAAAGGAGTGAAATAATGCATATAATACGTTATGATGCATTTAAATATGTAGATGGCTTCAAAGCTACTGATATTTACAACAACGAATGTCACAAGAACAGCTCTGCTGTATTAATATATTTTGTTGTATCCTGTATAGGTTCTTACAGAATGCTCATCCTGAGCATCCCATCCCTAGCAGTGCTTGACACATGGTGACCAACATCTGTAACACTGTCCGCTCATCTTCCTCCTCTTGAAATAAAGATCTCTGTGAGATTCACAGAATCATCTAGGTTGGAAAAGACCTTGAAGATCATCTAGTCCAACCATTAACCTAATACTGTTTGCCAAGATGTGCTCTCCATTTCTTTAGAGACCCTCCCTAGCTAGGCTTGTAAAAAGCAGTTCAACATCAAAGGGGTCTTGCTTTTATTCAGTAGCTCAGCTCTATTCTTTGCTCCTTGTATGAAGATGCATGTTGTGTTGGGATAGTTTCATGTGTTCAGTTTATTTACTCACAACATATATAGGTCAGAACTCTGTTACTCTGCTTGCCTTCCTTGGTATTTTAACATAACCCTGTCATTTAGAATGAAAAGCATCCACTTTCCTGTTTAGCTTTGCTTTCTGATCATACTTGCATGTTGCTCACTTTAGCTACTCTGTTACACCATGAGGTGTTTTTAGCTTCCAGTGAAGTTGGTGTCAGACTAGGAGGGAGAAATGTAACCTCCTTTTCTCCCTTCTGCTGCACCAAAACACCTTATTTTTCTTCACAGCAGCATAACAGCAGAGACATCCTTCATTCCATTAAGACAAAGGACAAAGACACTTAATACTTAGGCAGGTTTGATGTGCTGAAGTCTGAAATTGTTGACCAAAATAGCTCTGTTTAGCTGCTAAACAGATGCAAAATCACTGAGGTCTTAACACATGACATACTTCCTTTTTTTGACTTCAAAGGTTTACTGTCCTGATTTGTGCTTTGCCTGGTCTGAGCAACCCAGCTCTAATCTCCTGCATCAGAAAAACTGGGACTTAGAAACATTCCTTACATTTCGGGGAGAAGAATCTGCATATATCCTCAAAACATGTTTGCCACACACTGCTAAGATCAGACCTCCTCAAAAATTTCCCAATAACTACCACCTTTAAAAATCATGGAGATCTGAACAGATCACTGGCCCAGAGAGTGGGAGGGCCAAGTCCAATTTCTCCTCCAGCATACCTATGTTTTAACCAAGTCATATAACACAGTGGAACAGGCTGGTGTGCGGAATAAACTAGATGTTCCCATTAATATTTTTGCCATGGTCCATGACCTGTGCAGGGTGAATCCTTATGGCCCACAGGATAGCTGTGCTGCCTGAACATTCACTGTGTGCCTCCTGACCCCTCAGAAATGACTACTGAATAGACAACAGAAACAGTCCTGGGAGTAATGACCAGACCCTGGAATTTCTTCATCTCATCTGAGTGGTCTAATTCATAATTAAAAGCAGTCAGAATGATTCTCTGTTTACCTCTGTTAATGTCTGTTCCTTTCTAGCAACATTAGAGTTGTCTGCACTCAGATTTGTCTGGAATAGGATGGTGAAGGAAGGGAAATTTGGGGGTTTTTCATCTGAGGGTACTAGAAATGTCTTCGTATGATAATCTCTTAGGATCTTCACCTTAGGATCTTCACCTTTCCTGAGCTCTTTTGGACAGAAACTAACTCCTGCTGCTTGTGCAGTGCCCAGCACAGCAGTGGCCTCTGGGTGGTACTGCTGCACCTGTGTAAGTGCCTCAAGAAAAATTCAGATTTCACCTCCCTTTCCAAGCAAGCCACTTGTAAATGTACTATATTTCATGGAGTTTTTATAACTGTGCCAGTTATAAACTGACAGCTACAGTCTCATAGCCTGTGCCAAGACTTAAAACTGGTCAATTTCATCCTGTTAGAGTCAATATCTGAGTATAATCATGCCAAAAGTACTTGTCTGAGTCTGAGTCTTGGCATTGCTGTGCAGTCACCAGACATCTCTTTAGGGAGCTTAGCTATTGTGGTCAAAACAATGGAAAACCAACACTTTAAAACTACCTACTCAGAAAAAAAAAATCCAACGAAACAGAATAATTTCTGGAAAGAAAATGAAAATTTTTCTGGCATTCAAGTAATTTTTCCTAATGGGGGTGGTGAAATAGTGTTCACATGTCAAAATACCCAAAAGAAGCAGAAAAAGGGAAAATACTAAGATGAAAGTATTCAAAGAAGCCAATTAAGGACAAGTGATATTGAAAACTGGGGCTAGGAAATTAAAAAGTAATAGTGTTGCCATAAATAATGGTGCTGTTGAAATCAATAGTCAGACGACTGTAAGATGAATATACCAGAAAACTTTGGTCTACGTATCTTCTGGTTTCTCTAGGGAGTTTCCACCTATGGAACTTTGAATTATCCCCATATGTAGTTCAAATCTTGGAATTAAGAAGGAGAAACCAGCTAACCCTACTCAGAGCATTATAATCTCAAACAGCCAAATATTTAAAATGCTAAAATTTGGAAAATCTACAGAAGTATATGATTGAGAATGCATTTGAACACTGCTTTTGTCTGCTTGTACAATTGATAAAGCTTTTGAACATTGCTTTTATTCGTTTACCAAAGTAACAGATAAGTAAAAGTAGCAGTAAAGCCTTTTATAGCAAAATATCAGTTTTCTTATGACAAAATTCTCCATCGGAGCAAGCCTACCAGTTTTGACATGAATGACATCTGTGGAAAGCTGAAGAAGTAAAGCAGGGAAGAAGCAGTATTTTTTCTGTCTCTTCCACTATAGTGTGAGACACCCCAGACACTCAGTCAGAGGAAACCACATGCTTTGAGAACTCCACTTTATGGTTTTTAACCATAATGGTCACAAGGGCTGTTTAAAAACTTCCCTGCCTTTGAATTCAGAATCAGGATCTCCTCAGCAGGAACATAAATGAAACAGGGCAGCAGAGGTAAGAGGTTCTTTGCTTCTCATAATGAAATTGGAACAAAGACAAGGAAAAGATCTAGCTGAAAAGAATATGCTCTTTGTGTAATACCACAATTCATACACCCTTTATCAATCCAGTGAGCATATTCAAGAAACACCTTTGCTGCACCACTTTTCTTCTACTTCCAGATTGTCCCAGAATGGGCTGATGATAGAGCAGCTCTCCTCCAGCCTTGGAGAGGTGTCTGGCACTGACTGGGACATGCACAAAAGGGAGCCAGAGGCAGAAAGACTGACAGATCCATCACTACCTGGACCCAGGAGACATGGCATGGCAGGAGGAATGGCAAAGGCTTTTATGCTGGACTAATGATCTTTTGCAGGCAAGGTCTCAGGTACTCTGCAAGTTATATAGTATATGGAAGAGAGGGTCTGGAAAACAAGTTTGAATTTAGATTTTCTAACTGTACCTAAACTCCCCTCTAGGTATCTTTACCATTTATTGGATCTGTTGTGACTGAGCGGATTATAGATAGTACAAGACAGGTTTTTGCATGCTAGACTTTTTTTTTTTTAAGATCCTACCTGATGGGAAAAAAGACATCACAAATATATATTACTGGGGCATTTATGGATATTCAGCAAAGATTTTTTTCTTGATGAAACTGAACTTAGATAAAAGTTCAGGTACTTATTTTTTCAAACCATTCCCAATCTGAAATTTTAACAAATGAACCCTCCATTATATTCATGTCATCATTAAATAAGACATTTTTCCTGTGTCAACGGCCACTCTTCCCTGAAGACAAATCAAGTTGAAATGTGGATTCCTGGCAAAATCCTGGCAAAATTAAGCTTAGGAGACCCTAAGCTTAATGCACATACAGTATCTTTGATTACCATAAATACTGATATTCTGGAGCAACTGGGGCTCATGGAAAATTATGCCATTTTGGATTTGATGCTATAGAAAATGCATTCTAATAGTGATTACACTGAACTTCAATTTAATATTACTTCAATAAGGAAAAAGCCAGATGGAATTATGGTAGTTTAAAAAAATAAACTGTATAAAAAAGAGAAAGCCAATTAGCAGGAAATAAGCAACAGCTAGGAAGTCAAAATATTTGCAAAAGACATTGAGAATGAAGAATACATGCTATAACTCCAGGAAAATGTTTAATTGCTCAAATATTTTAGACCAAATTTATAAATTTAACAATACAAAATTGCTAGGACCAGGTAGTATCTGTGCAAAAACTCTACAGCAGCTCAAGTGTGACATTTGAACTTCTCACAGACACTTACCCTATCATTTAAAGTAGGCTTGGTGCCAAACATATTGGAAGCATCAGCTGGGACATCAGTCTTTAAAAAACATGAAAGCTGCTCTGGGGAACTACATTTCAGTTAGTCTGATTTTCTATCAAGGCAATTTGTACAAATTATAATAAATAAAATAATATAAAGGCATCTGGATATGTATGAGTCCACACAGCTTTTTTAAAGCAAGGTATGCTCATGAATATATGAATATTTCTGAAGAAGCAAATATGTTTTTGGTTAAGCTGATTTCTTTAACTGAGTATATTTGGATTTAAAATATTTTTTTTGTCACAGCCTTTCCTTAAGCTATCATGAAATAAGAAAACATGGAATATTAATAAAAAGGAAACAATGGGTTGGAAAATTCCGTTTTCATTATGAAGGGAGACAGGAAACAATGAGAGGTTCTGCCTGACTTCTACGGGGGCAAGGCTATATAAATTAGGGCTTGTCAGCTTGGAAGTAAAGTGACTGAGTTTTATACAGTCATGAATGACAAAGAGAAGCTGAATAGAAAATGATTAATCATTCTGTCTTTCTCAGAAAACCAGAACTAAGGGACACCCAATTAAATTTCTAGGCAGCAGATTTAAAGTAGATAATAGGAAGTAGTTTTCCTTACAATACATAATTAAATTGCAGTGCTAATTGCCACAGGGTGTTGTAGAGTCCTAATGTTTAAATGGTTTAAAAATAGGGCTTAGCAAATGTAATATTATTACACATTGGTGGCTATCAAAAACAAACGGTCCAGATGTCCCGATTTGGTGACTTCTGAAAACTGGAGAAAATCCCTCAATATTTTTCTTGTTTCTGGGATATTTTCCTTATGAAGTTACTATCACCCTTTGTTGAAGGCAGAATACCAGATTAGATGGACTTCTGACGGCATAGTAGTGGCTCTGGCTTTATAAAACTACTTTCACAGTAATTTTTCAGACTGGAATTGCACTTTAAAACAATCTCACCAGACTTAGAGTTTACTGTCCGTGCTCTGACCTTACTGTAACACATCTTTTGTATAACCCAGACTGGATTACCGCAATTAATTCTCTACTGGCTTGACTGAAAGGCAGGTCCAGCCTGCAGCTATTGCTTCATAAAGCAACAGGCTTATTACCAGAGGAGAGCAGATGGGATTTGTAGACTTCCTGCTTCTTTGTTCTCTGCATTGGGAGCCTCTTAGCAACTACACTGATTCAGAAATTTCTACTATAGGATACCATGCATATAGCATCCTATAGTAGATCTCTACTGATTTAGGGCATATAATTTCTCAGGTCTAGGAAACACAGGTTTCATATGTTAGAACACTTGGGGTTGGTGTTAAACACATTTTATCAATTCACGGAACCATCAAGTCTTTGTTGTGATTTGTAAAGAGTCCATGAAGTTCTGGGTTGATCAAACTCATCAGCCAGCATTGGGATACTGAATGGAGCTCATTAACAATTTATTAGTAATGTCAACATTGGGAGGAGAATAATGTGTTTAAAAACCAAACAACCAAGGAGGTAAAATATTTTAATGACTAAGACATTCAAACCATCTTTGCAGAAGACAAGCAGGCCAGCATGAAGACCATGAGACGGTTGTTGGTGAACACACATTTTATCTGCCAGCATCTCTACATGAAGATACATTGTTAATGAAATTACCTGTAAGTGAAATTATGTGTACATGTTAAATTAAGCAACAAATACAACACAGTGAAATACATTTTTACCTTCTACTAGATTCACCTGTCTAGGAAGTGCTTAGAAAAAAGCAGGGTCTCTCACACTGACTGTGAGTGTGGTAGTTGAAGTGTGTGCAAGTTTAAGCTGTTTTCTACTCATACTGCTGGGTGGAAATTAGGAAACCAAAGCAGTCCCACTCAAGGAAAGGTCAACCTTCTGGAACATTTTATTAGGGACAAGATGTAATGAGCCTGATCCTGCCTGTGATCAATTCATCTGAACTGCCTGGAAAAGCTTTTGTACCCATGCTAGGGCACTATGCTCAGTCCTAAGCTTTTTTCCCCCTCAGGAATTCAGTTCTGAAACAAGTGTGTGTGCATGCAACATTTGCATAGGTGACACAAACAGCAGAGGGCAGCTGAAAAATTTCAACTGCTTTTTACTCATAACTGAGGACAAGCATTTCCATGGCGACTCTTAAGATCATGTGCGACAATGCTACATGCTCTAGTGTGTCTCCTGATGTATCTCCAAACTGGTGTCTGCATTTGATTTTTTTAAACGATACAATGTCCTGACCACTGTCATGTTACTGTTCTGGCAACTGAAGAAATTAGATTATACCCATTTCCTGGGTTTTTGTTGACCCGTTAAATAACTTGGCTTGCCTGGTTCAAAAAGTAATTCCTCCATTTTTAATCTCTTTCGGCTATTTCCTCTGCCTCATTGCATCATCCAGCCCTGATCTTATCATAAACTTCTTGGCTTTTTTACATTGTGTATTACTGATGTCTAACAAACTCAATATTATATATGCTCCAAATTATCTTTTTTATTACTTCACAATCTGACTGGATTAGCATACGTGTTTCTAAGAATTAAGTCTAGTACCATTATTAGTGATAACAACCTGAGGCCTTTTGCCTCGGGCTAAACACGTAGAAAGTCAATTCTTCTTTTACTTGTGGGAATAAAGATTACAGCTATCTATAGCAGTGAAAACTGGATTATGTTACTCACTCTGATGACGCATGGCAGAATTGGGGCCAGATGGTTTTTACACTCTCAACGTTTTTCCACTTCTTTCTTCCAAAGAGACAGAGGAGACTATCCGGTTGCCATGTAGTACACTGGGGGCTGCACTTACTCTGTTCAGTGATAAAAGTTACGTTACCTGTAAGTCAATGCTTCTGTCTTACTCTATCTTCCTTTTAAGCCATTCTTGTAGTAGCAGTTTCTTTCTTTGCACTGTAACAGTGCTTAAAAGACTGACAAACAATAGTGCTGTTGTTCTGTGCATGTGCAGAAGAAAGTTTCCAGACTATAAATAAAAGAGAGAAAACTGTGATGGGCTGGGAGATTTCAAAGTTGATTTATGCCCTGAAGA
Organism: Athene cunicularia; assembly: GCF_003259725.1. NCBI lineage: Eukaryota > Metazoa > Chordata > Aves > Strigiformes > Strigidae > Athene > Athene cunicularia. The sequence goes on from NW_020799091.1 coordinate 44,756,293, forward strand.
GAGAATTAGTGTCTGTCCATCCTTACGTAAGAAACCCGAGACAGCGACGAAGCACGGTGAAGGCAGTGGCAGCTGCTATTGCTACTACTACTCTGTCTAAAGCTGATGCTCAAGAATTGGGTAGCAACTAACTGATCGCTACTATTAGTGGGTGGCCAAGCAATTGACACGCTTCCCAGAGATTTGCTCCCTATTTCTTATCAGAGCTTTAGAAGACTTCAGGACGGTAACTTAGGAGGTTGCCCCTGACAGTTATAACTAGGGGAAACGAACCCAACGAGGGTTGTGCGATGGCTGAGCTGCCTTGGGCAACGCTGGCTCACCTGCTGGGTGGGGGGAAGGGACACAAGCAATGGTTTCTTTCAATACAGGGCAACGAAGGACAATGTAAAAACACCACCACGAGAGAACGTTGTTCATCTCTCTCTCACAGATCTGAACATTACAAACCCGTCTGTGTATCTGGGCTGTGTTAAAGAAGTCCTTTCAATAGGGCATCTTTCATCGCAGGGGTTCTCATATACATAAACAACTGTGTCGTTATGTAGTTTTCTATGCCTGGTTCAGTCTTCTTGCTTCACCGGCAACGCATCGTCAAAACCACGCCGCTTCCCTCGCTATAAATCAAAAACTCCTGGAATCAGCACGTTTAAAGCCCCCAAACGCCTGCTTTTGGCTGAATTCGTTCCTTTCAAGCCCAACAAAGCCTCTGTTTGCGATTCCCATTCCCATCACACTTTGAATCTGCATAATTATAACCCTGACACCACCAGGCTCTAATTACACGGCTCACGAGAGGAGCGGCGTCCTGGGCCGCAGCCAGCCCGCGGGGGGGGAAGGCACCTTTGTTTAAAGACCCGCGCGGAGGCAGCCCCGCCGCCCCCGGGGCTACCCACGGAGGTCCCCGCGGAGGCGGCCCCCGCCGCCCTTCCCCTGGGCTGATGGCGGGGGAGCCGGGCGGCTCTTTGTTCCCGCCGTGTGCCTGTGCGCGGCGCTCCGGCTGCCGGAGTGGGAGGGGATCGCACCCGCGTCCTCCGCGCCGCTGACGGGAGGCGCAGGAGCAGCGGCAGCGCAGGGCCGAGACGGGTCGGGTCGGGCCGGGCCGGGCCGAGCCGCAAGTACCATGTATCCTCGTCCTGTCCGCAGCAGCCGTCCTCCAGCTCCAGCACCGCCACCTCGTCCAGCACCGTGGCCGCCGCCCCCGGAGCGCCGCGC